>NW_022900926.1:26627344-26648124 GCF_012274545.1 Fukomys damarensis | reverse complement strand
TTCTCCAGCAAACTCTTTGTATCTTCTCGCACTTCTTACCAAGTTTGCTTTACTATGAGACTTCAGGGATGTTCAAAAGACTCAAGTGTTGCAAGATTGGGCCAGGTTTCATTGGTATGAGAATGACAACTATAATTTTTCATAGCTGATTGTGAATCCTGTGAAGAAAATGTGACATCATGCTGTTTTTTGTATGGTTTTGCTTTGCTCCATTTCTGTAGGGGAGTTGTTATGGGAGTGGTTACAGGGACCTTGGAAATATCAATAGATTGTTGACTCTATTGGAGTGGTTCTCCTGGAGGTGGCATTCATGGGAATGGTGAGGAATCCCACATGGTCACTTTGGGAGAAAGTCTTAAAGTCCTAAGGAAGTTCTGGGGTTCTATAGGGTCCAGGATGCAGACAGGCCTTGGTCCTCCATTCGTGGCAGCCTCCCATAGCTAGAATTCTGTCTGCAGACTTCCAAGGGCCAGTACTCCAACATTCTCGTCACTGTCTCAGCAAATGGGCTCTAGGCCTTGCGTTACTTGTCAAGGCCCCAATTCTTGCTGGCGTCCCCTTACCATCTCTTCAGAATCCTATGTGCAGTGGGGTCCTCAAAACTCCTGGGACCACAGCCCATTACCTCCCTGTCCTGAGCAGAGGTTTGCAGCTCTTCTTTTCTAGGCTGTGCTCTTTGTGGTCTTGAGTAGCTGCGAGAGCAGCTTCTGAGGAAGAACAGGAATTAGGAGCACTTTCCACTCTAGATGCTTTCATTCTGTGATGTGTCTTCTCCATACCCATGATGTCACTTAATGGAGTGTCAAGAGACTGACCATAGTCATGGCAAACTCCACCCTTCACTTAGCTCTAGGCATTAAGCTCTCAATTCCACCTGACCCTCACCCCCTGAAGTCAAGGAACTGTGACCATCAGCCAAGGCCTTAAGATGCCTTAATCTGCCCACTGCTGGCCAAATATAAAATGCCAGCTCCCAGACTGGCCTGGCATAGGCTTTAGTCTGTCCAAAGGTACTTCTCCCTGATTCACCACAATCTCTGATGTCAGCTTGTTAGACTGCCCACAATGAAGAGTTCTTGTAGAATTGAGACTTGAGAGGTACCATATGCCTATCTATAATCCCAGGAGGCTGAGGCAAGAGGGCCATTTGAGCCCAGGAAGTCTGAGGCCGCATGGCCAAAATTGTGAGATACCACCTCTTAAAAACAAACAGAAAACCAAACAAAACCACCACCACAACAACAAAAACTTGGGCCTTGTTCCTCAGTTGGTAGCTCAGTTGCCTTCTGGAAAAGCATGAGATTAGTAGAGTAAAGTTACTGAAATCCTTTTAATCCTCCTCAGAAACTGGCTTGCAAATTCAGTTCCAAAGCTCATTAACCTCTTTGGGACAGACTACCTCCAAAATATTAAAAAATGGTTTCTTGCCTTTCCAAGTGAAATCATAGTCCTCAGCATTTTGCACTGGTGGGAAAGCCTGAGTTGTCTGATGCAGGTAGGAAAGGCTGGGTCTGATGAAGAGGGTTCCGAGTTGGTGCCTTTTTCTATTATTAACTCCAGGTATGGGAGGGAGGCATAGACTGACAACTGTGTTTACAGTGCAGAGGGCACATGTGTATTTATACAAGCTGTGTGCATCCTAGATTGGCAAACAGGAATGTTTCAATTCTTCTGCTGGGAGCAGAGGGTGTGAGCCATCATGATTTGGGATGGAGGGTTAATATTCTCTGCAAATATAAACTCTTAGCACAGATGAGCTTTTAATGCAAATCAATTTCTCTCCCTCAAATAACTTTTAGGCTTCTTGGAAGACACAGACCATTCACTGTTGATCCTAACCTTGTATTTTCTTTTTTCTTCCCCTCCTTCGCCTCCCCAACCTGTTGGTAGCTGTCCATACCTAGCGGTGAAGATCACCCCCGCCATCCCTGTGGTTGGTGGTATCCTGTTCTTCTTTGTGATGGGGACCCTGCTTCGCACCAGCTTCAGTGACCCCGGAGTCCTCCCGAGAGCCACACCTGATGAGGCCGCCGACCTGGAAAGGCAAATAGGTAACACTGAAGGTCTGCCCTTCGCCTTTGGTCACTTCCCACCTGTGCCTGGCCCCACTGTGAGGACAGGCCAAGGTGCCGTGCAGGAGGGCAGGGTGCTTGCCGACGTGAAGAGTGACCAGGAAGGAAGGAGGCCGTAAGCAGATGACCTGAGTAGGAGGTGGGATGGAAGTGGTGGAGGTAAGGCTGGAGGCGCTGGAGTGCTGGTGTGGGGGCTCCGTTGCCATGCCAAGATGCTACTGCCAGTGATGGTGCCCAGAAGATTTTGGAAACCCAGGTGTCCATTTCTGTTCTCATGGAGCCTTGTGGTGACAAATCTGCATTTTTAGGTTGTTGTTCTTTCATCCCTTCTGCAGTCATTGTAGCTAAACTCATTTCCATTGTAAAAAAAAAAATCTAGGCAAGGTTACATCTTAGACTGCTGTCTTCTTTCTGCAGTCTAGAATCTAGAATTCCTTTTATAATAACAATATATACTTGAGACATATTTTGAGTTGAATAGCTTTATTTTTCCTTTTTAGAAACTAAAGCCCTTGGCTAGTACATTTTGAAGATATTAAACTGGATCCTAATCCCTCATACAGCAAACCTTAAAGATTTTTTTTTTTTAATCAGAGCATTTTTCCTTGCTTTTAAATGCTCTTAAAAGTTTGTACTTGTGACTATGCGGCCTTGCTGTGGTGTGCTGGTCAGTCTGACAGAGATGCCAGACGGGGAGGAAGACTCAATATGAACATCAGATAAAGCCTGGAAAATCACTTGGCAGAGATATTTCTGCCCTAGTCTTGCTCTGTGCTGACTTCCTTTTTTGGCCTCCAGGAAAGCTGAAGTCCCCCTTATTCACAGAATAAGCCGGTCCAGTGTGGCTCCTGCTGGAAAGTGTCTATTCTGGTGTTACTGTTCCCCAAGTGCCAAGTAAGGTATCTTCACAGCATCTGCCTTCATCCTTTGTTACCTGGGAGAGGAGCAGTAAAGGAACCAACACTGGGAGCAGTGATATTGATATTATTAAACCCATCTCACAAATAAAGAGACCACCCCCTACACTGGGGTTTAAATGGAAGGAAGGGGCAGAACTGGAGCCGAGGACCCAGATTTCTGAGTCCCTGACCTTGTTCCTTGTAGCTGTCACATCACTGGAGAGAAAAGAGGAAGATCAGGCCAGCTTCCTCCGAGAAACAAATGGGGATATACAGTCTGTGTCCACTTTACATCAGCTGATAGCTTGAAAATCCTCTGCTTAGTCCAAGAGCCCAGCCCCTACACTTCCAATGAGCAACTTCCTGCTATGATCGCGCTCTTGGTTAGTACAAGGGGCATCTGCCACATCAGCAAGATCAGGGACAGATTTTCTGCCTTCCTTACAAAGTGGGTGGTGAAAAGTGGTGTCGGAATTTCCTATTACAAATGCAACCTCTAAGAGGCACAGTTTCCTTTTGTCTTGATTGACACTGAGAAAGTGAAGAGGGGATTTACTTCTTGCATTTCTGTTGCTGTGGTTACAAGTTGATAATCTCAGAGCAATATTTTTCAACTTATTCTTTAAAAGAGTTGTGTCCATGGCCCCAAAAGTCATCAGTTCTGTGAGAGAACTAGACTGAGGAATGGATGAAACAAAATGTAATTTTTCTGCAAAGGAAAGAAGGAGAGCTTAAAAGACAGGATTCTGGCATGGCAGAAATGAGCAGCATGACAAGTTTCCTCTGCAAATTGTTAGAAGCAACCATTTAATATTTTTGATATTCAGCCAATTTGAGGAGCTGTCATTCATAAGTAACTGCTCAATGTTGGGCAACACTAGAGGTAGCTGGTAGCATTCTTGCCTGGGCAGCTTCCAACTCCAGCCTGAATTCTGAAGAAGAGAAAATTCTATAGCCATAAACACTAGTTATTTCCCTTTCTGAAGGAGCTGATAAGATTCGAAATGAAGCATAGAGAAGAATCAGTAACTAAGCTTCCTTTCCAAGAAACTATAAAATGAAGAGCAAAGTAAACTCAAAGCAAGCAATAGTAAAGCAATAAAGTTCAGACAGTAGATCAGTGAAATATGATTCAAAAATGCAATAGAAAAAATCAAGGAGACTTAAAGTTAGCTTTTTGAAAAAATCAATAAAATTGACAAACTTTTAACTAGGCTGGAGGTAGACAGAGAGAAACAGCCATACAGAGAGAAATTATAAAAATTAGGAACAGATATTTTTTCCAAAAAGGATATATGAATGGTCAATAAGCACATGAAAAAATGTTCAACATCTTTAATCATTCGGATAGGATGGTAGAAACCACTATGAGATACTGCTTCATACCTACTAAAATAACTCCCATCAAAAAGACTGACAATGACAAATGTTGCAAAGGATGTGGAGAAACTGGAACCCTTATACATTATCAGTAGGGATATAAAACTGTGCATCCACTTTGGAAAACAGTACCTCACAATTCTCCAGAAAGATGAAAATAGTTACCATGTGACCCAGCAATTTCACTTCTAGATATATATCCAAGAAAAATGTAAATATATGTTCTCACAAAGACTTGTATATGAATATTCATAAGTGCATTAATCCTAGTAGCCCCAATCTAGACACAACCCAAATATCCATTAAAGGGTGAATTAAAAGATCAATATACGGTATATCTACACAATGGGACACTACTAAGCAAAGGAACATACTTTTATTGATACACGCTCCATTATGATGAACTTTAAATACATCATGCTGAGCCCAAGAAACCAGATGCCAAAGACTATAAATGGTGTGATTCTATTTATAAAAATGGTCCACAAAAGACAAATCTCTAGTGACAGAAAACAAGACAGTGATTGCCTGGGACAAGAATACAAGTTGACTTCCCCTGACATGAAGGAACCCAGGGTGAGGAAATGGCCCAAAGGTAGATCAAGCAGGACATGGTGGCTCATGCCTGTGATTCCAGCATTTGAGAAGCTAAGGCACCAGGATTGCTGTGAGTATAAGGCAACCCTCAGCTACATAATGAATTCAGGGTCAGCCTGATCTACATGGTGAGACCCTGTCTCAAAAATTAAAAAACATTTAAAAAGAAAGTTAGATCAAGGTGATATCTGCACAATGAAATAAATTCACTAAAAATCGTTGAATTATATACTTAAAGATGAATTGTCATCTTTACAGTATATAAATTATACCTCAGTATAGCTATAAAAAAAGATAAGGGAGAGAAAGGAGAGAGGGAGCAAAAGCGGATGAAAGCAGAAGAGGGATTTGGAGTCATTTGGATGTGGGTTTGAGCCATCCTCCAGTTGTGAGACATTAGGCAAGGTGTGACTTTTCCAACACTCATCGCATTGTGTTCTATCTGTAAAATAGAAACAATGACATGTATCGTGTGAGGTTCAGATCAGTATGGGACATTACAGGGAAAGTGCTTGCTTATTTCAAGTACTAGTGAGCAGTGGGTTTTGTTTCTTCAGTTCTCCTTTTCTATCCAATTCTCTTTCCACTTTCTGCGAACATGGGTACTCATAAAGAGCTACCTGAAGTGACAGGACTAAATGGCAGAGCTGGAGCAATGTCTTTGGGACACTTTCTGCCTGTCCAATGTATCTCGAAGTCAAAGAGAAAGAGGCAGGCCTGTGATCATCTCCTTGGCTGCTCTAATCCTTCACTAGAAGTCCTTCCATACACTGCTTGGCTTTGGAAAATGAGATCTTGTTGCAATGAAATCTTAACACATTTATTTTGTGCTATTTGGCTAAAAAAGGAAAATGAAAAAATAGGCTTGGAAACTTTTCATTATTAGGGCTATCAATTCTAATTATCAGTCATATATCTCTGATAAAAGCCCATAATAGCCACTTGGAATCAGTCATCTGAGTAGTTTATTGAAGATTTTCCAAGGGTTTAAATTTTCAACCTTCTGCAGAGGAATGGGCAATGAGGAGGAGAGCTCTGGGCTTCAGAGTGTGTTCCAAAGCTCTTGAAATGCCTTACACTCCTTTCTTCTGAAAGCATGTTCCCAAGTAACTTAGGTTACAGTAAAAAAAGGCATCAAAGAAAAGCAGCAGAGACCCAGGGAAAACCCTGCTGAATGTCACTGAAGGCTTCTTCAGAAACTTCACAGCTTCCAAAACTCGCCCAAGGATGATCAGCCACTAAAACTGAGCTGGGTTTAGATAAACAATGATGAGATGCTGCCCTAGAAATCCCAGGAGCAAACCATTTAGTCTCAGTTAGGAATAGACCTTCCTAGTGACTGACATAGCAGAAAGCAGCAGGCTGATGTTATCTCCTGCCCTCCCAGTGATCCTGAAGATGCCAAGACTAGGAAGTTACTGTACAGACAGCAAGTCACAGCTTCTTGGGGAAATGGCCCACTGGGCTCCCAAAGCAAGGTTAGTGGTTTAGGAAATTCCCAAGTCACAGTAATCCAGACACCAAGCGAGAGACCCGATGGTCCTAAGCAAAGGTAGTCTTAACTAAAAAAAGCAGGTGGGCTTTTAAAAAAAAAATCATCTGTGTGGCAGAATGTGAAAGAATTATCACCTCCACTCTGCTCCTTTCAGTGGCTGGATAGAATGCCACTGACCCTAGACAGAGCGCTTGTTTGCACTCATGATCTTCTCTGCCTTCCTGTCCCCTCCACCTCTTCCTCCCCCTTGCCCATTGCTGTCCAATATTTGGTTAAATGGTCATCATTCAGCAAGTTTTCTCTTAGTACATGCTAGGTACAACCAAAAAAAAGTGGTGAACATTTCATTTTTTAAAAGATATGTTAGAGTAAAAGATACATTGCAGTTCATCTCCCTCAAAATATTCCCCCTCACTTTGAACACACATCCCACCATTCTTGCCACTTTGTGAAACAGTTCTGGGAGTCTTGTTTTGTGAGTGTTTTTAGTTGTGCTGTTGTGGCTACTTCCACGTCCTGAATCCATTCAATACTTTTACCATTCATGGTCATTTCGACTTTTAGGAAGAACCAAAAGTCACCTAGTGCCATATCCAGTGAATAAAGTAGATGAGGGTTCACCATAATGTTTTTACAAGCCTGCCTTTTTGTTGGATGGCACTCAGCAGTGGCACTCAACATATTTTTGACAACACCTCATAAAGATACTCAGTACAGAAGATTTCCAGAACCATTCAGAAAGCAAAATGAATGATGAGATTAATGTGTTCAAGGGAGGGTGCATTTGGAGAGGGGTTGATGGCAGTGTGTCTTTTACTACAATACATGTTTATTTAAACATTCACTGTATATTCGATCACTCTGCATAATGCAAATCACCACTTCCAACAGCAAAGTTTCTTTCGATATTTCCTAAATTTGTCCCTAGAATGGATATACTGTCAATTAGATTTTTAGGAAACAAGGTACAGCAATTTCCTGATCCTGAGGAACCCTTGGACTGCCCAGTTCTATACCATCCTGGACAGACAGGATCCAGAGGTAGGTTTCCATGACAGCAGAAGTATTGGCCCACCTGTTTGACTTGCTGGATTTTTTTCCCCAAAAAACATCTGAATTCTATCTTTAAGAGTAGAAACATTTTCATTAGAATTTTAGAGATGCATATGGATTTTTGATGAAGAAAATATTTTCTGATAATACTGTTTAAGCCAATTAAAATTCTTATAATCAATTTTCTGTGTAGCAGTTAAACTATGTCCAATTTTTTTATTGTCCATTTTTATTCTCTACAACTATTTTTATTGGAGTTAGTTTTTCTCTACATAAAATCTGTAACTAGGGTTTTTTTATTCACAATGTTTTTCAATGTTATGAAATCAGCCATTAAAATTTTTTCTTGTAGCACTGTTACTTCTGTAACAGTTTTTCATGGTAGTTTAATTTTTTACTATGTGAAATTTTTTGGTTTTGAGGTTTTTTTTTGTCATCGCTAGTTTCATTTTATGTTGATTATTTCTGCTTGTGATAATCGCCTTAAAATAACACTAAATTTTGATAGTTTCATTTCTTTCTACCGAATGAGTAGTCTGCGACTGAGTTGTTATGAAATGTCCCCTCTCCTATGCCATTGTTTGGTGTCCTGTACACTAGTTGTCCACACGGTTAAATATACACTGACCCTCTCCAAGTTGGCAGGATCAAAATGGTAGGTGTCATAGGTGGCTCTTTTTATCACCTTTTGCCTGTTTCAGAAGGTGACATTTTCTAACCATTGTCCAATTCCTATTTGTATCTCCCTATTTGCTTTCAAAAATCACAATTTGTCCTTTTTAAGTTTCACTCACAGTGATCATTTCAGCATCTTGCAAACATTCCACCAGCCCCCAGAGCTCTGTTCAGAGTTGAATAACACCTGCCTCTGAGCTTCCTTTCTGTCTTTACCATCCTCTCTCCCCTGCTGCTCTCTGTCCTGCTCTTGCCAGAGATGTTAGGATGCCACCTAATGAGCTTTTGCACTTTCTCTTCCATTACCAGCTCGAGCATTTGCTGTGCCTATAACCTAAAGCATTCCTGTGCTTTTCTCAGTCTTCCTTGGGAGTGGGCTTACTAGGCTAGGCTGAACAGATAGGATAATGCTCTCTTTTCATTGTGTGGGCATCGTGGCTAGCCTCTTTCAGTGAATTATCTCAACTCATACAGCAACCTCACTATTGTCTTAGACACTATACCACCCCTATTTGTGAGGAAGCCAGTGCTAAGAAAGGAAAGTGATTTGTCAGAGGTCATTTGGCCAGAGCTGGGAGTCCAGTGCAAGTGCATCTGACATCATACCCTGTGTTCTTAGCTTCTGCCTGGTCCCCGTCTCATCCTGTTGCCATGGAAACAAGGCCCTAAGCAGGAGATTTTTGGGTTCATGGAACAGGTAGCAATTCCCTTCCCCCTAAATTGTGCTTTTACCCTGCATCCTGGCAATGTCATCCAGCCCACAAATTTCTGGTCCCCTTGTCTGACTCTTCCCATCACATCCATGGGCTCAGACACAAAGCCCTGGGTCAGCATCCCATGGCTACAGGCCCTGCATCTGAAGTCCAGGCCCACGTGGGTAGAAATGGGAGCATTGAAGGGAAATTTCACACAGTCCAACTCCTCTCTTGGAGCTACCTGATGATACAAGTGCCTTTTGTCCAGAGGAAAGCTCACTGATGTCTAGAAATTCTGGGATGTTTGTGAATAAGCTTGAAAAAGGAGGGACCCACCATGACTGAAATCCCTTCTGGAAGAGACAAAGGCCTTTGAAGAAAATAGCACCATAGGAATAAAACAAAAGAAACAAAGGGTAGATTTTTTGTTTGGAAGGCAATGCTAGAACCATCTAGTGTGTACTGAGCCAAGGAAGGATAGGCCGTGAGTCCCACACAAATGCAGGGTGGAGGCTCTGAATGTCAAAGCTCTGGATTGTCTTTTTAAAAAATAAATCCCAGCCTGGGAGAATTGGAAACCAGATGTCACAACTCAAAATTATGGTATTTGAGGAAATACCAGAAGATTTTGAAGGGTCTGGTACTAAAGGAAGGAAAGAGGTGGAGATTTTGTTTTTCCACAGAATTTGGATGTGCAATTTCCATCCAGGACATTCATGGAAGCCTGCATTATTTCTTCTTCCTGTAGCAATTCAAATCGTGAGACTTCACCAAGCACTGGAATTGAACCTAGATTTTGACGCAGATATGTTTATGTACTCTTGGGGTTGGGAAACTGCACCATGTAATCCTTGGGGTGGAAGCTAAAGAAAGCCATCTTGCAGATCTTCTCTTGGTAGGTTCCCTTTACAAAACTGTCTTTTCCATCCTCTGGGTATCTTTGTGCGCGACAAGTGGCATTTTACTCCTTCTAACATGGAGAGAATATGAGACAAGAGGCATTTGTTTAGCTACATTGAGCCTAGGAGTTCTGATCCCCAAATCCACATAGATATTCTAGTGGTCACCCAGACTGAATGTCTCTTCATAGAGATCAGGATTATGTAGTGTTTTGTATAAAACTGATGAGCTCCTCCCTAAAAGCAACAATAGTACTTCATTTCAGATAAGGGGATCTCCGCTCTCCCCCTCATCATGTCACCGTCTTGAGTTTGTGTTAAGTCTGTACAATGACAAAATGAAGCAATATTTACATGCTTTGCTAAAAAACAACAATGTACTGTGATTATACTCTCAGATACAAGACCGTAAAAGGGGAAAGATGATGAAGGAACCAGGTTAGGGAAAAGTCAGCCATGAGACAGTAGGGGGCAATATGTTTCAAGAAGAGGAAGAAGAGGATCGAAAGGCAAGGAAGAGATGGGACATCTGGGACCCCCGTGACTCAAGGACATAGTCAAAGGAAGAGCATGTCAATGAAAATCCAAGGACCACAGTGCCAGACAGGGGCACTAAGGAAATTGGGGATTCATTACTCTATCCATGGTACACAGTGGCTTTCTGTGTCTTCCTCCCTTCCTCCAGAGGCGCTGGACTGAGGCAATGCTCTGAGGCAGACATTCTAGTTTAAAGGCACCCTAGCCACCATGAAGACGATCCTGGACAACTCCTTTAGATTATATATGAGTAAACTGAGGCTCAGAGAGACACAAGGACAAATCTGCCCAAAGCTAATCAGTGACAGGCTTTGCTTGTGGAACAGAACCTCTAAATCCTTACTACTCAAAGTGAGGTCCATGAAAGAGCAACATCAGCTTCAACTAGGAGTGTATTAGAAATGCAAAACCTCAGGCCCTGAGCCACCTTTAAGTCAGAATCTGCATTTCAACAAGACGCCAGTTGAGTTATAGAAAAGCTGAGAAGCACTGACCCAGGGCCTGCGCACTGCCACCTGGTGACTTTCCTGTCCAGCAGTTAGCATCTGCTTCCTCTCCTCATAAATTCTCAGGGCTGTTGTATTTTCAGGAGTTTGGCTAAGCACAAATCTGAAAATTCGGTCTAATAGCTGAACTCCCTGCAGATAAGTGGCATCTTTTTCTTTATTGTTACTTAGTAAAAAATGACCACATTAATAAACGCCCTCTCTTTAGAGATTACAAAGACCATCAGTGTTAATCTTATCAGTGAAGTGGTGCAGGATGGTGCTCACAGGATCTGTACCTAAACTGAGTGAGCCTAAATCCAAGCCCTTCCACTTACTATGTTACTTTGAGAAGTGGGCTGTGCCTTGGTTTCAGGGTCTGCTTTTCTTCATCTTTTCATTGACCATGAAAACCCAGTAACCAAAATACTTCACAAGTTTATTTAGCCTGTTTAGCTGCTTAAACACAGGGGATGATGTATTCTGTTCATTTTAGAATGCAAAGCTACATACATACCAATCTAAATTCAATAGGCAAACCGTAGGTAATGCAAAATAATACATTTAAATCACCCTCTGAATATTACTATCATTAGGACTTTAACTGGCACTTTGGGGGAGTAAAGCAAGATGATGAAATAATAGGTCTTCTGAGTGAAGGACTGAGTCAGTCAATCAGTAAGGTCTGTTTTAGAGGGAAGCAAGACAAGGCACTTCATCCAGAAATCAGCAGGGCAGTGCATTGGGCAAAAGGGACGCTGGAGCAACAACCTGGCCTCTGTTGAGAGCTGGGCCCTGGAGTAGGGGAAACTAGTCTGGCTTTTCAGGATAAAATGCCTTTGGAGGAAGCTGAGCAGCAGTGGGCAGGCCCTTTGTGCTGGGGAAGTGGGAGGCTTTTATTATTATGAGTACAGAGGTAGCATGCAAGGCAGCTCAGGAATAAAAGGAAACAAAGGCCTCAATGAGGACAGAGGCAATGGGCCAGGGTGAGGAGGTGTGGCAGGCAGGACCCCCGTAGTGGGCGGGGGGGATGAGCAGGGGCCACGTTGTGGAATGTAGCACCAGGCACACTGAGCACCAGAAGCACCTCAGGGACTGTCGCTGTGGCTGGAGATGCCCTGGGTTTTCCTGCAGAGAATCACAAAGAAAACTTGGTTCTGACAGGAAGCATCCTCCACTCTGCTTAATAACAGACACTCCAGGACCAGGGGTCAGACTTAAATAAGAGATGCTTGCCAAACAACACTGTCACCATGTTCCTGATTACCCCTAAATAGGATTGGCTCTAGAAAAAAACTCTTCATGGTATTTGTTAAAATGCAAAGTCATGCTTTACTCAGGGAGACCACGGAGACAGGGACTCAGTGGGGCTTTATACTAGAGAAAGGACACTGGACTTAACTCCAAACATAACAAGGAAAAGTGAGGCTTTTTGGCTAAGGGGCAGGGTGGGGGTCAGTGGATGGAAAATGGCTAAAAGAAAAGGTCGTGGATGGATAAAGCAAACTAGTAGAATCTAGAGGAAAGCTGGGCAGCGGTGGTGGCTTGGGGGGGGCGTCAGTCACCGGGGTAGCAAAGGATGAGGAAGCAGATCAGATACTAAGTGACCAGCTATCAAAGATGGGGCCTTCTGGATTCTTACTAAAAGTAGTCAAGGCAGAAACAAACACAGAAGCCCCAAAGTCAGGCCCTAGAGGAGAAGATAGTTCAGAGGAGACTGCCTGGAGTCCATCACAGATGCCCAGTGCTGTTTAGGTCCCACATACTCTGTGAGTGTAAATCTTGCCTCTGTGGTCCATACACAGGCCTGTCACTGAAACTCTGCCACAGTCCTCATCCTCTTTTACTCAGCTGTGATCACACCGGTGCCCCATTTCCTTTCCATGTGACTCCTCTTCCTTCTGTAGAATCCCACGCCGCCGTAGGGTAGAATCAATGCCAGGTCTTCTTAGATTTTGTTTTGTTTTCCCTGTGGTGGGGGGTGCTATATCTCTCTTCCCATCTGTGCCCTGGAAAACTTGACGATTAACTCTTATTTTGTGTTCTGGCACACAAGTTCTTATGTTAAGAGTCACTGCCTAGGGACATGAGTACGTTAGTATCTACTGTGTGGTCCCACATTCCATGGGGAGCCCTGAGAATCCCCGAGCCAGCACTCAGACAACAGGGTCCCCTGAGAGAGCCTGGGGGTGGGGGCATCGAAGTGGTGTGACCTGAGAGGACAGAGGCTTGTCACACAGGGGCTCTTCCTGACACCATGTCTGGTAAGGAAAAATTCCCCAACAGTTTTCATTTATCTACATTTACCTTCATGATTTTTGTTTGTTTGTTTGTTTTTGTTTTTTTGGTACTGGCGATTGAACTCTGGTCCCTGCACTTGCAAGGCAGGCCACCGAACCGCTGAGGTAAATCCCCGGCCCTATCTACATTTACCTTCTGAAGCTCCTATAGGAAACACTGGCTTACTACCTAGTTGGACAGAAGTGAAGATTATTTGGAAACTGGAGAGCAGCGGTGGTGAGCCTATGGCATGTTTGCCATGGCCACCTGTTTGTTCTCATTAAAAGCTCTAAAAGGTTCACTAGCACTGCTGTACAGTAACTGTTTTCTTGGAGAAAACAGAAGTCTATGTGGATGCCTGCCAAATTATATACCATCACACTTTGGAGTGTGCACTTCAAAAAAAACTCTTTGTTTTCCTGTAAGGATGGAAACCTGAAGTCCAAGGGTGAGTGAATAGGTGAGTGGCTCTTCATACTCAATAGAACTGAACAGGATTAACATTTCCCGTGACCATCACAAAATTAAAATGTGGCACGCTTGGGGTGCTCTCAAGCCAAACATCCACTAGAAAAGCAGTGCAAGCTGCATGTGTAATTACACATTTTCTAGTGGTGATATCTGAAAAGTAAAGAATGAATAAAATTAATTTAAATATTTTAGTTGACCCAATATATCAAAATATTACAGCAAAATATTCAACAAAAAAGTACAAATGTAACATTTTATTTTTTTTAACTGAGCCTTCTAAATCTGGTGTATATTGTATACTTACACTACATTTCTGTTTGAATTATTCATATTTCAAGTGCCCAATAGAATAGACACGGGATTATGGTGACCATGTTAGGCCACACAGACTTGGAGTACAAATTGAACCTAAATAGTTACTGGCATCTCTCCAGTGTAGCTGCCCTGTGTGTCTTGTTTTGGGTCATTTGAAGGAAACTAGAAAAAATGGCTTTTTTCTTAAATCTCTGAAGGAGAATTTCACTCATTCATTTTATAATATATATTTTTTTTTCAAGTGCTTGCTTGGTATTAGACACTGAGATAATAAGATTACATTCTTTTTGTTTTTTTCTAGCAATAGAATTATGAATGGGCCGGGGATTTAGCTCAGTGGCACCATACCTGCCTCACAAATGCAAGGTCCTGAGTTCAATTTCCAGTACAAAAAAAAATTATATACATATATATTTATTTATGAAGTTACAATCATTGCAGTCATCTGAAATATCTGAGCCGATCCATTATTATCATTCATTAATATGGTCAAATTCCATGCCATTTGATTAGACCATCTGGATAACTGAGAGGGTCTTAAAACCTAAATTGTGGGGGTCCAAGCCTCTGAATCAGGAGGTCTGGGTTGGAGCCAAGAATCTGCATTTCTAACAAGTCTCCTAGCAATGCTGATGCTGCTGTCTCTGCAAGCACCGTATTGGGGAGTGGTTTCTCCATTAAGGTTTTTTGCCTTTTGTGTGATCTACAAAGCTGCAGGCAGAGTCCCACATCCCTGGAGAGTTGGATAACCACAAGATTCCCACTTCCCAAAGGGATCCTCTGGGGAATAGATGGATCATCTTTCTGTGTCTATTTTTTAAGACACAAATGTAGTGACACAAATAGGAAATTCCTTGAGAAACTTATTTAGGAACAAAACCCAGGAACTGAATGGGCTGTTGTGGAGTCGTCTAAGGGAAAGCTTCTTACATTTCTGCTTTGGAGATCAGCATGGAAGATTTTAGCCACACCAGCCCTAGTGTGGTCAGGGACAGTTAGGGACTTCATCCCTTGAGCTCTACTATCTAAACCCTCTTCCAAGCTGTAGGTACAGAAGTACACCTACCACGGGAACACTGCCAGCGGAGGTGGCAGTGAGGGAAATAGCCTTTCTCTCTTCAGTTATTGTCGTTTTAGGATAGGCCTTTGACAGATCACGGGACAGTTGCAGGGTGACTCTCTAGGGCCCTTTCCTTACCCCTTGTGCCTTATATGACTCAACATAAATCTTAGATCATTTGGGTGAGCATTAAACTGTGAGATCTCCTTTCTAGAAAAAAAAAAAAAAAAAACAACACTAATTTTCTCCTAGATGTAGATGCAGGTTTTGCTCATATATCATATTGATCTCATGGATGCCAACAAAAAGGTCAAGTTCTTAGAAATGAATAGGAAAATGAAACTGGTGGCAAATGATGCAAATGGTAATCATGTCTGGATGTTGGCAGGAGGCTCTCTGACCCCCCAGTGCCTCCTACAGTGTGACTGTCTGTCCTGCAGCTGGACAAACTTTGGTTGGGAATAACCAGAAATATTTTGCATTTTTCTCTCAGTGAGCACTGAATACTTCTAACGTTTTTGTAGCATTTTTTAAAATCTTGCAACGATATATCCCAGACTTTAGTGAAAAATGTTGTTGACTAGCTGTTTAGTTAGAAAATTAATCACTACCAGCTCATCAGTTTATTTTAAGAATGGTGCTGTCTCAGGTACCATAGAATAATCAAAAGACCCCCAGCTGAGGGGCTAGCACACACATGAAACCTTCAACAGCTTTTTTTTTTTATTCTTTAAAACAGTAACATCAGCAAGGGTAGATGATTATAATGTGAGGTTTATAACCTCTACACTGTTGCCAGATAATTCTTCATTTTAGAGCCCATCCTGTATGTATTTCAGGATATTTAACAGCATCCCTGCCCTGTGCCACTAAAACTAACAATAAAATCATCTCTCAACATTGCCAAATGTTCCCTAGGGAACAAAATCACCCCCAGTGAGGACCACTGCCGTAAGTCAGCTGGCTTCTAAGGGCTAGAGGGACAGGACCTAGAAGAGAGGATCAGATTAGTCACAGGGAGTTGTCAGGAGAGAGTGAATCTGAGCAGGATTTCAAGAGACATGAAGGGTGTGCATTGCCCAGCAAGGTGGCCCTGGAGTTGGAGTGGCAGAAATTATGAGGAGGGATGTGTTATTTCAGAAACTAGCAACTGAACAGGGAAACAGGGAGACCCAAACCAGACCTTAGCTGACAAGGTTGCACACAGAGACAGAGGCAGTAATTACCAGATCCAGTTAGTACGTAGTAGGTAGTAGCTGCTCAAACCAGATTTCACCAAGCAGGAAAGCAGAGCCAGGAAAGAAAGAAAACAGCTTATATGGCACCCACTGTGTGCCAGGCACTGTTTTGATCTTACATATGTTAGTTTAAGTCTTTTCAACAACCTTTGAGGCAGGTGCTATCATTATTTCCACTTTCAATGGAAGGCCTACGACTTAAGTCTCTGGCAGCCTGCTCTTACCCACTGTGCTGGGCCAGGGTTAGTTAAGCAGTATGATGTCATTCTGTCAAAGGAGGACAGCAACAGGCCTGGAATCCAGGTGGTAAAGCAAGGCTTGAACAGAATGGAGCAACAACCTGAATTTACAATGAAGTCAGGAATTTGCAGGACAGTGGTTTCATGGGAAAGCCAGAGATGAGGGATCCAGGGAGCCAGTTCAGTTTCAGTAGCAGCCCTGAGACTCAAACAGGGAGTGCTAAGCTGACATTGAAGCAGAGGCTATGAACGGAGGGACAGGCGAGGTCTGGGAGAGGGTAGGAGGGAAAAGCTGCCCTCCATGAAGCACCAGGCCAAGAGTGGGCCGTGGGGACTGAAGAATTCCCTCTTTACCAGTAGAGCTTGTGAGAGATAGGAGTGATGAGATGGAAACACTGGGATGACAAGAAGCCTTGACTTGGAGTCAGCGGGAGTGGAGAGGTCCTTTGAGGAGAGGTGGACAGGGCTACAGGGCTGAGGCACCCTACCTCTAGAGGCCCTGGCCTAGAACCTAACTCTGCCAGCTCTTGGCAGTGCAGGTTACAAGCAGGTCATCCACGCTCCAGCCTCAGAGTCCTCTTATGGACAAAGGAACACACTGTTCTGCTGGGTACTGCACTTGGGGAGTTAAATGAGATGTTAGGTGCAGGCCTGGTGCAGTTTCTTGCTCATAGTGGCAGAGGAAGCCTTGGTGGTGGTGATGAGGCCAGCCAGAAGGGAAAAGTTGGACCCAAAAGCAGGTGGGGAGGAGGCTGCAGCAGTGCCCCAGGGAAGGAAGGGCCCTGGGCAGGGGCTTTGGGTGGCCCCATGGTGCTGTGAGGATTTGCGGGACTACCTATTCTGATAGGAGGGAAAACCTGATTTTGCCATGTGGCTCATTCACACAGGGCCTTTAAGTGGATGGACAGTAAGCAACTGGGGCTGGAGTGGATTTTCAAGTTTGGCAGAGCCGAGCAGTTAGATGTGTTCAGCATGATATTAGATTGATAAAAACAAAATGTTACTTTAGGAAAGGACTTTGGTTATCCTCATTTGCAAATTAAAGTCTAAAAACAACCCCAGTGTTAAGGTGCCTAAGCGGATTGTGGCATACCTCGTGTCAATGGGGAGCATGGCTCTCCACAGTCCTCTACTTTTATTCCCTTACCATAGAGCAGAGTGGGAACCATGGGTGGTTCAGTGCCCAGAAGGCAAACAGACTGGAAAAAATGAAGGCCACACCAAGGTGGGACCTTGTACTTAACAACTTGCCTTCCCCATCACCATCCTAATACTTAGCATACAGATTGCTGCTGATTTCCAGTGCATGTTTTTGATTGCCTAAAGCAGCAATATCCGATGGGCATCAGACATGAGCCACGGATGTAGGCCACACACATAATGTTAAGTTTTCCAGTAGTGAGTTGATAGTAGCAAAAAGAAACAGGTGAAGTCAATTTTAATATTCTGTATTTAATCTAGTTATTCAAAATATTATTACTTAAAATGTAATAGGTATTTAGAGAGTATTGAGACAGTTCACATTCTCCATGTTTGTACTTAATCTGAAGTCTGGTTTTTTTTGTTGTTTGTTTATTTTCTTTACAACACATCCCAATTCAGTATAGCCACACTTTGAGTACTTATATGGCCAGTGACCACCATGCTGGACAGCACAGTCCTGAATGCCTGAAAGGCTGCCATTCCAGGAAAAGCCTAATTATTCTGAGTGTGGGGACACTCATGTCCCTGATTCTCATTTGACTGCTGCCAGGTACACAAGATGCAGTTTGTGGCTCATTTCCCACCTCAACTGTTCTGCTCTACTAGAAGGAAGCTGTTTGGAGCCACTGATCACCCAGAGAGGCCACAGGTGGACCATTTAGTGACAAAAGCAGCCAATCTAGAGGGCCGACATCTAGCCCTTCCCAAGTCTTGAAGAAAACAAACTGTTAGCTTTGGTACAAAAATAGAATCCAAGTTTATGGGGAGGAAGAATTTCTAATATAAAAAAGCAACAGCCCATCAATAAAGAAAGATTGGATTCAGGCTATAGCAATAAAAAAAAAAACTCTAAATTGTGGTTTGGGTTTTATTTCTTCTGTTTGAGATCCTCACCTCAGGACCTTATGATTCCCTTTTTCTGCTTGGCAGCACATAGAGTGGTTGTAAGGGTCATTATTAACACAAAAATTATTGGTGTGACCTCTTTCAAAATGCACCAGTGAACTTTGAGGGTAAAAACCAATATAACAAAGTTGAAGCAACTTGAAATAGAGATGCTTCTTGCCTGCTATAGATTCTGCTGTCCTGGCGAAGTCCACAGGGAGAGAGAAGCCTGCAAGAATTGACAACATCTGGAAATATGGCTTGTAGGCCTGGCTGCTCAGCCCCAATCTCAGGAGGCTAGATCTCCCTCCACCTCTCCAAAGCAAACGGCAGTGAGCACTTCTGAATCTAATCCTGCTTCAGAACCGCTGGAGCACAAACACACCCACAGTGTGATAACTGAGGGCTTCCTCAAGCTTCCCGGACTCCCTCCTGAGATAAAAGCAGTTAACCATTGCTCTTCCCTGGTGATAAATGATTGTTGGTTTTCTTTCATCAATATTTTAATAACGATTTGCACATTTTGGCAATAATGGATACAGAGCCTGATAGTAATTACAGAGGCAGATTGCAGAAGTGACTCAGGAGGTGGTGAATGGCTGTCAACAGCAATACTGTCTCTCTGACACACACCTGGCTGCCCGGGAGCCTTCTGAAGCAGATGTACTGAGAGCTGTTGGTGCAGAGAAACAGTTGACCCCCCTCACCCTCTAATGCGCCCCTGTTCTGCAGGACACCTTTGCTCCCAGAACATGAACTGAATATCCTCAATCCAAAACCTTGCTTCTGAATTCAGGGCCCTACTATCAGCCATTCTCTGCCTGTGTTAGCAGAAAGAACCTGCTCAAGTAAGAACTGTCCCAAATCTGCTTGGGAGAATTAGACTCCACTGCCTTGGAAGATACTTTCTTAGAAGAATATTGCTCTTCATGGCTTTCAAAGTCATGTTCAAGTTGTTGACTCGCTGTTCTCTTTTTCTCCATTTCAAGCTTTATCAGTATCGTTTTGGGGTTAGACCAGCTGTAAACGTTTCTTCACCCAGTAAAGAGTCTGAAAGAAATGCTCTCAAATAACCTGGAATGTATAGAAAGAAAATTAGGAGCTGTGCTTCCACACAGAATCAAGTTTTAAAAATGAATGTGAAAAACCAAAATGATAAAATGACATAAGCAGTCCAATGCAAAAGGCAATTAAAATGGGATCTATTTACAGGACAGCTGGGAGCAAAAATGAAGCTTACCTAAAAATAAATACAAAGATGCTCATTATAGAGTTATTTATAATAGTATAAAAATTAGAAGTAACTGGGCTATGCATTTAGCTCAGTGGTTCCGGAGCCTGCCTTGCAAGCACAAGGTCCTAAGTTAGATCCCCAGTAGCAAACCAACAAAAACAAAAAAACAGAGCAACAACAACAAAATGACATTAAAAAAATAGAAGTAACTTAAATGAACAATAAGAACATGAATAATTGAAGTGTGTATACTCTATGATGACTATTGAGGTCATTAAAATGTTGATGTAAAAAATACTTAATGGTATATAAAAATCTTGATAGAATTTCAGTGAACATACATGAACAAAAGTATATGTACATTGTGATCTTAATATGTGATCTGATAAAAATGCAGTTGAAGTTTAAACATAAAAGTTTATTACAATAAAATACACAATGCATTAATCCCCATCAGAGTACTTTCCTTTGCTTCAAACATACTTGTCCCATCCTTCTGTCACTTTCTGAAGCGGCTCTGGAAGTTCTCTTTTGTGAGTGTCTTTACATGGCTAGCTACACGGCCTGAGCCAATTCAAAATGTTTGTGTCAATTTCTGTCAAATAAAAACATTATAATGTGCCCTCATCTACCTTATCCACTGAATCTAGCACCACACAACTCTGGCTCTTCCCCAAAGTCAAAATAACCATGAAAGGTAAACGTTTTGAATCGATTCAGGACATGGAAGCAGCCAAGACAACACAACGAAAGACACTCATAAAAATGACTTCCAGAACTGCTTCAGAAAGTGGCAAGAATGATGGAATAAGTATGTTTGTAGTGAGGGAGAGCATTTTGCTGGAGATTATGGGCAATGTGACTTTTATTATAATAAAGTTTAAGAAAAAAATGTAAACCTTCCCCATATTCTGTGATCACACCGCATATCATATAGAAACATAGAAAAGTGACTAGGGCCAGGGATTCAGCTCAGAGGTTCGCTGGCCTGCCTTGCAAATGTAAGGACCCGAGTTCGATCCCCAGTACCAAAAAAAAAAAAAAAAAAAAAAAAAAAAAAAAAAAAAA
>NW_022900926.1:26574323-26627298 GCF_012274545.1 Fukomys damarensis | reverse complement strand
GACCAGAAGGAGATATAAAGAGGTCTTTTTTTATGGTTGAACAGGCAAGTGATTCTTGTCCTTATCTAATTCTGATATTCCAAAATCTCTATGATGAACATGTAATACTTATATAACCAGGAGAAAGAAATCAGAAAAAACCATCTCAATTAAAGAGGACATCAGAAAATAGAAAGATATTCACTGTTCCTGGATAAGCAGAACCAGTATAGTCAAAATGGGCATACTTCCAAAACTGGTGTACTACAGATTTCATGCAATCCTATCAAAATTCCAAAAGCATTCTTCACAGAACAGGAGAAACAATCCTAAAATATGACCTGCTTTAATACTATTTTTCATCATGCATACATTACTTTTCAGTGTATACATACACTGAAATGTATACAAAATGTATACATACACAAGAGGGGTCCTTCCCTGAAATCGCTGATGCCCCACCAGACCCAGGCATGTCTTAATGTCTGAATGTAGGGTCTATTGTCCTATCACTCAGAAAAATATGGGGGACAGACACGACAGAGCAGCCGCCATGGATTACAACCAGGGACACAACCTTCACGAGCCTGGCAGAGTTGGAGCTCTTGCATGTAGCTCTTGAATTGCTGAGTTGAATTGAAAAGTTAAACACAAAGTGTACAGGTGTCCTCAAAGTCTGTGATTTTCTTGTTAGTATCTAGGGATTTGTGGGTTTGGTGAGAAAAGCTGGATGTTTGTAATATATCCAACAAAATAATTTTAGATCCTCAGCTGGCTGATCTTTCTGCAGGGAAGGAAGTACAACTGACAAGTGTAGAGAGTGGTCAGGCCAAGCAGTGGGGCCTGGGCAGGGTGAAAATGGAGCCTGGATGGACACTGGCAAGGACAGCAGGGGAGGCCTGAGGGTCAGGGTGGTGAGGCAGGAAGCAGGGATGCTTTTTAGTGCTTTCCTGGTAAGAAGGACTAGTGCAGCCTCAAACATAAGGCACTTGCAGAGGCTCCCAGGTGGATTCTGCAGCACTGGGTAGAAGATCCGTGAGACACGGGCTGTCCCACACCAGCCTTCTCTGTGCACATGACTGGCCAGTGTGAAGGGCAGCTGAGCTCTCCTCCGGCTCTTTCTGTGGCTTTCTAGGTGGATGTGGAGTGGAGAATTCTACAGCAGGGTCCAGGAAAGCCATGCCACTTCCACACAGCAGCAGGGAAGGAGCTGTAAGCCACTGCCTCTCACACTGAGGCCCGTAGGACTCACCTAAACTGCCAGTTAAATGCAGACTCTCAGGCCTGGTCCTGAACCCACAGCTCAGAGTCTGTGGGAAGTAGGGCCTGAGAAGCTACATCCAGCACACTTTTCAAGTCCTCTTTTTACACAGTAATGTTGGACAGTCACTGAGTTAAAATGCCACCAGATAATAAAGGAGCCTTGTATGCATGTGAGGTATAGACAGCACTGTGGGGAGTGGCCAGCTCCCTCAGAGCTGGAGGTGTATCAGGCTCCACCCATCAGCCAGGAAGCTGCTCCAGGAGAGCAATCTCCATCCTTGTCCCTTCCCCTCCTCTCACTGCCTCTCAGGAACCCACTCTGCCCAGGTCAGAGGAAAGACCTAGAAATCCCCAGAGGCCATCCAGGAGTGAGAGGGAAAGAGGTAGGTCAGTCAGACGCTGGAGCCTCTCAGACGCAAGGGCCTATGGTCTTCACAGATCAGAGCTGCTCCCCAGGGTCCATGGATTGCCTCCTAGGAAAGAAGTGCTGGACTGGGGCCCTGGGATGTGTGGGTGAATGAGACAGAGAGCAGAGAGCCAAGCTGACTCCAGAACATGGGTGGAGGAGCTGCTGGTCATCAGGCCTGGTGGACTCCATCCTCTCCCTCCTGAGGGACACCACGGCAGCCCCTGGGGGCAACTTCCTGGGCTGGGAATAGTCATGTCCCATCCCAAGCTCTACACCAAAAGAGAAGCCTAAGGTCTCAATGATGTGAGATCCCCAGGGGTGGCTGGTTCCTGCATCACCCTGCTCCAAGCTGTGGAAAGTAGCGGTGTTTTATTTTGTTACTCCCACTGCAGAACAAAATTGCTTGTCTCCTTAAAAGGGGAAAATAAGCTCTTGTCTTGTTTCTATACCTGGATCTGGGAAGGTGAATAAGAGACCCAATAGCCAGGACTTGTCTTGCATGGGCAGCTCTGTTTATCAACACTGTATGTATCCGGAACAAATCTGAGCACTACTTCCCATAGAATGCACACATAATGGGGTGTGATCTCCAGCCGGCCAGGGCAGGCTAGTGGGTGCTCCACAGGATGGAGCGCTAGTGAGGATCCTGAAGTTCAGACCAGAGACTGCTTCATCCAGGCCTGCAGGAAAGGGGGTGTCACTGACCAGGAGATGGGGCTGTTACCACCCACCAGCTTCTCCATTCCCAAAACAAACACCTGAGGGAGGGCCTCCAAGTCCAGTCCTCTAGGTTACTCCAGGTTGTGGGGCTGCAGTGAGGAAGGTTCTGGGATTTTCCAGAAGGCTGATAAAGGTGAAACATCACACTCTGGTTGGCTACAGCCTGCAAGCTGAATTCAGTCATTCTCATATCTGGCCACACGGAGCCACCTTGGGAGGTGGAACCATAAGTCTGCAGACCAAGAACAAGGTCCAAGCAGGGACAAAAAAAACCTGTCACCCACACAGATAATCAGGCCCTTGAAGAGAAGAAACAGGGCTGAGAAGCTAAACACATCCTCAGTAATACTGCATTTCTTCCAAGAATTGAGAAGCACTTCTCCAGATGATAATAATACATCAAATCTTCAATTACAACTGTTCTGGTGTGGTGGTCACACCTGCTGACTCCCAGTGGGGGCAGGATGGGGCCTTCACTTGGAAAATCAAAGGCAAAAGGCACAAAAATCATACCAGCCAAGCTGGGGACCTGAGCAAGCCTCTTTCTTTGCCATAAGGGATAAGAAACATACTCAAAGGCTTCAGTCTCTGTGTAGCTGAAGAGAACTGTAGGCACATAGGAATGCTAATCTCTTGTATTATGCATACATTTTTAATATGTGGGAATTGGTGACCATGACAGCCTACTCTCCAGGACTGGAAACCCAATTTTCTCCCCTTTCAATCCAGTGCAATGGATATTTAGTGAGCAGCTGACCATCTCAGCAAATCATTCTAGTTACTGGAAAGAATACAAAGATAAATGAAGTAGTGTGTGTGTGTGTGTGTGTGTGTGTGTGTGTGTGTGTGTATAATCTAGACTGTTCTGCTACTGACCATAGCAGCTTGCTAATAAATAATTTATCTTGATTCTCTCCGCCCTGACATTGTGATTTCATGTTACATTCATATTCTCTTATTAAAGTAACTATGAGCATCAATACAGGAATCAAAATCAATACTGCCAATCTCTTGGTCAAGTTTAGATAAGACTCATTTTTGCTTGACTTCCCTTTGAGAACCCAGAGCCCTGGGCCTCTGAAGGCTGCCATGGCAAGCTAAGGTAAGTGTAGGGTCCTGGGGGTGAAATGGTGGCAATCTGTTTATAAGCTGCTCCATGCTGCCTAGGAATGTAAGAATACACCAAAGTAAAAGTATCTAACTACTTTCATTTTAATTGCCATAAGTAGAGACATTTTAAATTGAGATTATTGATTCAGTGGTGGATTGATTTAGGTTAATTATGCATTTGTTAAGTGCTTACCTATCATGTGCCTTCAATACATTTACATCTGCTTGAGGAAATAGGCAAAAATATAAGAAATGAATTGATGGAGGATGTATTGGTCAGCTTTCTATCACTATAATGAAATACCTGCAGCAATTAACTTATAAAAAGAAAGGTTTATTTTGGTCCACAATTCAAGATCAGGTAGATTCATTGCCTTGTGCCTCTGGTGAGAGCCCTAGGTGTTAATGGGCAGGAGCACGTGTTAGGCCAAACTACTCACATCATAAGACAGGAAACAGAGAAAGCCAGAACCAGCCACGCCCCATATCCCCTTTTTGGGCATGCCTGCAATGATCTAATGACTGCCAGTAACTTCCTCCCTCTTAATGATCCACAGCATCTCCCGCAGTGGTTTTAGCTCAGTGGTACACACAAGGTCCTGAGTTCAATCCCCGATACAAAAAAAAAAAAATCTACAGCACCTCCTAATAACCACCCCAGGCCTTTAACAGCCACGTCTAAGCCTTTAACACATGGAACCTTGGGGAACATTCATCCAAGCCACAGCAGAAACCATGAGTAAGCAAAGCCATGGTATGAAGTCAGAAAACTGCATACAGAGAAACCCCTGTAATGAACCATAGACACAAATAAGAATCTTTCTCTTGGGCCCCTGTTGTGCAGACCTCGGTAATCCAGAGAAAAGTTCAGTCCCTCTGTGGGCACAGAGCATAGATAATACAACTCTGAGTTCAAACTCCCAGGGAAATGTTTTTCCATGATCCCTTGCTTTCTTATGGTGCAAAATCTAAACAGTATTTTGGCGGATGAAGAAATGCAATTCCCAGTGGCAAGAAAGGCACTTTTCTTAGAGAGAAGTGTTATTCTGAGACAGGCTGTGTTAAGTGAGTTGGGTTTTTGATTCAGCTCATGCATCCTTGTGTGGCCAGGACATAGCTTGAGATTCCAAGAGCTGGAAGTGGCCTGAATGATGAGAAAAACAACCTTCTTCTCTGAGAGCTTAGGCAACAAAGTAAGAATCTGAGAAGGGTCTTACACTCTGTCTTCAGTACAAGTAGAAAAGATGTCTACCAAAAATTATTGATGAAACTTATGAGCTTGTATTTACTTTCTTCAAAGCTGGTTCTTTCATTGCCATCTAAATTTAGGAATTGTAGGGAGCCAAGGGATCTCAGTTGCTCTTGCAAACAGTTTATTTCAAAAGTAAAATATTTTGCTTACTACAAAGTCATATATATTATTTCTGGAAAACTTGAAAAGCATAAAGAAGAACAATGAACCTGGGCTTAGTGGTGCACACCTATAATTCCATCACTCTAGGAGAATGAGGTAGGAAGATTGAAAGTTCAAGCCCAGCCTGGGAAATTTAGAAAGACACTGTTTAAGAATAAAAAATAAAAAGGCTTTTGAATGTAGCAGTGTGAAGTCCATGGGTTTAGTCTCTAGCACCACACAAACACAAGAGGAGGAAGAGAAAGATTTTAATTTATCAATGTATTAATCATAGACATTCATGTATAACATTTTTAGGTATCATTTCAGTATTTTTCTCTGTATAATATATCTTTACTCAAATATAAGATCATATTGTACATTAATGAGAAGTATGGACATATTAAAAACATTGCATTTTCTACTCCAGGATACAGAATGTCTCTCCATGTTTTTCAAAACCACTTGAAAGTTTCTATATTGTTTTACAGTTTTCTTTTGAAATGTATGCACTTTTTTCTTTTTCCTTTTTTTTAAATTAGGTTTATTCCTAGAGTTCTGTGGGGTTTTTGTACATGTGTGTTGTAAATGGGATGTTGCCCTTCTTAAGTTCCAGCTGATTATGCTAATATTACATATGATAAAAGCTTTTGAAATTTGTGTATCCATTGATTTACACTAGTCACCTTTTTGAAGATGTTTTATTCATTTTAAGCAATCTGTGCTGATGAGAAACAAAAAGAAAACGTGCATGGGACCTACTAGATGAGCATTTTAATTCTTCACAGCATGGTGTATTATAAATAGCATCCCTTGCTTCTGTGCTGGTGGCATCCTTCATCCTCTTTTCCTTGGTGCTAAAAATTATATCTTATAGTAATAATGTGCAGAATGAGTTACAAGCCAGTCCTGGCATTCTGGTCCCTGCTAACCACTTCGTGTTAATGTCCCTCAAATTTCAATAGCAGCAGATCAGGTTTCCCTGGTGATAACAATGAAGGAGCACCCTACCACAGCATAGTTCCCAAGCCCACATTTTATCTTTGTTCCCATCTGCTTGTCTTACTGTCATGCAAACACTGACAACACAAATTAATCTGTCTTTATTCAATAGCTAATAGTTTCTGACAACACAGAATCTGTGGCCCCATGGAGTAGAAATGCAGGCAAACATTTCTAGCTTTGGCCTTGAGAACCAATTTTCATTTCAGCAGCACGATGGTTTTGCATGTGTGCTCAGAGAATGTTGACAATGTTTGAGGGAAATTAAAACTCTGCGAGTTTAATCTTTCTTCTACATTCAAGGGCAAGGCTTAGCATCCAAGTGGAAAAAATGTGTGACAAAAAAATAAGATAGTCATTAATTTTCATTTTGTTCTAATCATATATTGGAAACTCAGTTAAACTAAAAAGGCCATAGCTACTAAGCACTTTCTTTTTATTCTCTCTTTAATTACACTAATTAATGCGTATATATATATTAATGCAACTATAGGATCTAAGCAGGCTCTGAAAAAATAGCTTTTGATATCTATGAACATCATAGCATCTGACAGTTCAAAGTCTTTCCATGAATTACAATATCCCTAAACTATGTAATCCCAAATTCATGGTCTAAATGTAGAGAAACTGAGGTCTGTTTTCCCTACCAGATCACCAAATTTTCTTAAAAAAATTCTTGATGGTATTCTGAACTCCAATTTTCAGGAACTTATACTTCCAGAATTAGTTTCAGGACTGTTTGGGTTTATCATGGAGTATGGCCATTTGTTAACTACACGAGAAGAGTTTACATATGTGTACAAAACTTTCCTTGAATGAAATTCAGTTTAATAAGGCTGTTATTACCTAAAATGTACCCTAGGTCATAGCTGCTGTCATGATGTTTTTCAAATACCACCACCTGGAGCCAGGACGGGGGGGGATAAATGGGTCGGGTCCATCATGTAAACCAAGCTGCTTCACTCCCATCTGTTTGGTATATTGAGGTTCTTTGCAAATTCTTTGAACAAAAAGTCACACTGCTATAAATAACCAAAAAGAGTAGTTTTCAAATCAGACTTGGCTGTTTATCTTGTGTTGACTTTCCATAATTAACTACATCCTATCAGCTCTTCAACATCAGCATCTTTATAAATGGTACATCTTTCTCTCTGGTAACTCCATTCTTCGCCAATTACTTCAGTTTTTCTGCCAATGAGTCTCAGCCTCAGGGTGTAGCTGTTCCAACTATGATATCTGCCCTGTACTCATACCTGTCTTTATCAGATATATATAGGGAACATTTATTAAAACCAAGATTTTTAACCTCTAGCCCAGAAAACATCTTCAGGAATGAAGATACACGACCCCACCCATTGGAGAGCACACCTCTGCTCCCTACCTGACCCGCCAGTGTCCTTCCTGACTTCACACTTGCACACAGTATTCCCACAAGAATTCTGGCCCCGGATGTTACTGACTGAGCTTTCTTTCTGACACTGTCTGTCTAACCCACTCCTCTGTCACTGCCCTTGTGTCTTCGTCCTAAGGAAGCCCTGAGGATATCCTGGCAACTTCCACTCTCCCTCTACATCAGCATACCCATGCCTATGTTTCACAGGAGGCAGGTATCTACTCAAGTACCTTGGGAGACCCACTCTACACCAAACAAGGTGAGGGACAGTTCTTTGCTGCTAGGTTGCCAGCACCCTCAATATCTGATGCCCAGGCCAGTCTCCTAGGGGGACTCCAGGATTCAGGTTTCCCCGAAGGTGCTTGACATAGACTAAAAAACAATGATGGTTTGAATGTCACCCCCGACAATTCAAATGTTAGGAAACTTACTCCTTAAATTTATTTTAATGACATTTGGAGGTGATACCTTTGGGAGGTGATTAAGATGGGAAGAGGTCAGGAGTCTAAGGCCCCATAATGGCATTAGTGGCTTTATAATAAGGCAGAGAGACCAAAGTTAACACTTGTTCTGCCTTACCAAGATGCTCTTGTACTTCTCAATCTACAGAAGCATGTACCGAATAAATTTCTCATCTTTACAAAGTATCCAATCTTGGAAGTTTTGCTGTAGGTACAGAAAATGTACTAAGATAATAACTCAGCAACAACCAAATCTCCGTCTACTCTCTGTCACTCCTTGCTTTCAAACACAGGAGTGCCTCAAGGCTTACTCCTTGGCCCTCTCCCCTTCTGAAGATACTCTTTCTCCAGGTAAGTACATCTGGGTCATTGCCAAGTATTTATCTCCAGTTTAAACCCAGATGGTGTGCCCCACCCTCAGAACCAAGCATGCAGTCTTCTTCCCTACTGACCACTGCACCTTCACAGAAACAGACCTGGACTCCCCCAGGTCCCTTGCTTAGCCAGCACTGAGATTCATCCAAATTACATATGTCTCTTGTTCATCATGTCCACAAATAATTGACTTTTTAAATCAATGTTAAAGGTTCTAGAATGTATCTACTTTTCTCCATAACTGGTGACTATCCATTTCCAGCCAAGACCATCTCTAGTTTGTATCCCAAATCCCTCCTAACTGACCATGGAGCCATTTTTTGCTATTCCATCCAATATATCTTTGGTACTTCATTCAATATTTTATTGCCACCTGAACACGTTACCACACAGTGCAGAGCTCTTCTTGGCTTCCATGTTAGTCTGCGATTCCCAGAGAAACAGAACAAAAATACAGAATGGATGGGTGGATGGATGATGAATGGCTATATCAATAGATGGACAGATAGAAAGATGTAGATAGACAGATAGGAGTGGTTAAAAAGTGACTCATGTGATTGTGAGGAATGGCAAGTTTGAAATGTGGGGGCTGGCCACCAGGCTGGAAACTCAGGTAAGTGCTGGTGTTACCATCTTGGCCTGAAATCCCACAGGACTGAAGGCTCAAGCAGGGTTTTCCTTGAGGAGAATTCTATCTCCTTTGAGGAACCCTAATATTTGCTCTTAAGACCACCAGATTGCATAGGCCTACCACATTAAGCAGCGTATTCTACTTCACACAAAATCAACCAATTTAAGTGTTAACCATATCTTTTAAAAAAATCTTCATGGCAACATCTAGACTGTGGTTGGCCAAATTGCTATGCACAATGTTGATGTATAAAATTAAGGTACCTCTACCATTTTCACCAAAATGAAGGCCATCATCTAGATATGGGTCCAAAGCTGTGGGTGGTTCAGCCTCTGCCCTCCTCCTGATGTCTCTCACTAATTCAGCTTCTGGTCACACTGTTCTCCCTCCAATTCTCAGAAACACTACTTCCCTCCTGTCCCAGGAGCTTAGGTACTGTCCCAATAAGCTGCTGCATCTGCCTGAAATCCTTCTCCTTGCTCCCAGCATGAGTGCACCTATGTTGAGCACCCTTGTACGCGTGTGTGTTTGTGTGTGTTTGTGTGTGTGTGTGTGTGTGTGTGTGTGTGTACCCAGTCCCACCCATCTTCATGATCCTGGCTCAAATGTTACTGCTAAGAAAGTCCCCATACCATGGGCCAGGGATTTAGCTCAGCGGTTCCACCATGCAAGCATAAGGAACCAAGTTTGATCCCTAGGACCAAAAAAAAAAAAAACCAGAAAGTCCCCATACTGGACAGGTTCTCTTGCTTTTCACACTCAACATAATATAATGAGTACAATAATTTGCTCCTCTGGTTATTTAGTTATGTGCTTCCTCCACTAAACTGCAAATTCCTTGAAGGCGCAGGCCAGGTCCATTTTACTCACCAGAGTACCTCCAGAACTCACAGTGTTGAGATGAGTGAGTGAATGATGTGGAAAAGCTAACAAGCTCTGATGTCACATTTTTTGCATTCTTTATAGTGCATTCTGGCTCCATGGGGCCCCTGACTCCCTACCTCAGTGGGTTTCCTTTCTCATTTGACTTTGCAGGTTTTCTCTGCTCTTCCTAAGATGGACCCAGAGGTGAGGCAGAGGAAATGCCTGTCTGCTCCACTTTGCTCAGGTTGGAAACTGCCCAGTGAGCACTGCTCAGGCATCCCTTTCAGTCCTTCAAGACAAACCGAATAGCAAAGCTTTAACTTGAGGAAAGGGACTGAACTTTTCTGTGCATATTTGCATATATGCATATGTATAGACAAAGCTGCAGCCATCCAACTCATTAGTAAGAAGATCTTGCAAGTTACTCAAGTGGAAGCCTAACAAATGGAGATAAATAGACCAAAATTTGTTCTTCTTTTCCCTAACAGTTAAAATAGTAGGAATGACTTGTCTAACATATCTTATCATTAATAGTCTCCTGTGGGTCTGGAAGTTTACAGACCATAGGCCAAAAGACAATGGTAAATGGCCTTTTTTCTTCATGACCATCTTTCTTCATGATAGATCAGCCATTCCTAGATTGGGTAGTTTCGGTCCCATGTACTCCAGCAAACACAATAGATGGGATCATGAAGACTTGAACATAAAGTTACATTTTTCCTGTGTTTTATCTTCATTTCCACTAAGCTCCTATTAGCAGAGGTTCCTACCACCCTGGCAGATGCTCCAGCAGCTGGTTAATGGTCTATGAAACATAAATGCACCAGGGACACCGCTCCTCTGAATCCTTTTACTAAGGAAAGAATGTTAATCTACATATTGTAAAAATTGGGCTTTCTCTTTTTGCATTTTAAAAAAGCAGGCCCTCATTTACTTTACAACAATTTGGAGTAGGAATAAATATGAACAGAGACAAATGAGTCCCTTCTGATGCAGGGGCTCTATTATTCCTTTGGGAGGAATGGATGACTTAAGCAAGGCCTCTGGCTAGTCCAGAACTTACTTCTCCTGGAGGGAAACAACTCAATCAATGGTAGTTTCTTGAGCCTGAGCTCACATTCTGACCAGTCTCCCTTTCCTATCTCCATATCCCCTGATTCTCTGCCTACAGGTCTGATTTCCAGGTATAGATGGAGGTGTGGTTGTTATCTCTGCTTCTGTGCAAAAAAATTCCCAGCAATTTGGGTGAAGGGAGTCTTTAAGAACATGAAAACTATTTCAAGTTTTAATTTTTATTTGAGAATGCTTGAGCATAAAAATGTCCTTGAAAAATACTGACTCCTATAAATTTGCAGGCACTGCCAGAGGTTTTTTCATCTAAAATGCTAGTGTTCTTGAACCATTAACTATTGTAGACTCTTATTATTCATTTTCAATAGCTATATTTAAACCACAAAGAGCAACCCTAAGAAGCAGAGGCACAATTGTAGCCAACAACAGAAAACTAAAAGAAATAAAAAAAAAAAAACCCAAAACCAGAATAATTGAGGATTAGCACAGGAATGCTGAGTTTCACCTTTTGTGCCAGGCACCTTGGGTCTCTGATGATCTCCAGGGGTATGAGAAAGGCTTTCTGATTGACCAATGGCTTTAGCCTGAGTGTTGAAGGAAACCTTTTGTCCTCAGGTTGGTGTTTGAAGTCCTGGGTGCTGGGGCTGACACCCAGTCAAAGTACAGCACAGATCAATTGACTGGAAAAAATAAATGAATTAAGTTTAATGAGAGCTCAAGGGAGGAAATGAGCTGCTCCACTTGCCAACTATTTGCACAAGAGAAGCTTGAATGGGACCTGAAAGGATTATCTCCGAACACAGCAGCAAGGGAGTCTCCCACACCGAGAACACTGTATAAATGCCCTGGAGCATGCAACTGCCCTCCCTGGTTCTGGTGTACAGGCTGCTGTAAAACCATGCTGCAGGCAGAGCCAGACAGGTGTATGGGGAGTCTGAGAGTGCCTTGGAGAGGCCTCAAGGGTCTCAGTCAGACTTGCATTTAGAAGGCTGACTCCGGGGGCCATGAGGAGAGTGAGTCTGATCATCAGGGACAGGGAGACTGGCCAGGAGGATCTGGTAGCTGTAGGCACCCTCACAGGCCCTGTGGGTCCTGCACATCCCCTATTTGACAATGTAAGTCTTAGAAATGTTGGGAGACTAGTTTTTTTTCCCCCATTTCTCTGGTTCTTCTATCATGAATGGTGTAGTCAGACCCTGACCCTTCCATTTCTTTTACATAAAGAGCTCTTCAACTATCTAATACAAGGGCTTGGGGGTTGAGTTCAGTTTACTGTGTCTGTTAAATTCTAGTTTCCTCCTCTGTATCAAATATTTAATCTTTCAAAAATTCTACTTTGGAACTACAAGATAGATCAATAGAGTCTATGGTAAGGAGTGCCAGCAAAGACACTTTTTCAAATCATTGCTACTCAGATCTCCTCTGTATCAAATATTTAATCTTTCAAAAATTCTACTTTGGAACTACAAGATCAATAGAGTCTATGGTAAGGAGTGCCAGCAAAGACACTTTTTCAAATCATTGCTACTCAGACTGTCTAAATAGTTTTAGTGCTGGTAAGTTTGTCATTTCTGTATTTTAAAATATTTGCCTTGGCAATTCAGCATCAAAACTTCTGATTAAATTGACATGAATTCTTAATTGGGTACATATCTTTTTACACCTATATCTGACTTTCTAGGTTTTCTACCTGTGTTTGCAAGAGCAAAATAGATACAGTGGTTTTCACCACTGACATAAAGCTAGTGAGGCACCAAATAATTATTAATTTAGGGTTCAGTGGCACCAGTGGGCAACCACAGAAATCTGTCTTTATCAGTGATGTGCTCAAATCCAGTTCTCTACACTGGTTCTTAGGGAAGTATTTCTTTTCTCCTTAGTACAAAGCACTGAGAAGCCCTTCTCTTCCCAGCATACAGGCTTTTGGAGCTCAGTGCTGCTCCAGATGCCAGTGAATCTAGCACCATTTGAGAGGACATCCACCAAGGTTCCAAGAAGAGAGGGTGTCCTGCATGGCAAGGACATGGGATGGCTCCACAGCTGTTCAGTGGTGCTCAGCCAGGGAAAGGGAAAGGTTTGCTCCTGACTATTTCCATTCCCTGCCCTCCTGCCACATTTGTGAGCTCTCTTTTTTTGAGCTTTAATTTTCCATGAGTAGTAAATAGCCAAAAGCAGCTCAAAATATTCTCCTTACCACTAGAATTGGTATTTTTACTAGCTATAAAGCCTTAGCCAGAAGGGCTAGGGCAGATTTTCAGCCCTCCCACAGCCTTTTAAAGAAGATTGGGTATAAGGGGTAGGGGCCTATTTGCAGGAGCCCTGAATCATAGGGATGATCTGGAATTCTGGAGCATGGATTCTGTCAGTGAGAGAAAGCAGCCCTACTTGGGGCCAGAGGTTGCAGGCCTCTGGATACCACCAGCCCTTCCAAACAATGTGGAAAGGCCAAGGCCTTTGTGGCCTTGTGAGCTAACTGTATTCTGTAGGTTTAGCTCTTTATCATACGAATGGGTGTGCTTGAATTTCTAATAAAGAAGAACCACATGGATAATGTTGGATCAGGATTCTCAAACTTTAAAGTGCTGAATCACTGGTGAATCTCTCAGTAAAGTGCAGAGCCTGACTCAGTACTAGTTGGGACATCTAGACCTGCTTCTCTGATGAGCTGTTAGGGTGAAAAGGAAGCTGCACGGACTATACCTCAATCCACAAGGCCCTGACCGATGTTTCTTAGCTTGCGCTACAGATAAGCATATCTGGGGGGCTTTCGAAAATCTTGATGACTGACTGCGCCCCCCACACCAATGAAATCAGAATACTGAGAGCAAGACCAAGATACCAGTAGCTGAGGATGCTCCCGCACATAATCTCTGCCCAGGTTGAATTTGTATGAGAAGCCTAATTGGTACTTGTTCCTCCCCCTTTGGAAATCAACTGAGGGTTTGTTGCAACTGTCACGATCTATCCTTTAACTGTGTGAATGAATTAAAATGAGCAGCTACCTTTAGTTTATCTAGCCCCAAAGTTTCCAAGGACTGATCCACCAGGGTCTGTACACTTGTGTGTACCAGCCAGAGTCTGAGCTGAAGCCCTCACAATGTTCTTTTTATTCTCCATCCACTAGCAGCTCTGTTCTTAACTGCTCCAAATTCTTCTTGGCAGGCTGACTGGGGCTGTGAGGAGTCTAGATGAGAATAAAACCATAAATTTAACATTGCTAAAGGGCAGGGATTTGCAAGCCTGCTGCATATTGGATTGGATTCAATAAGTTAGGGTGGTTTTAAAACCTCCCTAGGTGGGCCATGGACTTAACTCTGTGGTTCCGCCGCCTGTTTGCCCTGCAAGCACAAGCTTCTGAGTTCAACGCCCATATCAAAAATAAAATAAAATAAAAGCTCCCTGGGTGCTTCTAACCTGAGATGAGGGAGGAGAAGAATGAAATATTAAAGAATATTTATATTTGCCTCAGTATTTTTTAAAAAGCTGGTCAGATGATAAAATGTAAATGTGATTTTTAAATATGCATTTAATGATTTTTATTAGTTTTAAAATATATATTCTCCACCCAGTCCCACACTTGCTGTTTCTGAGGAGGCTAATGTCAGAAGAGACTCCTGAGCCCTATTTGCAGTGTATCAGCCTGGAAGGAAAATTACCTGGAGCACTGCCTTAATTAGGGTACAGTTGGCCACTAAAACAAATAAAACCCAAACCTTCAGGGGCTTGACACAGTGGGAAGTTGGCAGGCAGGTAACCAGGTTAAAGTGGCAATTCTCTTCCGTCCTTCCAGGGTCCCCAGCTGGGGCTCCTGAGATGGCTCCTGCAGTTTTCTGTGCCAATGCAAGGGAGGGAAGGAAGCAGGTGGAGCTTCATGGAGTCCTCCCCAACTGGACATGGCCACATGTGTTCACAGGCCAGTGGTCACGTGTGCCCTGGACTCCTTTGGATATGGCTGCAGCCCCGCATGGCCCTGCAGTTGCACAAAGACAGCCCAGAACCCTGGTTGGCAGTGGGAGTGTAGGACGTATGCACACAGGACGTCAAGGGTCAGGTGGGCTCCCAGACAGTTGTGGCAGCTGCACTAGGAGTGCAAACTCCAGGCAGGCCTTGCCCATGGGGATGGCTGTGGGGCCACAGAGCTGAAGTCATGATCTGTAGGGTGCATGCTCTCTTTCTCCTTTTCTCCCCAGATATTGCAAATGGCACCAGTTCAGGGGGGTACCGCCCGCCTCCCAGAACCAAAGAAGTTATCATCAATGGCCAGACTGTGAAACTTAAGTACTGTTTCACCTGCAAGATTTTCCGACCCCCTCGCGCCTCCCACTGCAGCCTGTGCGATAACTGCGTAGGTGAGTAGGGCCTCAGCACTGGCGGGAGGGTAGTGGATTTGCTCTGGATAAGCTTTGTGCTATGGAATCAGTGTACTGCTCTTTAATCCTACTGTCTGAAAGACTCAGCAATGGTTAATGTTTCTACACATTTGCCTGTTGCTATTGATCCCCTCACCAGGCCCAGAGTTACCATCTCTCTTCTATTTTTTGGTTTTTACATCCTGCAATGTGCTAGGCCTTCTCCCTCAGAGCACAAACCAGGGTGAAGGGACTTTTATATAGGGGGTGCCAGATCAGGAGCCATGTAAAATAAAACTATACCTCTAGGTCTCCAGGCATAGCTGTTCTTGACTCCTCAGAGGGATCTTGGTGGACTTCGAGGCATCAGATCCAAAAGAGAGAAAAAGAGGCAAAGGCAGAAAACTGCTTCTTCTAGGGGCTAGAATTAGAATCTTTGTTCTTCCCAGAGACCACCAGGACCTCTGCTCTCTGCTAGCTTTCTCCAGGTCAGAGGGAAAATAGACAGAGAGGAGACAGAGCCCTGAAGTCCTCAGTAGTAAATCTTGGTCTTACTGTTGAACCACATAGGACTTCTCCAACCAACGTGAGTCTCAGACATGCCTGAGTAAGTCAGCAACTGCTTCCTGTTCCTTATACTGAGAGTCACAGCCCACATCTACAGGCCATTGTCCTCCCCAGGCTGGAGATCCTTGGATGGCTTCTAGTAGAAGTGACCGAGGATATTCCTAGCTAAATAAGCATGAAATCCTCTGCTAGCCCAGACCTTAAGGGTCAGGAATACAGCTTAGAACAAACCCAGGTTCCCTTAGGACCACCTTATAGATTTCCAACTCTTTCTTGAGTGTGAGAAATTGAAGCTTCCATTCTTCTTGAGAAAAATAAAATTTTATAATGTACTCCTTGATCTGCCAAGTGGACTTTGATTTGCCTTAAATTACTTTAGTCTAACCTTAATAATCCACAATTTTGTACAAAGGCCATGCTTTCCCTAAAAGGTTTTTTTTCTTGGTTTCGTTAATTTAAATTGCTTTTAGTTTTTGCCTCCCTGGTGGAACAGCATGGAATTGTATTCCATCTTCCCCATATAGTAAAGTAAGGCTCCTCCAATGAAAAGCCTGAGATGTGGTATTGCATGGCCTAGATCCCAAATACTCACTGTGTGATTTAGAAAAGCTACTTAAACTCTCTGTGTCTCAGTGTTCTCATCTCTACTGTGGGGTTGGTAACAATGCCTACTAAAGACTACAGAAGTAAATACATGAAAAGCACTGAAAATAATGTCTGGTTTTTAGCAAATGATCCCTAATTGTTAGCTACTACTACTGTTATTATGCCTGCTACCCTGATGTCCGTGAGCGGCTTTCTCTGGAAAATTCCTTTATATACTGTACCCCTCTGCAGTGTGGGGAGCAAAGCTATAGCTCGTCCTCCATCGAGCTATATCCGGGACTAGATTTCTGCAGTCTTCGTTTCAGTTGACACCCTTCATGGCAACTCCAGCCTCTGTAACCAAACCATACCCAAAGCCAAAGAAGCACAGTGGTTTAAATATCTTCTGAGGAACAATCTGTAGGAATTCTCAAAGCCCTTTCCTGGGTTTTCATTTTGAGCACCAGGGCTAATACCTGGTAGACTAGTACACTTACAGAAATTCATCTGTTACTTTGCATACTCACTTCTGTGGACCTAGTGGTATATTCCGGTCTGTATTTTGATAAATGGGAGGTTGTTATCTATTAGCCTGAAGTGTTTACTGAGCACTCCTTTTTTATCATTTATAAAAAAACTTTATCCACTTCTATACAGCCCTGTTTCCACTTATTCATTTTCATTAGTTGATCTCAATCCTCTGTTTCCTGTCTCTAGGCTAGATTTCCAATCGTAATACAAAAAAACCTTTCCTTCCCATATTATAGTGCCTTATTGTTTAAAAATTCCCTTTGGATTATTGTCAGATGGTTTCCGAAAGTTCACACAATTACTCACAATTTCTTCCCACCGTCACCCATGCATATATGTCCTTTAAAGAACTCTAATGAATTGAATGTAAGATCTCCGTACCAGAACTGTACACACTTGCTCCACTTGCTGGTGGGCCCCTGCCATAGCAAACCTGTTCAAAGTGGTGTCCTCACATATAAAACCTAACAGCCGTAAGTCTAGAATATCCAGGAGTCAGCTGAGGACCCTTTGGAGAAATGAGTCACAAGGGCAATCTAGCATTCCTCGCACAAGCATATAGCTATCTCATAAACTGGAGTTCTTGGACAGCAAAAAGAAAGAAAAGGAGAGGAGGTGGCAAACTCTAGGTTGGGATCAAGAGGACAAAGTTGATCAAGAAGCACACTGACAATGTAGCCCTCTAAGTGTTGGTCCACAGTCCTGGGGATGGAGCTTGGCTAATCCCGATCAGGGCCTAGCTCCAAGCAAGGACAGGTAAGATGAGTAACATACAGTTGGTTTACAGTAAAGCTGCTCATAGACTCCTAAAACCCCACACACAATTATTCAGACCTACATAGCTTTGGTTTTCCAGTTAATTACATCACACTCGGGCCTCTGGCATGACGGATGAGCAGGCCAGAAGATTGGACTTCTGCAATGAGGAAAACAGAGTAGAAAGCAGATGTCTCCCACGGAGAAGTGTAATTGCAGAGTTTGCCACTAGTTTATTTTTAGATAAAGTTTTTACTGAAAGACTGCTACTTTTTGCAGCAAGGGAAAAGTACAATTATATGCTAAAAGCCAACGTTAGAATATGTGATTTCCCTTCCCTGTAGAAATGGCTTTGGGTTAGCACATCCCAGGCACAGTACACAAAGGTTGCTTTGCCTAAGGAGCGGAGAGAAAAATGCAGTTTCATAAGTAGCTTGGAAGAATATTTTTCTTTGTTAAATAAGTTTGAAATGAGAGAGCCTAGTCACAGGGCCTCTGTGTTTTTGTTTTGTTTTTGAGGAAGGAACTTTCTTGGAGAGGAAATGCTGGTGCAAATATAGAACAAGTTGGCAGAGCCTCTGATCCTGTCATTAAATAATCCCAGAACCTGCACTTAACCTGAACATTTCCAACTGTTTCTACCTCTGTAATATGGGGTGGTCCTAGTTCTACCTCATAGGTTTCTTTTAAGGATTAAGTGACACTGTGCCCAACCTAGCACCTAATGCAGGCATGGGGAACTATATTAGTCACTCCCATCATTGGGATGAACTACTGGACACCTGCAACTTTGATTCATAGTAAAAGAGGGTTCAGTCCATGGTTGGCTGGCTGTAATCAGAAAGGGCATGGAGGAAGGGCACAGCAAGGAAAGTTGCTCAGCCTATAGCAGCCAGGAAGCAGAGGGAGAAAGGAGGAGCCAAGGACAAGAATGTACCATTCCAGGTCAGGCCTTGTGACCCTCCTCTGTGACCATGCCCCAACTTTATAACAGAACATTCAACTATGAATTCATTGGTGGATTAACTCTCCAATAAGTATAGCCCTCCAAGATTTAATTACCTTTAAATGTGTCTCTGAGCACATGAGACTTTGGGGGGAAATTTTAGATCTAATATATCATCTAAACAGTAAGGGATCAATAAGTGTATGCCCTTAATGTTTTTCTCATCAGTAAATGATGGAAATGCCATTATTAGTGCTTCAAATGACTGATTAAAATAAGATAATCCTCACAGAAGCATAGAAATTACCTATTTTTGTGGTAGGATTTAGATGATCTGCAGTAACGGAAGTGGGTTCTATTCTCTCTGTCTCTCTGACTTGGTCTCCATTTAGCTTTGTTTCTATTCTCTTTTTCTGAATCCTGTGTGTCTCTACCTCTCTCTCCTAGTGCTGCCATCAGATCGCTTCTACATATTTGGAACAGCACTTGGGATTGTTTGTTCTCCAGGCAGGCTTATACTTTTAAACGACCAGCAGCTGGGACCAGGAACCACTCTGCTGTCTCATAGTCTCATCTCCTTAGCGTGAGGGCGACCCAAGGAGCTGAAAGCAAAACATTGGTTTCATGAGGCCCTCTCAAACTCTACACAAACATCCTTGACCAGATGGGCCCTGGGGGTCAGTCTGTCCCTCGGTGGGCCCCGGTCCAGTGTCAGAATGGCCAGCAGTTTTCACTGGAATTGTTTTGTTTGTTTTCTTACATTGTTTTGGTTTTTCTCGTGGTTTGAGGGCTTGAACCCAAGGCTTTCAAACTGAGCTATATTCCCATCTCTTTTTTATTTTGAGAGAGGGTATCATTAAGTCACTAAAGTTGTCCAGACTGGGCTCAAACTTGATCCTCCTGCCTCCCACAGTGCAGGTATTAGAGTTGTATGCCGTCACTTCTAGCTTGGAATTGGTATTTTTAATATAATTTAGACCTATATTACAGTGGCTTACTTAAATTAATTTAATCAATACTGTGGACAAGTTATTTAGAAAGTTTTCTGAACACAAATGTGAAACATTGTAAGCATTTGCAAATCAACTATAAGAGTCTTGTCTATATTTGATGAAACAGAAACAGCTTCTCCTAGAGGCTAAAAGGGGGTCTCTGGAGGCCACAGCTGCCTGTCCTTTCTGGACCTGGGGACTCTCCCACACCTGCAGTGCCACATCTGGAGGGGTTTCAAGGACAAAGAAGGTAGCACATGAAGCCCTCAGGTTGTGTTGCACCCAGGGATCCCTGAGCAGTGCCCAGCCGCTCCAGCCTCCCTCACCCAGGGTGAGCCCTGATCCTATTGTCTTCTAGTCCGTGTGGTGAGAGCCTCCAGAATCCTCTGCAGAGATTCAATGTCCAATCACTGCTGGTTTTAGTGCAGCTTTACCACCCTTTTAAAAATCCCTATGAGTCCTCTCCTTACCATCTTGTTCTTTCTGGCTGTACTTTCTCTCCCCGACATTCAACTATGTTTACTGTGTTCTCTCTTGTGTCCCTCAGTGTCCCCTCCCACTGCTCCTCTGTGACTTGAGTGTCTGAGCTTGGACTGCGGACTCATGGTGTTTTGTGTTCTGCTGTGTCCCACCACTGCTACTCCTCAGAACCTAGTTTCTACTTCACAATCATAGCCAGCATTGAGAGGTTTGAAATGGCTGAGGTTTGGCATTGCAGCTGCCTTCTAATACACAGTAACATTTTGGAATTTCTGCAAGTTGGGGCTGATGAGAAGGCCAATAATTTCCCATAGGAAAGTATATCATCTGAGGGGAATGGAGGGACATTGGCTGCCATTTGTGTCTTCCTTGGGGTTTTTTTTTGGCGGGGGTTTGAGACAGGGTCTCACTATGTAGTTGAGACTGACCTGGAACTCACTATGTAGCCCAGGCTGGTCTCAAACTCACAGTGATCCTCCTGTCTCAGCCTCCCGAGTGCAGTGCTGGGATTACAGGCGTGTGCCACCATGCCCAGCTGTGTCTTCCTTGGAACCCAGATACACAGGGGCTTCATGTGCCTCCTAGATTCCAGTGTCTTTGCATTTCACCACCGTGTATTGAGCCTCTGTACATCAGACACTTTGATAGGAACTGGAGTCCCCACAGGTTGTTCTTGAGAGCACGCCAAAGCTGGGCATGATGGCACATATCTGTAAACCCAGCATTCTGGTATGCTGAGGCAGGAGGATTGCACATCCAAGGCCAGCCTGAGCAACTTAGTGCCTCTTGGTCTCAAGTTAAAAAGTAAAAAGGTGCTGGAGATGTAGCTCAGTGCAAAGGCTCTGGGTTCAACTCCCAGTAATGAAAAGGGAGCAGACCAAGGGGAGCACAAGACAGAAAGCATTGTATTTATCACCTTACACAAGTTACTAGAGTAAGTTTATGTTGGTAAGGAGTACAATTAAAAACTGTAACCAACATTTATGCACAAAATAACATTTTGTCAAAACATATAAAATAAAAACTTAGAAAATGCGAGGATAATTTGGTATAAACATAATACTAATGAAAAATAGTAGTAATCTCTGATTTTGGCTCAAATCAAAAAAAATTTAAGAAAATAGATACCAATACATAATGAATAAATATATGCTTAACTTTTTTCTATAAAGTATCCTTTTTTTCAACTATTTCTGGAACACTTCTAAAAATTAATTATATTAGGCCAGAAAAAAATCCTAATTTCCTAAAAGCATATGTTGCACCAACCGTATCATCTGATGCTACAATGAAAGTAGAAATCATCCGCAAAGATATGAACAAATATGACCTATTTTAATCTTTTTTTAATTTTATAAACTCTTAGATGACAGAAACTTCCAAACTACAGTTGTGGAATACTTAGTGACAGTAAGAACAGTGTAAAAGAACTGTACCTGCAAAATTCTAAATTTTAAATGCAAAAACATAGCCTAAGCAGAGAAAGAATAAATTGGAAAACTACCTAGGTGCCGGAAGAGTCAACAAAAAGGCTGGAGGCCCAGGCTGGGGGAGGTTGGGTGGTCAAGAACAGACAGCCACACCTGGCACACATGTTGCGGGAGGTGAGTGCAGCAAGCAGCTCTAGGTGGCACCACTGAGTTCTCTCTGCAGCAGCCCTGTCTGTCTGAGGCCCTGGGTTCCAGATTCTGTAGTGTATACTTAAAAAGTACCAATAAACTCAATGAGGAAAAAAAAAAGAAAAGAAAACAAGGATCTATTACAAGCGCAAGAACCCGAGTTCAATTCCCAGTACAAAAAAAACCAACAAGGATCTAGCAGGCAGAACAATAAATATGATGCCAGCTCTGATTCCTTGGAAAGTAAACAACCAAAGGGTAAGACTCTAGTAAGACTGAAAGAAAATATCAAGAAGGTGGAAATAACAGGTTCAAATAAGGCAAATATAGATGAAAATTCTTGGGAAAGAAATACATTATTTTGTGTATTGTATAACTGAATGCCTACTGGTTAAAAATCTTAATGAAACATGAATTCTAATAGGAAATTAAGCAAAGAATGAGTGAAAAACTTGACTAGATTAATAGCTACAAAAAAACTGAAACATCTGTTGAAGGTGCTGGCCTCAGACAGTTTTATTTCCTATGTTTGGAATAGTGTTTCAGAACTTAGAAAAGGTTGGACAGCTTTTCAGTTTATTTTACCAAGGTAGTATAAGCTTAATGCCAAAACCTGACAAAAATGTCATGCAAACAAACAAAAACTCTTATTTATAAACTATGAAAAAAGCTAATCTAATAGTATAATAAAAGAACCAATCACTATAAATAAAATGCTCTTATTTTTCAAGGTTAATAAAACTATTACTAGATCGGTAGATTGAAAGACAGAAGATATGTGATCATGATAATAGATGAGAGAACTAGTGAGGTGTGATGCTCCTTTCTAACTCAAAGTCAGAAAACCAAGACTGGGAGGTGTGATGGGCGTATTCTTAACTCCCATCCGTGCTCCCCACCTCCAGGAGCTACTTGCTTGGCGGATGCCCTTAAAGTTTACTCATCAGCTGCTTATGATAGTGACGTTGTCTGGGGTTATCCAAGTGGGCCCAGAGCATTCATGAGAGCCCTGATAATAATTCCAAGCAGGAGAAGGTTTTAGGTGCCCTTGCTAGCCTGAAGAGAGAGGGGCCCCGATGGGAAATGAGGAGGCAATGAATGGATCTTGCCAACCACAGGGCTCATGGAAAAGACCTTAAATACAGGTGGGAACTGCAGCTGTGGCCTATGCCTTGATCTTAGCCTGCTGAGAGCCCAAGCAGGACATCCAGTCACTTACATTGGACTCCTGTCCCTTATAAATCCTGAGATAATGAATTTGTGTCATTTAAAGTTCCTACATTTGTGATAAGATGTAGGCAAAACTATTGCTATGCAATAAAAAATTTAATGCAGAAAGAATGTTCCTTTAATATGATTTTCAAAAGAAAAGCTAACATTTTCTTTAAAGTAAACCAAGGAAGTGGTTTACATTGGAGTTAGGAACAGATTAGGATTTCTACAGTCACGCCAGTTTTTAACATTATTTTTCCTAAGTAATGCAATAAGAAAAGAAAAATAGATAAAGAGGATAAAATTGTAACTTTTTGTAAATAACAAGAACACCAATACTAAAACCATTACACAAACATTAGAATTATCTTATTAAAAGTTTAGTAAGTTTATCAGCTATGGAATAAATACATTAAAATAGTTACCATATTTCAGGAATTGCAATAGAAATCAATATGCATACTCTTCACAAATTTATTTATGCATATAATGCAATGTGAGGCAGAAAACAAGCTAAAAAGACTATAAAGTTCAATTAGATGAATAAGCAAACAATAAAATAATTTGGGGGGGCTTTCTGAGTCAGGGTATCACTGTGTAATTCAAGCTGACCTTGAACTTATGGCAGTCCTCCTGCCTCAGCCTCCTGCTGAGATTACAGGCATGTACCACAATGCCTGGCAAGAATAATAATTTTTTTTTTCCAATACCAGGGATCAAACTCAGGACCTTGAGCTTGCTGGGCACTGAGCCACATCCCCTGCCCAATAATAACATTTTTGAGAGTAGAGTGATGCAAGGGAACATGCACTGTTAGATATTAAGTCCAAAGTGAGTCGCCCATAAATGAGTTACAGAAAGTGACTTCAAGGCATACACACATGTACTCCTCTAAGTGGTTTCTTCATCATCTGTTTCCATCTTTTTCCAGTCTCCCAAGTATTATTACAATGCATAGTTCTTGTTAAGCATCGCCTTACAGTCTGGTTGGGGAAAACAGAGATAAATAAACAGTGTGTTAAGTACTGGGAAGAGCCAGGCGGTTGGTGGGTCCAGGAGAGCCTGGATGTCACAGACCTCTGTGCTAATTTATAAAGCCTGGATAAGAGTCACTGGTTGTGGGAGAGCAAACAGAGGACCCAGTCTGGCCATGTCTAGGGGACAACATAGCACACTAAGGGCTCAGACATGGCCAGGGAAAGCAAGACTCTCAGCCCCACAGGGGCTGTGGGAGGCAGGCAGAGAGGCCAATCTGAGATTATCAGGACCATTTTCCCTTCCTCTGCACTTGGGCAATTCCTCTTAGCTTGTGACTAAGGCCTTCTCAAACCCGTGTCAGCTTTGTCTTAGTGTCTGGAGCTTTATCCTCTCTTTTTGAGCTAAGCAGCAAATCTCGTAACTAAACTTTAAAGTGCATCAGAAAATTGGTGCAATGCATTTGACTGCCACCTCTTGTGCTTATACTCTTTCCCGTTTATTGTCACCTTGAGAAGGTCCCCGCAGCCTCAGACTACAGGATGTTTGTGCCATCCTTTGACTTGATGAGAATGAATAGAGGGAAGCAAACTTGATTTCTTGTTTCACAGATAACCCATCTGCATTGCCACAAGGGTTTCATGACACTTGTAAAACGATAGATAACGTCATTGATTAGGGAAAAGATTTAATGTTCATATGTAAGTGAATTTATTCATCAATGTGAGAAGCTCAGAGCCCAGTTTACCACCACCACCATCCCCCAAACAATGTAAATAACCCTTAAGGGACTAATTGGGGGCACTAACCTTACTCCTGGCTTCTTCCTCAGTGACTCAGCTTCTTCTCAGCCACAGGTGGGAGTTTTAGTTAAGTCATCAATGGTTTGGTGATACCAGCTCAAGGGGCAGGTAGAATTCCAAGGAACTGTCCTGACTCAGGTGACCTAAGATGGCCTCTGTCCTGGAAGCCTTTTCAGTTGCCCCTAGGTTACAAGTCAGCTGTTCCTGGTTTTCTCGTTTCCTGTGACATGACTCCTTTCTCCCGCAGCCCCGGCCACCCCTAACTCTTCTCTAGGTTTCACCCTCTCCTCCTTGGATTCTCCCTGCTGTTTGCCATAGTCACTCCTTCCAGCTGGAAAACCCTCCCCTTTCCCACAGCCCCTCTCTTCCAGTATGATTCCCTGGATTCTGCTACCACGAGGTTTCTCTTCCAAAAATAAAAGCAATTAAAACCAAGGAATGCTTCAAGATGCTTTTGAGACAATAACAAAATAAATTCCAGAAAGTCTTTCATCTTTCAGAAGAATGGCCTTCCTTATGTGTTTATTACGGATGTAAGCACACACAGGAACATATAAAGTCCTTGAAATGGAATGCCAGGGTCCAGGAGTCTGCATTTCAGCTCACTTCCCTGGGGACTGTGGGCATGGTCAAGACTGAGAGACATAGGAAGACTTTCTCTGCCCTCCCAGATTCTATATTGAGGTCAGGCCATCTAGCTGCCTTGAGAATTGCTCATCTCTCTTGGAGAACACTGCTAAGGTGACTTGCAACTTGAAAAATTAATATTAATAAAGAGCTACCATCTTTCTAAGGCCTATTGGAAGCACATTAAATATAATGTGTTTAAATATAACTTTACACATTCCATAAGCCTCTGTTTTTCCTGACCCACCCTTGAGCTATCATCCCCCTAGGTCTCTGAGATGGACATTTTTATGTTTCATGCACCGTGTTCAAAGTCCACAAAGATGCATGTCAGTGCTAAGGCTCAGGGCTGGATATGGACATCAAGGTGACAGATCCAGCCATGCCTGCCATATGCTTTGTGAAGCAGGTGTTTGCAGTTGTCAAACAAGAAAATTACAACAAATTTAAAGATATTGATTGACTTTTTGTAGTGATTCTAGAATGGGGCAACAATTTCATTCACTCATAACCATAAAATAGACTAAGTATCCCCATGCACTGAGCAGAGAAGATTGATTTTACAGTCAGAGAAAAGCTGAAGAGGCAGAAAAAAAATGAACAAAAAGTAGATTGGTCATTTCAAGGTTCCTTTCCTTGTAAAGTATGGATGGGTGGACAGAACAATAGAAAAATAACCAAATGATGTTAGAGGTTACTTTTTGTGTATCATGTCAATTGAAACTAGCCTATTGGGGTTTGGCTGTTATTTCTTTTATGCTGATTTCTCATCAGATAACAGTCTTGATTCAGCGGTATAAAACTTGTGTGTGGTGGACTCCATTTTTATTAAGCTGGCCTTTTAGGACCCAATGTACAAAACAATGGCTTCTTCTGATTTTATTTAATGTAACAATCCAAAAGTATTTATTATTGGCTGTATGTAGAGTGCAAAAAAATATGACAGGCTTCTTGCCTTTGAGAAGATTTCCAGATAGTCATGAAAAGTTAACATATTAAAGAAATATTTGACAAGGTTACAGCACTCAAGATAACTAGTTTGATACTAGCCTGTTCATTTTAGACCAATTCCCTTAAAAGAGAGAAATAGGAGGAAAGTCTCCAAAAATCAGATATAAATCACACTGAGAGGTGAATGACCACCTAAGAAGAAGGGACTTGAACCAGCTACTAGAGCATGATGTTCAATCATGGAATCAAGAAAGGTGAAATTCAGCCTTGGGACAATGAATCTGACACTGCCTGAGCATTAAGTGAATTGATGAGATAAATGTGTTAGTTAGCTGTTGTCCGACACTGCTGTGTAACAAACACCCTTAAAACTCCCAGAGGCTTCTAACAGATCAGGCAGCATTTATTTTTCTCATTTGTCTGTGGGTCTTCTGGGACCACTCTGGGTCTCAGTTCTATCAGAAGTTCAAGTTTTCTCCTCACGCTTTATTCTAAGACCGAGACCTGACCTCTCAAGGCCATGTTTTCATAGAGTGCATGGTGAGGAAGCCAAAGCATGCAGTAGCTTTCAAAATCTATGTTTATGGCACACCTGCCCAGGCTTCAGTGGTGGAGCCAGGCATGTGACCAATGCCAATCCCAAGAGAAGAGGAAAGGGAACACCATCCCAAGGGGAAGAGAACTGAATATTTACTAAGAAAAACAATTGGTAACATGAAGAGAGATTGGAAGGCTGAAGATCAGTTACTTTCTATGAAGCATTCATCTTATTAATCCATACAGTGCTTCACAGTAGAGACCCAATAATCAATTATTTATTTGAGTCATTTGGAGCCAAAATTGACTTCCAGCAATGGATCTGGGAGTTAGAGAGACCAACACTAGAACATACCTCACAGCCCTAAAGTTCCTTCTTCTTGAATATCTGTGGGCATAATAGTTGATCCAGGCGCTCCCTTGGGTGTTAGGCAGTAAGTGTTTCTTAGAATTCTACCCACCACTGTTAGCACTGGGCAGAACCCAACTGTTAAGACTGGAAACTTGGTTAAATGTTGTGTGGTTTAGTTTTGAAAGCTTAATACATGTTTGTGTATTAAAAAAAAAAGAAGAAGAAGAACTGTGAAAATACTTTTGTTGTTTGAGATATGGAAGTTTTATTTTATTTTTTAAAGGTTGAAAAGTATTTTAAATAAAGGATGAATCAAATGAAAAGATTATGTTTTGGGAAAAGGAGGATGAATGCTTATTTTTAAATCTATAACATACCTGTGGAAACATAATCATTATCTTTTCTGATTAAAGAACTGAAGTGAGTACATAGAAACATTACCTAGCATTTTCATTTCTGTAATATCAGATATCTATGGATGGCCTTTTACTTTGGGAGGTAATTCTTTACATGTTATTTACATCTAACAGCCAGTCCAAGCATCATTTGGTCATTTGATAGGAAACAAGGGTCCAGAGAAAGATCGAGATTTATCCACAATCAGAAAGCACAGCCAGACCTAGAAGGCAGCCAGCCCCACAGCCCCTATGCTGAAGTTCACAGAGCAGACTTAGAGTGGAGTCAAGCCTTAAAATGGACCAGCAGCAAGTGGACAAGACTGTAATTCTGTACAAGAGGAAATGTAATGACTTCTCCCCAAGTCTACAATTGAGTTGTTGTAGTTCCTTCAATAATTTGTGCCCTTAGGGCCAGGGGATTTAGCTCAGTGGCACCACACCTGCCTCATAAGTACAAGGTCCTGAGTTCAATCCCCAGTACTAAAAAAAAATAATAATAATGAATGCCCCTATGAATGAGATTGCTCTGGTCACAGGACTGAGGGCGGAAGATAGCAGGACATAAATCTCACATGGTCACCGGCCTTTAAAATGGTTTGAAGACTCCAGTAGGAATAGGGAAGAAGATAAATTTTGCTATAAAACAGCTCAGCTCAAGAAAAGTCAGTTTACTAAGTAAGCTCAGTTTACTAGTTCCTCCCCCAGGATTATCATGAAGTTACTAAGATAAGATGTAAATTAAGTAATGCATATTTTTAAACATTCATAAATGTCTATGAGGCTGTATTACTGTCCTTGAAATTACAGGATGAGCATCCTATTTTCCAGTGTGACTAAAGTTCTCATGGGCCCTCTCCTCCTCAGAGTTCCTGTGAATCCTTTAAGGTCCAAGGGATCCTATGACCTAATGAGGTATGCTCATTCATGGAGCAGAAGGTTCCAGAAACTTAATGGAATGAGCAGTGTGAGTAGAAGCCATGAGCCTCAAGTATGACAACCTGGATGGAGCAAGTCCCCCGAGAGGTCCCAGTGGGAGCTCAGTAAGTGTAAGAGCAGCCAGATGAGGACAGTGGCCATAGTACACAGTGTAGCTGACTCCCTGGGATGGACTCATATCCATGGGCCTGGCCTGGCTAGGGACCAAGAACCTTGCTTCTACAATTTGCTTAGAGCCTGAGTGCCATCGATGGGATCCAGGATTCCACAGTCTTAGATGGGAAAATAATTAAATCTTTGTCACTAGCATATAAATGAAATTGAGGCAGGCATAATGGCGCACACCTGTAATTGCAGCACTCTAGGAGGATCACAAGTTCAAGCCCAGGCTGGGCAATTTAGCAATTTAGCTAGACATGTCTCAAAAAGAAAAAAAAACCTAAGAATGTAGCTCAGTGTGCAGGCCCTGGGTTTACTCCTCAGTACTGCAGAAAGAAGGACGGCAAGAAGGTGGAAAGGCAGGAAGAAAGGAAGGTTAGTTTCCATCGAGTGAGGTATATATAGGCAACAAATCCCATCAGTAGTGTTTGTCACCACTAGACACTGTAGATACTGTCATGTGATAGGCAAAACAGTTACTACGGATATCTCAGAATAACATTTATACTATTTCTACCTCAGAATTATGGTAGTTGATAAGCCATACATCTTGTTAGTTAGCACATTAATAAAGAGTATACCTTTTACTATATCATGTCAAAATTATTTCAAAAGTAGTTCTTCTTTACTACTGCTCTCTTTTGGCATCTCCTGTATTTTATGGCTTTAAAACATAGTAGTAAGGGAATCATGATCCTCACCAGACTATTGGAGTGGTTCATGGCCCCCAAAAGATTATGAACCCCTGGGTCAATCCTGTTTTGACTCTTAAGATGTTAGAAAATAGTCTCCTGAAGGTGATGGGTAACATTTCTCCATACCACCAGAGTGTTTGTGTTGATTTTTTTTTCAAGCAATATATAAATAACATTTATTTTAGGAATGCTATTTTTTAAAGCTTCTTTTTAAAATGGAAAACAAACTGCTCTGGGCCTGTTCTTTCTTCCTCTCTCATCCCAAACATAGATGTGCAGCTCCGAGCTTCCTGAGGGTGGAAGGTGGACAGCCTCTAGTAGGTCCTGATGGGCCTGGTGCTCAGTGGCTTAGTTTGACCCCTTCATTACAAAGAAGGGGACACAGGGCAGCCCAGTGTGAGCAGCCAGCCCCCAGCTCTCTAGGGTAAACATAGCCTATTTTAACAACAACAAAAAAAGTGAACATCTTTGAGTCTTTGTTCTCTCTCACACTCCCCTTGTCTCCATCCTTTTATGCAAATGAGAAATACAGGGAAGGAAAGAAACTTCAATGTGAAGAAATTAAAACCTTCCCAGGCCCCCAGCTCTCTAGGGTAAACATAGCCTATTTTAACAACAACAACAACAAAAAGTGAACATCTTTGAGTCTTTGTTCTCTCTCACACTCCCCTTGTCTCCATTCCTTTATGCAAATGAGAAATACAGGGAAGGAAAGAAACTTCAATGTGAAGAAATTAAAACCTTCCCACAAATGATAATAGAATACAGCTTGGGCTTAAGTTTGAAGCAGTGATTGTTTCCAAGCTGCACTTGGGTTTTATTTATTTTAATTTTTTTGGTACCAGCGATCGAACTCTGGACCTTGTGCTTGTGAGGCAGGCAGTGGAACCGAGCTAAATCCCTGGCCCTGTACTTGGGTTTTATGATAACTTCCTACTGAAAGGTGGCACAAATGAGATCATATCCCAGGGCATCCTCTTGGCTCTTACAAGAGTTAAAGTCACAACACTATAGTGGAGTGGTATACCACTTCCATGGATAAGTGCCCAGGTTCCTGCCCAGAAGTCTGTGCCTCACAAACCACTGCTTACTACTAATTGATTTGTGAGTTTGCTTTTCACCAATACATTGAAAAACTGCATTTTTTCCACCCCCAATCATTCTGGTGCTTTGCCTTAGGACAGGAAGTTGGCAGCACTAGTGCAGGATCACCTACCCCCTTTTCAGGAGTAGTACTGAGCACTGCATTCACATTCGTGACTCTGGATAGTGTGCTAGGTTCTGTGCTGGCTGAATTCTGACAGACAATGGTGAATGTGACCATTGTGGTCCTCCTGAAAGATTACAGATTCTTGCATAGGAACACAGGCTTATGGGCATACATTTGTCTACAGGAAGGTAAATATAGGAAATATGGAAAAATACGGGTCATGTGGGAGCCTCCGGGAAAGACAGCAGCCTAGAGGAAGGAATGAGCAATCTGAGACACCAAGGGTGAGCTGCAACAGGCAAAGGGAGGTTGGCTACACTGGACAGCAAGGAGGACAAGCTAGTCCAGAGCAAGAGTGGACCGGGAGAGCTCAGGGACCAGAGGCTCCTTGTATAGAGGGCTGAAACCAGGTAGGAGGGAAGCAGGTGCCTTACAGCCATGCTAAGGAGCTTTGATCTTGCTGAAGGGCAAAGGGTAATGTCTTAGTTACTTTGTCTCTGGGACAGAATACCCATCACCCACAACTTAAAGGAGGAAAGGATCGCTTTGGCTCATGATTCAGAAATCTCCGTCCTTGCATGGTCTGCAGCATGGTGAAAGGGCCTGGGCAGAGGAAAGCAGCCTGTAAGGAGAAAGAGAGAGAAATGAGGATGTGGAGGGAGATACATTCTTCTAGGACACACCCCATAGATCCACCCAAAAAGGAAGTTAGCAATAGCACCCCCATGCTTCTAAAAAGACCTGCCTCTGAGCACATGCGGCTCTTGGGGGACATCCACATAAAAATCAGAAAAGGCAATGAGTAACCTCATCAAGGGTGTGTTACAGAAAACACCTACTATGTCCATTGCAGAATAAACTACTTGGTGGCAGTTCATAGCCAAAGGGACAAGTTCAAGCTGTAACAATGGCCCAGACTGGTAGTGGTCAAAGGATGGGAAGAGATGAATGGATTCCAGAAATGTTTCGGAGAAGGAACCAATAGGACACAGTCTTCATTAAATTCGTGGGAGCACAGAAGGAGCAACAAAGAGCTTGCTCCTTCTGAGAACATGTTTATTTCTCCATGATAAAATTACGACTTTTAAGAAGGTAGCATTCCCATATGTAAGTGTATCATGACACAATGTCCTGAGCCTATAAAGTACATAACTCAGTTTAACTACCTGGAACCACCTGAGTCTTGGTTTAGAACTTGATCTGCAACCATTTAAAATAAATGTGAGGACCCAGAAATGTTAGATCAACTCTCCCAAGCCCAAATAGAGCATGACATAGGTCTGGCTATAGCTGCCTGTCTGGTTCCTATCAAGTCAGACTTATAAGGGAGACAAGGTGGGAAAAGTACATTCTGGAAAGTAATAGAGAAAGTGAGAAAGACCAGGGGCCAGTTCTGCTGTAAGCGGCATCTTTCCCACTCTGGGGCCACAGAAGAGAGCAGAGGAGGTGACAGACACACTGCTCAGAGACCGACCTGAGAAGGAAGCACATCCTTCATGAGAGCCTGGAGAAACCAAGAGTCCAAGGACTACACTCTGGACAAGCACCTCAGCCATCACAAGTTGAAGAAACCTCAGGGCACCATGGGGAATCATTTTGAGATCCCAGAGCTGGATCCAGGTCAAACAGGGGCGCCTCCCACAGCTCTTCTGGCTGATTTAAGTATCACCAGTTCTCCAGGGACCAAGAACTGTGTAAATATGCTACTTGGAAGTTTTGCCCATAACTCTGTAGGGTGGTTCGTTACAGCTCATCCCCGGGTGGTGTCAGACACTCCTTCAGAGTCGTTAGTTGGTATCATCAAGTCCCCAGCAATGACTCCACCCACCTTAAATATTGTTAGACACAAACCATTAGTCTGGGTGTGGCAACCTGGGCCTGAGTCAAGAATCTAGCTCTTTAGTGAGAACTAAAGGGGACTAAAGACAAAGAGACCAAAGAGAAAGACTAAGAGACTACAGTCAAAGTGTCACCCCATGAAGTTTTAGTGAGTCTGGTTTTGTTTCCATGGGTCGAATCTTTCAGAATCTGGCAATCATCTCTGAGTCTCGAGACCCCTGAGAGGCAAGGATAGTGAAAAGGGCTGTACATCAAATGAGCAAAGGCAGTGCTAAGTTGGCACACATCCTGGAAAATAGAGGGGGCTCACCCGAGGATTTAGACTTGGACTGTACATTCATAGGATCCAAGCTCTGATTTTGTTGGGGTGCAAAGGACAGAGCCATCCCTTCAGGACAGACCCATGTTAACCAAGCTTTTAACCTGTGTGGAGAACAAAGCCAGAATGCCGACTTGTTCATTTTTAACAAATGACTGTGTGACTGTCCTGGTTATAGGATCCACAGTTCTCCCCCATGCACAACCAGCCCTTTGTCTGCCTATAGTCCAGCTACTTGAGCCACCAATTCATAATCAGAACTCCAAGTATAAATGTAGAATAAGAAATTGAAGCCTTATAGGAAGAATCCCTGCATGGCCAACCCTGTAGGATTTTCTAGATCCTTCTGTCATAAACTGTAGTAAAAGACTGAGATCTATGTACACACAAACTTTTAAAGTTGTTAGAGGAGTCTAATAATGCATTTAAAGTAAAAATTTAAATATAAAATGTCTTTTTTATTCTGTACTTTGTATGCTTTTATTTATTTAAAATTTGCTTTTTCATAAAAAAATTAGACTGTAGAATCTTGTGATAGATTAGACAAGGAAGGTGTGGCAGAGGAAAGAGACAACTGGGACACTCAGGAGAGGCCAGTGAGAATTTTTAGAAAGCACATACTACTCTAACAGAGAACTCTGAACTGTAGAATTTCTAGGGTTTCGAGGGAATATTTTTAATTTGACTGGGGTTAGTTAGTATCACCTCAGCGGGTCAATGCACATTTGTTTTAGTCATTTTCTTGTCACTGGGACAAAATGCCTGACATTCACAACTTAAAGAAGAAGGTGTTTACTTTGGCTCCGGGTTCATAGAGTCATCTGGCTCCAACCAGGTAAGGGCCTGGTGGAAGAAAGCTGATCACATCATGGCCACCAGGAAGCAGCGTGAGAAGGGAGGAGCTAGGAGGGTGATACACCCTTCCAGGTCACGCCCCCAGTGACCTGACTCTTCCAACCTGGCCCCACCTCCCAACAGCACATCGAGTCATGGATTTATCAGGGGACTAATCCACTGATGATGTAGCACCCATCACCCAATCACCTTCTAAAAGCCACACCTCTGATCACATGAGGCTCGGGGGGGACATTCTAGATGTAAACCATAACAACATTGCATAGAGGCCAGCTGTGTGCAACACCTGTGCCCACAAGTTTGGTCTCAAACAGCAAAGGCTATAACCCCTGGCCAAGTGCTCACCTCTTTTCTGCCTGGAATTACCAGATTACAACTCAGCTTTAAAAATACTTTTTTTCAATACCCAGAAAAGCCACAGCAATTATAACTGGAAAGTCTGTTTTTGTCTGTCTCACTCTCTAGGTGTGTGCACCTTTTTCAACTTGCTCTGCCCCTTTTTATTCGTGTGTGGTTCTTGGCTCTGTATCTCTGGGAAATGTGAGCTCAGCTCTGTGTCTTGCTCCTTTTTGCCTCCCAGGAGTCTTTCTTTCTCTCCAGTTTGTCTCCAGTTCTGACCTTTTGTCAGAGCTCCAGACTTCCATACGCAACTGCCTGCTGGACATCTCTGCTTGGGGAGCAAAAAAACACTCCACATCATCCTCTACAGTGCCCACAAACTCACTGAGTAATACCATTCATGCCTGAGCGTCCCAGCTGACTCCTTCCTCTGCCACACCTTCCTTCCCTAATCTGTCACCCCATTCTGTGCCTTTTGCTTACTAGGTGGTGCCCAGCTTTAGCGATTTCTCTCTGCTCTGCCGTGCCAGCTGCAAGCTGCTATTATCTTTCTCCTGTGCATGGGAGACCCTGGAAGACCCCACCACCCACTCCTGCTCACTCCCCAGGCCAGTCTCTGCACTGATGCCAGAGTGACCATTCCCAAGCACAATCTGACCACAGATGAGAAGGAGCCCCAAATCTTCCACCTGCTGCACAAGGCCCATGAGCTCTGCACCCAGCACGCCGCTCCAGCTCTGTGTGCACCTCGCTACTCAATGTCTCCTGGCTTCGGCCCCCTAACTTCTTCCTCCTCTCTCTGTTCTCCTCACCTATCAAGGGGGATCCCGTCATATGCCGACTAGAACTGTCATGGGAGGTGTACACATGGTTATTGGGCAAAGTTCTCTTCCCCAGTGTGGAAGCTCCAAGTGTCCCTGGGCTTCTCCCATGCATCCCAGCAAAGCAGCCCATTTACATCTGCTGAAGAGAGGGAACTGAGAAAGAGGAAGAAGAGGATTTAATGTCCTTGTTGCTATATCTACCTTCATCCCTCCATTTCATTTTCATCTTTTATTTTTTTAGCTCTGTTGCTCTTTTGGCTCTATGACTAGGCTTATATTTTATCTGGAAAAAAAGATCCCTCACTCGATCTAAAATAAATAAAACACGGCACTCACTCTCAAACCTCCCAGAAGTTCAAGTTTTTTTTGTTTTTGTTTTTTTGGCACCGGGGATTGAACTCAGGACCTTGCACTTGCAAGGCAAGCGGCAGAACCACTGAGCTAAATCCCAGGCCCAGAAGTTCAAGTTTAAAATCTCAAGAGAAGTGCTAAGTTTTAAGAAATTAAGTCTGGTTGGTAATCCTGATTCCTTTTTGGCAGGCAAGACAAGCTATCATTAAAATTACTCATGATGTACTTATTACTTATTACATATACTTATTTACACAACAAATATCTCAAGACCTATCATGTGCCAGCTAAATTTAAACAAAGAGGCCCATTTCAGATACAATATAAGCATATACTTATTTACACAACAAATATCTCAAGACCTATCATGTGCCAGCTAAATTTAAACAAAGCAATAGCTTTCATACCTGTGTTTCCTACAAGTCACAGTAAGAAATTCATTTTTCTTTGAGATCCAGGTGATCTAATTCCAAGGTGAAAGCTCATGAATCAGTACCTGTACCATAGGAAATGCTGGGTGCCTTCTCTTCTATTCATTTTGGTTTTTAATGTTGGTCAGGACCCACTAAATTGACTTCATGACCCACTGCTTGACTGCAGCCCTTAGTTACAAAGACCTTGGAGTGAAGCTCAAGAAAAGCAACTCCATTTGGAGTGAGTTCTGCCAAGTGAGCCATGGTGCCAGCCACCTGTGACTGGGCCCTTACAATCTGTGCCTTCAGGCCTGGAGGATGGCGCATTTGCATGGCATGCTGTAGGTAGGCACCTGCCCCCTGCCTTCTTAGAGCTACTCTATTTTAAGCCTGTCACTTCAATTTCTATGAACTAAACCAGTAAGCCATCCACTCTTCCCCTGCTGCCTTCGAGTAGGTTTTAGGAAACCATAGGGCAAAATGTGTGAACGTTTAGGACTGGTGGGGATAGATGGTAGTTTAATTAGATTTTTCAAAGCATCAGGGAATTTAAAATTTTTCAGAACACTTGCCCTAGAGATTAAACACAGAGATTCTGATATTCTAGAAAACAAGGGGTGAAACACCAGGTGGTTTTGGCATTTGCTGACTTTTCCTCTCTAGTTTCCTGCTGTCCATCCTCCTTCCTTCATCCACCTTTTTCCCATCACACTTTCATCTGGTCAGCCTCTCCCAGGCTCCAGAAATGCAAGAAGCCTGCGATCTTCCCACTACTGACCAGAGGGTCTGATGGGTCTCACTGGGAGGATCATCTGTCACTGAGCACAAGATTGCTGGGAAGGCTTTGTCTCCTTGTCCAGGGCCGTCCCTGTGGACAGGATGTTGGCCACTATTACGTTTAATTTCTAATTATAACTTCCTCACTAAACATTGTACTTAGAAACTCATACCATAGTAAGTCCTGTCAAAAATGCAAGTGGGGCCTCAGATCTTTATGTGCCACAATTAAGAAAATCACATTCTCAAGCTAGAAAGCCATGGTAGGTGGCAGGACCGGCTTCCTGGGTATGCAACCTGCGCATTCACACAGCATCCACAGTGGATAGCTCTGTCACACTCATCTCGAAATTCTTAATAAATTTTTAATAAGCTGCCCCACAGTTTCATTTCACAGTGGACCCCATAAATTATGCAGCCAGTCCTGACCACAGTAGACCTTTTTGCCTGTTCTTCTGAGTGCCTTTGTTCAGAAAAGTAATTAAAGATCTACTGACTAGCTGCAGTGACTCAGTGAAGTGTTTACTTGCTTTATACGAACAAGAAACAGAAACAACACGCTATATTTAGAGTCTTAAGAAGTATGTACAGGCTGAAGTCTGCTGGCCACAGACTTATGTGTACTTTGTATTTTCTGACTACTTTCGGAGCCACCAATTAGTTCTGTACCTTACCTGAGTCTGTGAGAGCTCCGGTTCTTGTAAATTCTTTATTTATAGTTTCTGCTGGTGAGGGCTGCCAGCACTTCCTCATTTAGTCATGGAGTCATATTTTTTTGAGTGGAGAAGAACCCTTTATAGCATATCCTACTTGCTGAGACCCAGAAAAACTGCCTGAGTGATATCATTAAATAGGCAAAAGGTCAGGACCCAGGAGAGTCTCTTAGATGGGTTCGTGAGCCACAGAGAGCAAATGGGGTGAAGTGCATAGAGCTCTGGGCCTGCTGGGCAGTGGTGTTTTGGGACCGATTAGGTAGAGTTGGCCAGTAGGTCACTGGAAATTAAATATCAGCTCACCTGAGGATAATGAGCACTGAGAAGCCTCAAGGCCAGAGGGTGATTGACCACAGCAATGCCAAATGCAGACAAGCTGTTAGCAGCAATGTCCAAGCATAACTTCAGATGCAGCCACCTTAGAACTCAGCAGGAACGGCCCCTGGAGCCCTCCATGCCCACAGCACCCTCAAGCCCATTGTTTGCAGTAGATCATCAAACCCTGAACCCAAGGGACGAAAGGATTGTGAAGTCGTCAGTGACTAGCATGGGTCTCTGCTACGGTGATAATGAAAATTAATACTGAGACATTCAGCATGAATTTACAGAAAAGCACTTTAATTCAAAGTAGTAGGAGAAAATGGGAGGAGGGGCACAGCCCTGACAAAGATCAAGCTAGTCCCCTAAAAAAGGAATGTAAGAAAAAATAGGGAAAGGCCTTCTGTTTAAGGAACTGAAGAGGAGGATCAGACTGGCCCCTTCACAACAGAACAGAAACCAGTTTTGTAGGGTGCTATGATGGGCTGGGGTCTGGTTGATCATTATCTCAGTCCTGGTTTCCTAGCTCTGGGTAAATCTTTATGACTTGAGGGGCAAATTGGTTCCCATGAGGTGATTGTTCTTCCTTGGGGAGGGTGATCGCACAATGGGGTAGTATGTGAAGCTCTGATTTTCCTGTCATATGAGGTGATTAGAGATTTGAAGACTTCTAGATATCACTCCAGGGGTCTGGAACTGGATGTTGTAAAAGCTAGTAATTGAATGTCCTGGAAAACCTGAAAATGACTTTAGTCTTATCTTGATGTCCTCAGTCTTCAAGGGGGATGAGCCCAGATAGGTAAATTTAGGGCTAGTAAGCCTTGTAATACAGATGTTCCCTGAGTGATCAGCATGCCTACATGCAGAGCTGAGCAGTGCCAAAGTTTTAAGGTAATAAATGAGACATACAAAATGAAAGAAGAGGTGCCGAGCTTTGGCCTCTTTGAGTTACCCATTGGGGGTCTGCAGGTCCGGGCTCTAGGTTGCTGACTGCTTTCAAAGAAAACATAAATCATGTGTTTAATGAGTAACAGATTAAGGAATTTGTTTGTCCTCTTTCCCTTTAGTGGCCTCTAACTGTGACAGAATCTCAGAAGCACACCCTGAAATCCCAGCCTCCTACAAGGCTGGAGCAGCAGCTACTGCCGGGAGTCAGATGTCCCTGTGGAGCTATGAAGATTATGGGAAACTCAGCCTACCTGAGTCTGGTTTTGCTTCTGTTCATATCACAAACCCCTGGACAGCCAGGGTACATGTGGCCCTCACATCTTAGACAGGAGAACCGCCGAGGAGGAGTCTTCTAACACTTTTTTTCTCTTCTGTACTGCAGATTGAACCAGGGGTCTTTATGCTGAGCTATAACTTCAGCCCTCTTTTATTTTTTAATTTGAGACAGGCCCTCACCAAATCACCAAGTTGCCTAGGCTGGGCTCAAACTTGCAATCCTCTTGCTTGCCTACCAGAGTACTGGGATTACAGATATGCACTATCACCTCTGGCTTCTGGCCAGCACCTTGTGAGATGGGAAATGGGCCATTATGAATATTATAAACAGAAATAGCTCTCTTGTAGAAAGATGACAGATGAAGCTGTCATAGGAGGGTTGGGGGCACCAGTCCATGCAGTCCTGTTCTACCACTGGCTTTTGTGACAATTATGAGGCATAATGTACCTCACCAGGTGTGCAATTTTATCACAGGGTGTGATATTACATATTGAAGTACCTTGAAAAGTATATAGCACAGTATGTATTAGTGTTTCTTGAGCTGGTTTTATGTTTTAATATTACCAGCAAAGAAGCTGGGTCTGCAGCTGCAGCTTAGAAAAATAAAGCATCTCAGAAGCTTTGCAGAGAGCTCCCTTATGCTCCTGTATTACCTCTCGAAAGATTTTCATTGGACAGATCACAGTCTGCTTCATATAGGAAGTAGCATCAGTTCTATCAAGCTGTTAATCGAGCTCATAGACAAGCTCTCTGTGCCTGGATGAGTAGCTCCTTTTCTACAAGATCACAAAGCATGTTAAATTTGGAAAAGCATACTCACTGGGAAGATCTTCCAATTATGTAGCTATGGAATCAAATTAAAATGTTTTGAAGAGAATTACTTTCCATGTATAATATATCCATAAGGTAACTCAGTTCTGAAATATTGATTTTGAGGACAAAGTGACGGGGGATTTGAAAAATCTTAGTAACAAGACTCAAGAATGTGAAGGAAGCAGTAAAGGCAGGGGATAGAACTTGGAAGCACTGCTGCAGACACTGGCAATGCCATTTCCTGGGCTGTGCGCTGAGGCTCCATGCTGCCTGCCTCACAGGCTCTGTATAGAGTGAGTGAGATAAGCAATGTGAAAAAGAACAGAAATCCGTGCAGGTGTTAAGCCATGCTCACGGAAGGTGGTGTTACAATTAAGAGGCAGTAATTTCTAGAGAGTATTGAGAAGTTTCACTTGTTGGATAATAGCAGAAGCTCTTTTTCAGATTTGGAAAATGATTTGTTTGGTGGATAATTAAGGAGAGACTCCCCAACTTACCTGCTGGCCCTGCAAACCCAGAGACAGTGTGAGGCTTGCGCTGAGAGGGGCTTGTTGGGATCTGGGGCTGGCATGGCCTCAGGATGGAGAATCATCCAGCACTCGAGCACTTGCTGCAAAGTCACGGAGGACCACCAACATACAAAGGCTGTGTTCTTGAGGATATAAAAATTTTGAACTCACACCACTGATTTTATCATAATGATTGAGGACCCCATGCAACTCCCAAGTTCCAAACAGCTCACAGTCTTCTGCAGTGGGCTGCTATTCTAATGCTTAAGGGTTGGGGGGGGCATCCCAGGATAAGTGGATCAGAAGGAGACTCAATTTCTTCTGCCTGGTTAAAATTCACCCTTTCACCTTCTCTAATCCAAAACTGGGGCACTGTGGGATTTCCTTTTGGATCCGAATTGCCCAACTCATTTATTTAAAGAAATATCATTTCTATTCAATTTTATACATCTCCCTATAAAAATAACTTTCATTACAAGTGAAATCATCTTTCCCTATCTTCTTCCTCACTCTCTCTAACAAGATCTTTTACGTCTATTCTCAACAGCTTCATAATCATTTCTGTTTCTAATCTGCAGATCTAATCTATGGTATAACTTGCTACAAAATGCTTGTATCTCCCATGCATGCTCGTCTGTCCTCATGGAAGCATGATATTTCCTCAGCATTGGAAACCAGAGTTAAATACAGATGTTAAACCTAGGCAACTGAAGGAAATAGAAATGTATAAAATTGCCCATTGTGGGAGCTGAAAAGACATTCGTTGTGTGTTGGTCAAATTCCATCATCTTGTGCCAAAAGAGACCCAGTGACCTAACACGTAGTGGGGACCAAGGAGATTTGGGAAAAGGGAGGGAGAGGCACTTTCCCAGTGACTCTCCAAGGTGTTGTGATAAATTGCAATATAAAAGTGACAATAGTTCTACATTTACTAACTGGTTTTACATTGAAAGATTTTTGTTTTTTAACAAGCAGAGCTAAAAGCTTCAGAATCTCAATTCATAGGAGATTGGCAAGGACTAGACCAGAAGAATCCACATAAGCACTAATAGAACACTGTCTTTTTGCATTGAATTTTCTAGTTCAAAGGTGTCTTCGAGTTTATCTGATCTAACTTTTTTATGTGAAGAAATTGAATTCCCATGTAGAAGCATTACAATAATACTTTAAGGCCACAGAATTAGTTAATATGATTTAATTCTGTTTCTCCATCAAATTAAGCAGAACTCCTTTTCAAAAAAAGAGCTCAGAAGAGAATAGCGGGGAAGGAATCTGCCTCCTTGGTTCTTGACTCAGAGACCCCCACAATCTTAGCTCTAACCAGCACCAAGCAGCTCTATCCATTTCCTGTCTGCAGAAGCCTCTGCATCTGTGATGTCCCCCTTGGTGAGATGAGGACCCTTTCCTATGCAAGAGGACTTCTTGATGGATGGAGAGTGGGCATCTCCAGGCATGGGACAGGTGTCCTCCATAAACTGCAGAGCACAGAAGCCCTGGACCAGAGCCCAGAAATCCACTGATAGGAGTGGTGGTCCAGGCACAGTAAGGTTCTTTGTTCCCCTTCCCCTGGACCACTCCATGATCCTTCCAGCAGCAGAGCCTATGGGCTGTTCCAGGAGGGACAGGCTGCATCCTCGGGGCCTACCTGGAACAGGGACAAGCCAGGGAGCTGACAAAGGAAGCAGCCCTAGTGGGGGCTCTCAATTTGGATGAACACCTAGTTCCACAGCACCTCCTCTGTCAGTAGTTTTCTTACCTGTAAAATGGGAATAATAGCATTGAGTTTAAGACCTGTGTGAGAATAAATAACGCAATTCATGTATAGTGTTGTACACAGAGCCTGGCACATGGCAGAATATGATCCAAAGACAGGGCAAAAGCAGGAAGAGGAGGAAGTGGGATCAGGCAGATGCTTTCCTGAACATGGTGGCAAAGCTGTTATAACTTGTATCTTCCTGGAAGACTTATAGCAGTTTGAATTCCTTAGTGTCTGAGGACCTGACCCTCAAAGACTTCAGCCTGTTTAATATTTAAATGCTCCTGTTGCATAACTTTACAAATGATGTGGAGACCGTAAAGGCCAGGGTCTGTGTACCACTGTATCTCAACATTTATCCTGTGAAAAAGCAAATGAAAAATACTATATAAGGCAAAATTGTTCTAATTTTGGAGGTTAAAAAGCCTGAGTTTTAAAGAAGAGTAGTTTTCCACTTCAAAACTTTAAAAACATTTAATTTAATTTAATTTGAATATAATTAACATTTAAATTAGCAGGTTTAAACTTCAGTTGCACATTTCCATCTCTTATTTCACATGATTCTCAAAACAGGCTGGGGAAGAAGGCTAGGATGTTCTCTACCCCCATCCCAGCCCACCCCACACAATTTCTGATTGCTGAGTCTGAGCTACACAGAAAACAGCATTCTGGCTCTGGGCTGCCTGTGCTGGCCTTGGGATGTGACTTGTACCTGGCTCTGAATCCCATTTACAGGGCCCATGTCAGAGCCTGATCTCTGAGACTTTGAATTTTTAACATTTTCCCAAATATGTCATTTCTTTCTCTGGCAGCCTTCAAGCACACCTTTTGCAAATACTTTTCTTTCCATATTTCCATTTTTAGATCCTGTCTGATGTTAATAATTTTCTACTTCTTACTTTTAAGGCTTTTATTCAATTGCTCCCAGAAATGAAATGTTCCTTTACACATAGGAGAAGCACAGTGACTCAGCTCAGGGCCCTGCTCCTGCAGCAGGCCCAGTGTTTTCCCCTGCTCAGGGGGCTCCTGGGCAGAACTGGGGACACAGTAACTACATTCAAAGGCTGTTCTCAGGTGAAGGAAACAATGCGTCCAGCAGGTACTCAGTGGCTGGAAGCCTTCTTTAATCATTATCAAAATGCAAGTAAGCAAAACAAGATGGTATCTTCTATTCCTGACCTATGTTCCCACTGGCCACTTTAGAACCTTCCTTCCCCTGTGAGAATCTGAGAGAGGTGATTTGGTTCCACTACAGTCCTGGGTCTCTCTGTAGCACCCTCAGACCCTTGAATGAAAGCACTCCGACCTCCCTGGTTTCAGCCACCTCTCTATGTGTTCCTTCAGCCTTGACCCTGCATCTCCCTGCTCTCAGCCTTCTCTGAGCACAATGAAATGACAAGGACCTTGCTTTCCCTTTTTCAGCATGGCCAACAACTTACCTGCCACCAGCATTGTCCACTGCCTCCACCTGGCCCACCAGGAGCAGCCATCACTCGTACAAAAGGCCATAGAACCAAAATAAAGGGGGGCTGAGGATTTGGCTCAGTGGTTCCACCGCCTCCCTCTCAAGCACAAGGGCCTGAGTTTGATCCCCAGTACAGCCCCCAAACAAGTAAAAGGCCATGGAGGTCATTTTCCTGTCCTTAATGCTGTCAGTGTCTACCTCCACCTGTACTACAAGAATAGCTACAAATGATTCCTTGCCTCCAGAGTCACCCAGGAGAAGAGGAAAACAAGTCCTTTGATTATTGCAGCACAGCCCAATGCTACCAGAGATAGCTAATTCATAGTTTACTTTAGAGAACTCTGGAATTCTCTCCACACCAGTAGTTCAGCAGCCCTACCTCAGGGGATAGCTCCTCCCTGCAGAGATGGTGTGTGTAGGGACCACTCCCTCTGTCGGGATGCAGACCTCACTGTCATGAGGTCAAAAAATGCTGTTTTGGAGTTATTATAACATGTTATTTTATTTTTATTTTGAGACAGGGTCTGATTATGTAGTTCAGGCTGTCCCTGAACTCATTGTGTAGCCCAGGCTGGCCTTAAACTCACCGTAATCCTCCTGCCTCAGCCTCCTCACTGCTAGGATTATGGGCGTGTGTCATGGTGAAAATGCTTCTTTAAAGAATTTCCCCTCTCACTCACCCACATTCAGCACACAGAAAACAGATTCCATTTTCCCACACAGAAGTTACACAAACTAACCTCCAATAACAGCTGTTTGAAACTTCTCTACATGCAGCTAGCCCTGCCAGCTACGGGGGTCGCCTCTCCTCTTCCAGATGTTTCAATCCCTGGGAGCTAGGTCATACATCGGCTATGGCCACTTGCTCTCTCCCCAGCTCAGCTTGGGCCCAAATCTTGCCTATTCCTCTGGCCTGAAAACGGACTAACACAACCTGGCCATTCAGAACCATCCCTGCAGCACCTCAGCTTCCCACCCTCCTGCTTAGCACATTCAGGGTGCAGGGCAGCTCTCCCCGCATGGGACGGAGCCAGCCAACCTGGAGGCCTCCACCAGGCTTCATGGCCCATTCTATCCTTGACCTGCCAAGGGAGAATGCTGTATGGAGCCAACAATGGTGATGGAGCAGGCTGATCCAGAAGCTAAATTCAGATTACTAGCAGTTTGTTTCTTGCATCTGAGGAATATTTCAGAGGCTGAATAGTGTCCTTGCCAAAAAAGATAAGGAACTCTTTGAAGCCATGGAGTCTTGTGTTGCTGCTATTTCTCCTTAGTATTCCTAACATCTATGACAGTGCTGAGCACATAGAAGGTGCTCAGTAAAGGCAGCATGGCACTTACTGGTCAAGAACTTAGGATCTGGGACAATTGGACTGTACTCCCACTCCCATTTTGTGATTCCTTACCTGAGTGACTTTGGGCAACTTCCATTCTCTTGCAAATGTCTGCTGGTAGTATGAGGACCCGGGGAGGGCTTCTCCTGGACCCTGGACCCCATGCTTGCTGGCCCACAAAGGGGCCCAGGAGCCTCAGGCCTACTGACCACCCTGAACTCAGCCACAGAACAATGGGGCCAAGAGAAATGGCTGATATAGGCCGGGCGTGGTGGCTCACGCCTGTAATCCCAGCACTCCGGAGCCTGAGGCAGGAGGATCGTTATGAATTTGAGACCAGCCTGGACTACATAGTGAGTTCCAGGTCAGTCTCAACTACATAGTGAGACCTTGTCTCAAAAAAACCAAAAAAGAAAAAAAAGAAAAGAAATGGCCCGGGAAAGAATTTCCCTGCGCACCTGCAGTTTTGTGGAAATTTTTATCAACCAAGAAAAAGTTTTCAACAAACAAGTTTCCGAATGGAAATGGCTTCCAGGTCAGGGCTGCTGGGGAGCCTGAATCCACACCCTCAGAGAGCAATGGTTTCCCTAGCGGCCTCTGGTACCACAACCCCCATCTGTCACTTCTTTGTGCTCTGCCTCTACCAGGAAATAGGCTACAGAGGCACAGGACCTTTGTCCTCCGTGGGGCTTCCTGTTGTCAGTGAACCTCCCAAGCCTGCCCTGCATCCCCTGCACAGTTGGAGGTGGATTCTCACCCAGCACTGGCCTCCCTCTGACTTGGGAAGATGAAGTTTGTGTGACATTTAAGACTCTAATTTTTTGAGCAGTTTTAGGCTCACAGCAAAACTGAGAAGAAGGTACAGAGAGTGTCTGTATCCTTCCCACCCCACAGGGACCATCTCCCCATTGTCCACACCCACCACCAGTGGGGATACATTTGTTCCCATTGCTGGTCCTACATTGATATGTTATAATCTTCCAAAGCCCATAGTTTGCACTGGGCCTCATTTTTGGCCTTATATACTCTATGACTTTGGAAAAATACATAATGACATTATCTATCATTGCCTAGTGTGTTTCCACTGCCTTAAACATTCTATGTGCTCCACCTATTTTTCCCACTCTCCCTTGACCCCACTGAGGTTGATTTTATTCAGTATTAACATGTAACTCACATGGGTATACCAACAGTAATTATTTCACTTGCGTGTCGGTATCTTCTGGGCCATTGGGCTGGCCACCAAGCCAGCAAACTCTGAAATTTATCCTTATATCCTCTGTGCAGATTGGTTACACCTGTTGACCACAGAGGTTCCCTTACAATTCCTCTGCTACCAACCCTCATCCAGCTGTCCTTTTCAGGAAACAGTTATTCAGCATCTCACATGTGAGATGAGTGGTTTTATGACACATGACCAGAGAGTCATGAAACTGAACACCTGCCCAGATCTGTAATGTTTTATTTGTATAGTCACACCTCAGATAGCCTTCTCTGTGTGTTTTAAAGTGTATAATAGATAGTTAAACTATGAAAATTATGCAGAAAGTGAGCTTCTCAAAGAGCCTGAGCACAAAGCTGAGTTGTATGATGAGCATTTTCCTCCCCCGAGGTGTAGCAGGCAGCCTGATGTGAGCAGCTGTGTTAGGATGACACTGAGCTGTGCTCCTGAATAGAAGAGCATCTGAGTAGTACAGAGGAGCACTTTGCCATCACTTGCGAGGGGAAGAGCCAATCAGAAATGCATCATGGGCCTTGGGTGAAATCCCAGAATGAGAAGCCTTGGGTTTGCACTTAGGGTACTGTGGAGTAACTCAGCAGTCTGTCATCACTGAGCACCAGAGGCAGCATATACAGTGGGAGAGGGAGTAGCGCCCAAACTACTGGCCTCAACTGCTAGTTCCACGCCTCTGAGCTGGCTGCCCTCTGCCTGCAGCCTCTATGTCCTTAAAACTCAGTGGTTCACCTGTAAAATAGGGCAACGTCATTATTTTCTTAGAGGAATGTTTGGAGGCCGAATATATTAATGTTTGTGAACAGTTTATGTGAAACATTTGTAACAGAGATGTGAAAATGCCCCAGGTCTCTTGTGACTTCTCCTCATGGACACTTACTATACCAGGCAGTCTCCCAGTGCCACATCCAGCCCAGCCCGGCCTGGCACTTTCCATGAGATAGTGTTGGCACCATCTTAAGGGAAGATTGTCCTCTGAATACAAGGAGATTTCTTTCAAGAAGGAAGGAAATCCTTACCTTTCTAATTCTAATGCAAATGTATACCTCTACTTACAGTGACCATTCCTGAAGAGTAGATACACCTAGTTTTTTGAATCAGCTCAGTTCTGCTGAACGAACAATTAGATTCTTGAAATACATTGCTGCGAATAAGTATCTGGGTATCTAATTTGGAAATCTGCAGTATGATACTGTTTGGTTATATTATTAGTAGAGAATATGGGGGAAGGGGCTCCGTCAAGTAAAAAAGACATTTTATTAATTAATTTCCACTTTTTTTTTTCTGCCTCTCATTTCAGAACGGTTTGATCACCACTGTCCCTGGGTAGGCAACTGTGTGGGGAAAAGAAACTACAGATTTTTTTATATGTTTATTTTATCCCTGTCTTTTCTGACAGTCTTTATATTTGCATTCGTTATCACCCACGTCATTCTTCGTAAGTATGCTGGTGAAATCAGATTACGTATGTAACCATTTGCCTGACCTTGGTTTTCTGATTTAATTTTGATTTACTATTTTGATCATTTCGGGCTTTCTCTTCCTTCTCTCTCCCCATCTCCCTCCTCACTTCCAGCCTGCCCCTTTCCATTTTTCACTTCCTCTATCCCTCTTCATCTCTCCCCACCCCCTAACCCCATCCTTCCAACAGCAGTTTCTGGGGTCATACCTAGACCAGGCTTCATTTCCAGTAACAAGACTTGTCCCCTCGTAACACCTATCACTGTTCCAATATCAATGAATGCTGCTAAGGGATCCCCTAAAAAATTCATCCCCACATTTTACCTGAAGGACACAGTGACAGTCACTGAATACTAGAACCTGTACTCTTAACAAGGCATCTACTTATGCACGAAGTCATCCCCTATAGGGAAAACATAACTAAGAAGACTAGCTTTTCTTTTGCATACATTTATAAATGCTAAAAATAAACACTTAACGAGATATTCAGTTATCTACTGGAACACGAGCAAACTACTCCTGGAATATAAAGAAAGCAATTTTATTAAAAATTAGATTTAGATACAAATGATCTTAATATATTTGCCTAAGAAAATGGCATTATTTTCGCTTCTCCATTTTTTTTCTTTTCCGTAACCAGGGATCGAATTTAAGATCTTATGCTTCTCAGGCAGGTTTGGCACCACTTAGCTACATTCCCAGCCCTCATTCCCCATTCTGAAGGTCATACCTTGGAGTTTCCTTTGTCTCCTGTTTTTTCATTTTCCTACAATAGTGACCGATGAGAAGGAAGTTAACTGACTTTGAACTATAAATTCAACCCCTTAAACTTCTGTTAGAGTGCCATCAGCAACAATAAAAGCCAACTTTGCCTCTTGCCCACATTCCTGAAGGACAGCAGCCCATTACCGACTTGACAGCCTCTCCCTGACATGTTTCTAGAAGTATCTGAACAGAGGCCTCACTTTCTACCACAGTTGTGCTGACCCACAAATGGAGCAGGCTGAGACTTCCCTCCCCTTCTCCTTGGGTTGGACCTGTGTGAGTGGTGTGGTGTGGGAGTGCTGAATGATCACATTCATTCTCTGTGAACATTAGCCCAATGAGGACACTGAATGAACTATCCAAATTCTCACAGATAGTTGCAATCCTAGTTCCCACTCTTTCGGACCATAATCCTATTGTACAAATGTGACCTGAACTTGTAATTTGTAATATATGCATGACAGCCATAACTTAAGTGGCTTTCAAGAGATGATTTACATTCCTTAGAGTCCTCTTCCATGCCACCCACAGCTTGGTGTTGTGGGTGGCTCTGTACAGGCCCCTTTCTCTCCATTTTCAGCGTCCCAACCTGGCAGAAACAGAACCAGGCACATATCTGTGGATTCACAGACAAAGAAGCAGAGAGAAAACACAGAGTAGTATATGTTATTTTCAAAGGAGCACTTGTTGGCACAACCAGAAAATAAATAAATAGAAACTCCAGCACAACATGTGACACTAAAAAGTAGTATTTTACCTTATATTTTTATGTCATCTTTGACAGGCTAAAAATGCTTTCATATACACCACTGAATTGTATTTATGGCCTTGGCCCTACCTTCTGAGAATCTAGGTCCAGTTTTTACTTGCTCAATGATATAAACTCCAGGAAAACACACACACACGCACACACACTTTCACATAGTCTCTCACACCCTTACCCATACACACACAAACTTCACACTCTCACGGACTCACAGAAATTCTCACACACCCACATCCCGGCCCACCTACAGGCCTTATACATGTCACAGTCTGAAGTCTGCCCCATGCCTCCACAGTCACATTGTAATGTATCTTTCACTTTCACCTTCACTGAAGTCTCACTCACTCTGACTCCATCTACTAAACTGAAGAGTCCTGTGGTCTGTGCTTAAACATTGTCCATCTAATCTTGCACAAAATTTAGGAATTCAGCTGCCTGCAAAATATCTGAATATCATGGAGGAAAGCAAATGAAGCTTTTCCTTTCCCCTCGTTCTGCATCCCATCCCCAGTAACCTCTGAGAAACAGCCACTGGACACGTGATGCCTCCAGGAAGAACAGAGGCTTTACATGGCCCCTGTGTCCCCGTAAGACTCAGCAAACCCGGGCAGAGGCCGAGCTGGCCCAGAGCAGCTGGACTGCAGTACCTGGGTTCTCCCTGCCAGGCAGCAGGCTGTGGGGTGGCCGGGACAACTCTGGTCTCCAGGCTTCCTGGGAAGGACAAGTCTAGATTTCCTTATAGGGGAAGAAGAGTTTAGGCAAATGATACATTGTGAGTTTAGTACAGAAAGAAATAATTTCTTTGGATCTCCTCCTACCTCAAAATTGTGTTTGCCCATGGCCTACAGCATGTCCACTTGGCACATCTTTGTGCCTTAGAGTGGGAAGGGGATGAAGTGGGAGAGGGAACTCAGGTAAAAATGTGAAGCTGGGCCTCTTCACCTTTCCAGAATGGAACACACTTTCTGGTGACCCAACAGGGCCTGCGACCCTGCCACTTGTTAAATCCCACCTTGCAGCCATGGCAGTTAAAGCAGCACAGTGGCTCAACAGCCCCAGTGTGGTCTCAACCAGTTCTCCTGTGTTTTTCATTGTTGCACGAGGGCCAGATTCTGTCCCCTGAAGCAGTGTCTTCATACAGCACAGAGGGACCCCATGTCATGACCCAGGATGAGATTTTTCAAGACTTCTCTGCATAGGCTTTTCTTTTAAAAAGTGTGACGCTAATACATTAAAACTTGCTTTTCATCAGATGCACCTTTACTCCCACTTCTAAAGAAATGCTTTCTGGTACAGACCAGCTCATACTGAAACATCTTAAACTCACAGAGAGTCAGTAATAAACTTCAGCTTTACGACGTTATTTACTCTGGGTGCAGAGAAAGAAGCCTGTATCATATGTAGACTATTCTATAAGATTTCTAGGATCATAAGTTAAATTCGGAGGGAAAATGGTATACAGTATTCTGTTTTCCTATTAAAATAAAGAAAACAAAGGAGTAATCAGAACTATAATTTATGGGAAAGTACGCAGACATCCATCTGCTTTTATTGAAAAAATATCCTGCAGATGTTGGGTGTAATTATGAATCTGCCATTTTCTTGTTGAATAACTTCAGTGGAATCTCATTCTCTGATCAGTAAACTGAGTGCTGTAGCACTTACCAGATATAATTATTTAATTGATCTTTAGACACCTATTATTTTTATGTAGATGAGAGCTCTCAGCATGAGGCTGCTTGTTCTGGAGATCACTATCAGATACTAAATGTTGATTTCATTCCCACAGGTTCACAGCAAACAGGATTCCTCAATGCCCTTAAGGACAGCCCTGCGAGATATCCTTTCTGATGGTTCCAATTGTCCAGAACTGCTGTGTTCTGTGTTTCACTGACATCTACATTCTTACTTCCTCATCTTTAGCTTTGGCTTTTCTTCTCATGAATCTTATTCTTTCTCACTCTGTAAAGCATCCAAAGACTCTCTGATATTCACTTGCATAATAAATGGCACATGAACACTTGACTCTCTAAGTGACGCATCTAATCCTGTCTAAATTGAAGTGTTCTTCCACCAGAAAGCCATGTGTGAATTTTTGCCCACTCCCAGAAACCAGCGCTTATTGGTGTTGTCTATAGTACTGGGAGAAGCGAGGCTGGGAGCTCTACCTGATCTCATTTTGCTCGGCAGGTGGTCCGTTCAGAATACTCACTGATGCCCCTGTGGAGGTGTGCTTCTGGGTATGCTGCCACCAGAGGAGACTCCCGAGAACCAGCGGGTAGACTGCACCTGGGGTGCAAGGTGACATTTTTGGGGGAAATGTAGGTGGCCTGTACTGTTTTTAGAAATAACACCATTTCACACCTCTGAAAGGAATGCAGATGATTCATCTCAAGTCACTTGGATCACTGAGGACTCTTTGCCTTCCTCCCAAGTGAGCTAAATAGGCACAGACCATAGTATTTTGAATTTTGAAAGAAAAGTGTTCACCCACTGAGGGTTTGAATGAGCTTCAACTTGAATGGGCCTCAGGTTTATCATGATGTGTGTGGAGTCAGCCAGCTGAATCTGCTGACCTGCTTCCTTGAGACTCAGCTTTCTTTTCTCCTCATGTAACAGTAAACTGCATGTGAACTCCTATAACCACAGGTGATTTTATCTTGTAGTAGAGACTACTACCACATGTGCATATCATGTACTTTTTAAAGTAAGGTGTGCCATGTCCCCGAGAACTTGTTTGTATGCATGAGTTGCTGGGGGAGGTATTTAGACAGATATGAAAACAAATGTCACCTGTATATGTATTCACAATGGACAAGATCTCATCTCCGGTTCCTCTGTGTTTATGGATAGCATAGAATGTTGGTTATGAGTACAATTTTTATAGTCAGCTAAAGTATTTTTAATGCAATCTGTATTGTGGGAGGGGACAGAGGTGTGATGAACAAAGGGAACTTGGAGAATAAATTCCACAGCTATGTCCTGTCTTCTGTTAATGATATGGAAAGCCGGCATTAGCTGGAATTTGGCCAGAAGGACAGGTGGCCAGAAGAATTGCCTACAGTTCCATCTGTGCTAAGAATAGGCCCACAGAAAACTGCCATACTTCATCCCTCTCTCCAACCCATCATGGGAACCACCCCCCCACTAGCATCACCTCTCTGTACCCTCCTCTTTCCAGAGGATGTTTCTGTGCATATCTTAAAGCCAAACCTTGTCTTTTCTCCTGAGGTCAAACTTGTCTCAGTCTTTCGGGGAATCAGTTGCAACATAATGACATACCAGTCATCGATGAATGTGGGTAAGACTGATCTGTGACACTACATGCTCACAAAAGCTGTCCTTTGACTGATAGCATAGCTATGCTTCTCTAGATGTTTCGTCTCCAAAGTAGGGATCTTTAAAGTTCCAAGTTTAACACTAGAGCAAGTTCCTGAGCTGAGATGCCTGAAAGAACTGAGTCTAGTGTAACCTTTGCCAGTGACACAAGCAGAGTGCTCTCAGGCAAGAAAATAACTTGTATTTTCTGATTTTCAGTGACCTCACACCTGGTCTCTTGACTGTGATATAAAAATATTTTCATGGGAAACAAGGCTCAGCCAAAGGTTTCTTATGGTGGATTTACTCTCCAACTAAAAGCAATGTCATTGAGAGAGAGGGATTCAAAACAAAACTAATTAACAAGCAACCTTATCAGACACCTTATCAGAAGTAGCAACATAAATGAAGGAGACATTGATAAACAACAAGTTCTTTATCATACTCACATAAAGCCCAGTAAGACTTTAGGAAAAAAGAAACAGCCACTCCTACAATAATGAATCCAAGACTAGACAGTGTGTAGAATCAGAGAGTAGCAGGCTGCGGGGGTGGGGGGGAGTAATAGGAAGCCACAGACAGCTGAGGGTAGAAAGGACTCTGCAGCCACTTCCCAGTCTGCACTGTGACCCTGCCAGTGGTAAGACAAGAGGGAGAGGTGCTTGGCTACTGGGAGGGAGCTTTACTTTTTTGGCTGGTCCCTCCTCTCCACTGCTTCCCTTTGATCTTTCACTGGGGAAGCAAAAGTGGTAGGGAGGACACCTCAGGGTCATGACCATAGGCCTTGAAGTAGCCGCCCCCACCATGGGTTTGTGAGAATCACCAGCCTTTTTTAGGGAAAGAGACAAAAGGAGATTCTTCTCCAAGAGAATGGGTCCTCAATTTACCCAGACAGGCAGGTTCCAACAAAAGAGGGCCACTCAGCTGCTATCTCCTACAAAATCACTGTCCTGAACACCCGCCCTGTGCCAGACATGTGGGTTACAACAGAGCTTTGCAGCACATTCAATCCAAAGGGGTAGAGGGTAGGGTGGGGTGATGAGCTGAAGCACAATCCCACCAGCTCCTCTTCCTCCTCTCCCATGAGGAGGGCATCTGCTCGTGCCCAGATCTGGGCTTTAATTGTGCTGCCTTAAAACAGAATAAGTCTTAGGTGCCATGAGAGAGAGAGAGAGAGAGAGAGAGAGAGAGAGAGAGAGAGAGAGAGAGAGAGAGAGTGTCTATAGAGTG
>NW_022900926.1:26522392-26573932 GCF_012274545.1 Fukomys damarensis | reverse complement strand
GAGAGAGAGAGAGAGAGAGAGAGGCTGTGCTTATAGTCGGAAGGAAACTGTGATGCTGCAAGGAAATCAGGAAAGCCTGTGGCTCATGGCCCCTGTGCAGGGCTTTAGAAGACAATGGGTTTATTATCAGGTTGGAGGCCTTGTCTAAGTTCTTATATCCTAAACAAAGAGTTGAGCAGAACACCCAAGAACAGCAGCTGGATCAAAGATGTACTTGAAGGAGAAAAGACAAGATACACTCCACCCGGTATCTGCTTAGTGAGAAGAGCTCACAGTACTGAGAGGGCTTAGTGTAAGGGGCTTTAGGGTTTAGGGTTTAAGGTTTAGGGAGGATTTGGTCTGAAAAATATGACTCCTTCCAGTGAGTGACTTCCCTCAGCCCCTCCATTGGTGGTAGAAATTTTCCCCCCTGTTATGGCCCTTAGAACACCTATCATGGTGTCCAAAGCCCACAGGTTGATCAATGACATGATAATGGATTGGAGGCAGCCAATGGTAGCAGAAGACTACTGAGTGCATGTGCAGGGATTTACTGTAGATTAGACAAGTTACCTGGTTACCTTTTCCCATGGTGTTTAAGATCTGGGCCTCCTGGTCCTGTGCAAACATTTAACTTAGAAAATGGATTAGTCCCAGAAAGCAGCCCCATGGTGGGCTCTCCCTTTCTCCCCAGCTGTTTCCTTAAACCCAGAAAGCAGGCTTCAAGGCAGGCCAGCATGACCTTCTCTCTCTAGCCCTTTCCTTAGCTACTTTCTGCCTCGGGTTCTTACAGAATCCTAGGAACATGAGCCAGGCCTGGAGACAGGTGCCAGGGTGTGTCAGGGAAAATCCTGAGCCTGGCATTTGTCCATTCTCTAAACAAGGATGTGCAGGATGCCCAGCAGGCTGCTAGGTCAGGAAGTGTCAGGGTGCTCGGTCTGCCTTTAATGGGATGAGCACACAGGTAGCTCACAGACGATAGGGAAGCAGGAAGGCCCAGTGACATTAATCCCTGATGAGTGGAAGAGTATATCACAATCTCAAGGATGAAACCCTGGACACTGGGGAACCAGGTACAATATTTGACAGGTGAATGGCATTATCAAAGATGGCTGTTTGTTGTTTTGTTTTTAAGAATATTCATCCCACAACAGGAAACACAGCAGAGGGAAACAGTGAAATTATTGGCAGAAGAAAGGCCCCCTGAGATGGGTATGGATGACAAGCACCAGCTTAGCAGGAAGAGTCACAGCAGTGGAATCCATGCCATAGGGAGGGGTAAGGGCAAAGAGAAGATAAAGCTGATTCTCAGGGTTCCTCTGAGGGTACCCAAGAGAGAGGATCACTGTGCAGAGGAGACAGCTAGCACTGGGTGGGAGGGACACAGTGAGTTCTGTCTGAGATATGTTCACGAAGAGAACCTCAAAGATCCCACACATAAGAACCTCTGCATCAGCACAAAGCAACTATGGGTCCCCCATAGTTCCCTGCACACAAAATGAATGAGGGAAAATGTCATGTGCCTGAAATGAGAGTGCTGTGAAAGATAGGAAGTTCCCCAGTCAAGTCACACAGGGATACCTCTCAGGCTCCAGGCTTCTCAGTGGTAGAGACCCTTAGGAACTCATGTAACAGGAAGGCCTCAGAGCCCTGGGCATCCTCTTAGGAAGACCCCAGAGAGAACTCCTGCCACCCACAATAATACCATAACACAGCATTAACTTCCCATGAAAGGGATCACCATCATTTTTAATTGTGACTTACTGTTCAGCTTTCAAAAATGAGAAGGATTTTCTGTGGCTGGTAAATCAAATGGTAATTGATTCTGTATTTGTGGAGGCTTTCCACAGAAAGCCTTTTTATCCCCAGTTTGCATTCATTGTAACACCCATCCGAAAGATATCTGCAGCCTAATGGGCATAGTCTATTTTAATAAAATTTCATAGAATGCTCAGAGTAGGCTCAAGTGAAGGACACGACACAGCCAGATGAGCAAGTGACCAGAATAGCATAGGCCTATAGCTGCTGATGCTCTGGGGGGCCCCAGAGTATAGAAAGCAGGAGCGTCCTTAGCGCTGCTTACAGCTGCCCCAGGCAAAGAGGTTATATGCTGTCCCCAGTGTGTACTGCACAGTGTCACGAAGCAAAAGCCCAGTTCTCCAAACTACAGCCCTGCTCTGTTCAGGAAATGAGGTGCTTTCCTGCTGCTTCTAACTACTCACCTGAATAAAGAATATTAATCAGACTGTATCTCATCAGATAACAAAGTGGGGAAGAAGCTGTTTGGTTTTTTAAATGACCCAAATAGTGTAAGAATGTATTTTCATTGTGAAAATTTTTCAGTAGTCAGAAGAGTTTAAAAAGTGTTGTCTTTATCCTCCTTCTATTCTTCTGTATCAATCCTTGGTCAGATTTTCTGTCTTCCCAGACAGGTCCAAAGAATTGCAATATATATGTGTGTATTCACACACATACACCAAGAGGGATTGCTGCTACCTAAAGGAGATCTTACTCTTTGCATTGCTCTACAATTTTATTTTTAATTATTTCCTGGAGATATTTCCATAACATTATATCGATCTCATCCTTCTTATTTATATACTTTTTACATTACATTGTATATGCATTATATAGATTTCAACCTCATACAGACCTCATTCTTTTTTCAACTGCTTTGTACAATACCAAGTCATGGATGACTGTGATTTATTCAGATAAATAAATATTCAGATTTTTAAAGGGTTTTTTTTACTGCTCAAAAAAATGAGGTAGTGAATTTTCTAGTGCCTCTTGCACACAATGTTAGTATGTCTCTGGGACTGAAAAGTAGTGAATTCTCTGAGTTGAAAGTTAGACATATTTTAAATGTTGATAGACCTGCCAAATGGTCTTCTAAAAAGATGGTACCCAGGCCAGGGAATAGTCCTCTGCCTGCCTCACAAGAACAAGGTCCTGAGTTCAATCCCTGTTATCAAAAAAAAAAGGATGGTACACATTTATCCTCTTCTGCCCCTATAGCCTCAGCAATACTTGATATTATTAGACTTGTTATTTTGCCAATTTGATGGCAGGATCTCCTTGTTTTGATTTCTCTTTCCTGTATAACAATCATGTTATTCATCTTTTTGTGATTGTTGGCCTTTTTTTCCTTATCACAATGCACCGTCCAGTTCATACCCTTTGTCCATTTATTAATTGAGTTGTTTGTTCCTTTTGTCTTTTCATATGGGAGTTCTCCACATATTCTCAATAATAATCTTTTTTCAGTACTAAATATTGAGCTCAGGGGTAACCCTTTTTATTTATTTTTATTTTGAGACAGTGTTTTACTAAGTTGCACAAGCTGGCCTCAAACTTTTATCCCTCTGCCTCAGCATCCTGAGTAGCTTGGATTACAGGTGAGCAACACCATGCCTGGCTCAATAATAATAATCTCTAAATAACTGTTACTGGTATTTTCCTAATCCTTTACTTGCCTTTTAATTTTGCTTTTTAGGCAAAAAAAAAATGTTTATTAATGCACTGTCTATAAATCTTACACCGCATGGCTCCTAGGTTTGTGTCGTTCATTGTCAACCCAAAGTTATACAAGTATTTCCTTTAGTTTTCTCTAGTACCTTATATTTTGTTTGTGTTTAGCACAGTAATTTGTCTTTGATGTAATTTTGTTGCACATGGTGAAAGCTAAAACTCTTTATCTTTTCCAAATGTTTAATGATGTGTCCCAGTACTACTTTTTATTCTATTCCAACAATTTTCATATTTTCTTCCTCAGGACTCCTTTATACTTTTAAAAATTAATGAGAAGCCCAAAGAGATTTTATTTATGTCTGTCTCTCTATTTGCTATTTGTCATGTTTGAAGTTAGAGAAGAAGATTTCTTGTGCAGAAGAATGTGAAAGTTCACATTACATGGACTTTAAAAAAATTATCTGGATCTGGCACTTAGCAAAAAATAACATCCTCATCCTGATTGCTAGAATGTGGGGAGAAGACAGGGATGACATGCAGCAGAGATGAGTCTTTCATGCAGAGGTGGCTCTGTGGCTGTAGGACAAGGTTCACTTTCACTGGCAGTCTCAACCTTACCTCTGTGAACATTGAGGTCCATGGTGTTACAGCTATCATGTGGCACTGCTGTGAGTGACCTTAGGAAGGGTTCCTTCTCTCCCTGAAGCCTGAAGGCCAAGTTCAGTTCCATTTGGTCACAAACTTCTCTGATGAGTGACTTGGCCTATCTGGGCTTCCTAGCTATATAACAAAGGGATTAGAATAAACCGGGCATCTTAAGGTCCATGCATATCTAATGGTGCAGAGGTGATAACCTTCAGGGGATTTTTTAAACTTCCTGAGCTATAAGAATTACTGCCATTTTTTAAAGAAAATGGCAGGAACTCAAGAAGGTTAAAAATACATAGTTATGATTTTCTAGATGCTGAGGCCTCCAACCCCACAGTGTTTCCATGTCTCCATGTCCCTATGTGATTTTCCCCTTGCTCACTTCCAGCTTCACAGAAACCCGTTTCCCTATGGGAAGGGAGCTGGTCATTTCTGCCTGCCCTGTTCTGCGCCCTGCACTGGACTCTGCCCAGCCAACACTTCCGGGGTTTTGAGGACTGGAAGGGTGCCTATGTGCCCATGCTCCTCAGTCTTTGTCAATCTGTAAACATCTACTGAGTACCTCAGTGCACAGCCTCACACTAGGGGCTGCAGGAAGTTCCAAGCAGGAATCCCCCTACCTACAGAGGGGCTCAGTGTCTTACTGGGGATCAGAGGAGATGGAGGATGGCTGGTAGGGGCAATTGTCTCAATTTGAACCCCATCTCTAAGGACACTAAACATTCAAATGCTAAGTAATGGCTCTCAGTAGAGTTGGCTGGTTTCCTCCCTTTTTCCAAAATCATTAATTTTAGGATTGTTTTGATAGAGACTTCTATTGATGAAAGAGATTTTTATTTCTTGTTCTTATTATGGCATAGATATTTTCAACATCTAGTCATTGGGTTAGTGAGATGTGGTGTTTGGATATTTGAGAATGGATGGGGGGTGGACTCCTAGGGTCTCAAATCCCTCAAAAGTGTATCCCCAACTTCCCCTAGCAGGGGTTAGGATTAGCCTAGGTCCATCTGCCCCTCAGCAAGAACTGGGAAAGTAACCATGCCAAGAATTTGATATCACATTTGCATGGTAGACTTCTAGCATGTAACTTTCAGCGCTGCTATTTCTTTTTTTATTTAAAAATTATTTTATTATATCCCATTCCCCCTCAAGCCCCCTCCCCCTCCTTATTACAAAATCTGTTTTTCCATTTTGCCTTCTACTTTTACTTTTTTTCTTGTCTCCGCCTTCCTTTCTCCCTCTCTCCTCCCTTGTTCTCCTTCCCATTTGACAATTTCTTCCCATTTTCCAACATCCATTATACATCTCAGTCCTTATTTCCACATTTAGTTTCGCACACCAGAGAAACAAGGTGGTATTTGAACACCTCACTTAAGAGCATGGTCTCAAGGGCCATCCATTTAGCTATAAATGTCTGAGGCTCATCCTTCTTTATGGCACAGTAGTACTCTATTGTATTAAAAAAAACACACATCTACTTTATCCTCTTGTCAGCAGATGGGCATTTGGGCCATTTGGGCTGTTTGCAAGATTTAGCTATGACAAACTGTGCCATTATAAACATGGGTGTGCATATATCACTGTGGTATGATGCTTTTAGTTCTTTCAGAAAGATACCAAAAAGAGCTGGGTCAAATGGAACTTCTAGTTATGGTTTTTTGAGAAATCTCCACACTGATTTCCACAGAGGTTGCCCTAGTCTACACTCTCACTCACAGTGGAGAAGTGTTCCTTACTCCCCATAGCCCCTCCAGCATTTGTTATTGGTTGATTTCTTGATAATAGCCATTCTTTCTAGAGTGAGATAGAATCTCATTGTTGTTTTAATTTGTATCTCTTGAATGACCAGTGATGTTGAGCCTTTTTTCATATATATATATTTGCTATTTCTAATTCTTTATTTAAGAAGTCTTTTTATTTCAGATGCTTTTTTGCATTGGGTCTTTAAATTTGGTGGGGGATCCCATTTTTTTTTAGTTCTGTGTATATTTTAAATAATAGAATGTGGCTGGTAAGAAAAAATAGCTGGTAAAAAAAATTTCCCACTCTGTGGAATGTCTTCATTCTGTTGGTGATTTCTCTTGCTGATCTAAAGTTTTTATTAAGATGAGGTTCTGGTTGTTGATTCTTTGTAGTATTTCTCATGTGGTCTGGGTATTGTTAATGAAATCTTCGCCCACTCCTATGTGGTTTAGTGTTCTACCTATTCTCTCTTTCAGCAGATTTAGTGCTTCTATTTTAATATTTAGATCTTTTTTGGGGGGGTACTGGGAATCAAACTGGGGTCCTTGTGCTTGCAAGGCAGGCAGCCAAACCACTAAACTAAATCTCTGGCCCAATATTTACATCTTTGACCCATTTCAATTTTAGGCAAGAGCATGGTAAAAAAATATGGGTCTAGTTTCAATCTTTGGCATGTGGAAACCCAGTGTTTCCAGCACCATTTACTAAAAAGGCTTTCTTCCAGTGAAAGTGTTTGGCTCCTTTGTCAAGGATATGGTGATTGGGTATGTCCAGAGTTGTTCTACATCCTCTACTCTGTTCCACTAATACTCAGATCTGATCTTTTGCCAGTACCATGCTGTTTTTATCTCCATAGCCTTGTAGTATAATTTAAAGTCAGGGATTGTGATACCCCCTGCTTTACCTTTGTTACCCAGAATTGTCCTTGCTATTCTAGGTCTCTTCTGGTTCCAGATGAATTTTAGGATTTTTTTTTTAATTCTGTAAAATACCTTTTTGGGATTTTGATTGGGATTACATTGAATCTGTATAAAAATTTTGGAAATATGGCCACTTTCACTATATTCATTCTTCCTATCCAAGAACAAGGGGTATCTTTCCATTTTCTGATGTTCACTTCGATCTCCATTTTCAGTGTGCTGTAGTTTTCAATGTAGAGGTCTTTTGCTTTCTTCATTAGATTGGTTCCTAGGTATTCAATTTTTTTGAATGCTATTGTGAACAGGGATGTTTCTTTAATTTCTCTCTCCATGAGTCTGTTATTTGTGTACAGGAAGGCTATTGACTTTTCAGTGTTGACTCTGTACCCAACTATACCACTGAATTTGGTTATCAAATCTGTCTTTTGGTTGAGTTTTATGGGTCTTCCATGTAGAGTATCATGTCATCTGAAAATAATGATAATTTAGTTTCTTCCTTTCCTATCCTTATTCCTTTTATTTTGTCCTCTTTTCCAATTGCTCTGGCTAGTGTTTCCAGAACTATATTGCACAAGAGTGGTGACAGTGGGCATCCTTGTCTTGTTCCTGATTTTAGAGTAAATGCTTTCAGTTTTTGTCCACTTAATATGATGTTGACTGTTGTTTTGTCATAGATGGCTTCTATCAGATTGAGATAAAGACCATCTGTACCAATTTTCTGTAGGGTTTTTAATCATGAATGGGTGTTGGACTTTGTCAAACACTTTTTCTGTATTTATTGAGAGGATTACATAGTTTTTGTCCTTGGCTCTGTTTAAGTGTATTACATTTATTGATTTGTGTATGTTGAACCATCCCTGCATCCCTGGGATGAATTCAACTTGCTCATGGTGTATAACCTTCTTGATGATTTGCTGCATTCAGTTTGCCAGTATCTTGTTGAGGATTTTTGCATCTATGTTCATTAGGGAGAATGGCCTGTAATTCTTCTCTAGTTTTGGAAGCAGGGTAATGCTTTCTTCCAGGAATGAATTTGGGAGTATTGCTTCCCTTTCAATTTTGTTAAAGAATTTAAGGAGTAGCAGCATTTGGTATTCTCTAAATTTCTCACAGAAATCAGCAGTGAATCTATCAGGGCCAGGGCTTTTCTTTGTTGCTAGTTTTTTAATTACATGTTCAATTTTATGGGCTGATATTGGTTTATCTAGAATTTCTATAACTTCTTGATTCAGTTTTGGTAATTTACATGTAGCTGGGAATCTGTCCATTTCTTCTGTATTTTCCATCTTCTTAGAATACAGATTCTCAAAGTAGGTATTGATGATCTTCTGGATTTCTGCAGGATCTGTTGTGATTTCACCCTTTTCATTCCTAATAGTGTGGATTTGAGTCTTTTCTTTCCCTTTTTTTGATGAGGTTGGCTGAGAGTTTGTCAATTTCATTTAAACTTTCAAAGAACCAACTCTTTAATTCATTGATTCTTTATATTGTTTTCTTAGTCTCTGTTGCATTAATTTCTGGTATGATTTTTATAATTTCCTCCCTCATACAAGCTTTGGGTTTGACTTGCTCTTCTTTTTCTAGAAGCATGAGGTTCAACATTAGGTTGTCTGAGTCCACTCTGTTTTCCTGATATGAGAATTCACTGCTATAAATTTCCCTCACAGGACTACTTTCATTGTGGTCAACATACCATAAGTTCTGGTATGTTCTATTGTCATTACCATTTAATTGTAGAAACTGTCTGATTTCTTCTTTAATTTAATCTGTGACCCATTGGTTGTTCAGGAAGGTGTTATTTAATTTCCATGCATTTATGAAGTTCTTGTGGTTTCTTTTGCTGTTGTAATTTCATTGCACTATGGTCTGAAATATGCATGGGGTTATTTCAACTCCTTTGCATTTACTTAAGCATGTTCTATGAGTTAGTATATGATCTATTTTGGGGAGAAGATGTGCAGCTGAGAAGAATGTGTATTCTGATGTTGTGGGGTGGAACACTGTAGACATCTACTAAATTCATTTGTTCAAAAATTTGGTTCAAGTCTAATGTTTCATTGTTGATTGTTTTGTCTAGATCTGTCTCCGTGTGACAGTGGGGTATTGAAGTCCCCCATTACAACTGTATTAGTGCATGTATGAGTTTTCATGTCCATTAATATTTGTTTTGTATAGTTGGGTGCACTGCTATTTGGTACATATAATGATTGTTATCCTCTTGGATTGTTCCCTTTACTATGATATAGTGACCTTCTTTGTCTCTCTTTATCAGTCTTGGCTTGAAATTCACTTTGTCTGCAATAGAATAGCTACCCTGCTTTTTTCCAGTTTCCTTCACATGGAAAATTGTTTTCCACCCCTTGACTTTCAGTCTGTGAATTTTTCAATTAAATGTGTTCCTTGTGTGCAGCATATTGTTGGATCTTGCTTTTTGATCCATTCTGCCAGTCTATTTCTTTTGATTGGTGAGTTGAGATCATTAACATTGATGCTTATAACTGATACATATTGTCTTATCTCTGTCATGTTATTTCCCTGCTGTTGGCTCCCTTCTTTCCTTTTCTGCTTAATTTCTTGCCTTGCCTGGTGGATTCATTCCATTGGGGTTCATAGAGTTGTAACCTTTATTGTTTCTTCCTAAAATATCCTTCAGAACACTTTGAAGTATACGTTTGGTGATCATGAATTTCTTCAACTGTTCTTTGTCATGGAAGTATCTTATTTCTCCATCAATTTTGAAGGATAGTTGTTCAGGATACATCAATAAGGGCTGGAGGTTGTTTTCCTTCAGGGCTTGAAATGCTTCACTCCAAGCTTTCCTTGAAATCAGAGTTTGTTTTGAGAAGTCTGCTATAATTCTGATGGACTTTCCTTTATAGGTGATTTTTTTTTCTTTTTTCTAACAGCTTTTAATATTCTGTCCTTGTGTTAAATTTCTGGAATCTTGACTATAAGCCTTGGGGAAGACTTCTTTTCGTCATGGCTAATTGGAGTCCTATCTGTCTTACTTATTTGTATGTCAAATTCTTTTTCCATGTTTGGGAGCCATTACCTCTGAGAACAGGTTTTTTTATGCCATTTATGCCATCTCCTGCTTTCTCATTGACTCTGATCAATCTTATCCTTCTTTGCATCATTCAGTGGCTGTAGCCCTTAATAACCCTTTTTTACCCTTAGGGGAGAAGATTGAAAAGAGGTTAGGGTGCAAAAAACAGAAATAGAATAAGAGGGAGAGGTCAGAAGCAAGGCTGGAGGACAAATTTAGGAAAATGGTGAAGAAGATTGGTGGGAAAAAGAAAAGGAAAAAATGAAAACAAGAACAGAACAGAACAACCATAAAAACTAGAAATTGTGTTCAAATAATCAAGAAAAAACTAAGCAAGAACTAGAAAGGAGGGGGAAAAAAACGTAAAAGAAGAGGCAATGTGGGCAAACAGAGTCCAGAGCCAAGCTGATTAATCCCAACAAGCTAGCTGCAGCCTCACTGTGGGGTAGTGGATAGTCCCAGCCAGCCTGCCCCTTCAGTTCCTCTCAAGTTCAGGCCAGTTTCTGGCTATGAGGCTGGAACCAGATTCTTTGAGCCTACAACAGTCTATGTGTTTCCTGCCAGCTTGAACTCTGCTCCCAGACCTCCTGCTGACTTGAACTCAGCACTCACACTGAAGCACCAGAAGCCACTAAATGGAGTCTCCCTGTAGCTGTTCTGAGTTCCAAGCTCAGAACCCCTCTCCAAGATGGCTACCAGCCAACCACCCTCTCCTGGATGAGGTCTGAATCCAGATAAGCCACTACAGTATGATTCATTTACTGCTCTGTTCCAGTGGTGCATTTCTCTGTGGAGGCCTCTGAGGTCATCAGTAGTTACTGTGTGTCTGTAGTTTTGGCCCACAGTTTCCTCGAGGAGAGTCCAGGCTCTGGGAGAGAGTACCTCCCTCTTCTTTGTAAAGTCTCTCTCTTCACTCTCCCTGTAGACTGCAGTTCTTGCTTCAGATCCTTCCTGAGTCCTAGGGATCCACTTTCCTACTCCTCCTCCTCACGCTGCTATATTCCAGTGTAAGGACACCAAGTCTCAGAGAAGCTTTCTCTGCTACTTACCACTCCGCCATCTTCCTGGAAGTCCTGCTCTGCTATTTCTTATGCAACTTACTTCACTGTTTTCTGCCTCTGTTTCCCAACCTTTTAAGTGGGAATGATGCTCCCTGCTGTGTTGCTCTGAGGTTTGAGCTAATCCATGTGGTGCCTTTGCAACAGTGCCTCATGACATCACCAGAGATGGCAGCCATTGTTACAAATGATGATGATGATTCAAGGGACTGTAGCTAGGGGCAGGGCTGCATCTTGTATCTCCCCTTGTTTTGCCACAGCTATGAGCTCACAGTAGCATTGTATCCTGCTATTGGTGAAACATTTCTGCAGCAGACATGATATGAATATAGTGAGCTGCAATTTTGGTTGTTGCTATAAACCTTTAAAACTCTCCATCCACTAGTCACACAACAGTAATGCAGGTAGTAATTGGAAGAGGAATTGTAAAATGAGCAGCAGCCAAATTGTAGGCAAGGAGACCCTCAACCTACTGTGATTTTCCTCCACTTTTACATGCCAGTTTTTATACAGTTCACACAAATGATGGTTATCTCTATTTTAACTTTGTTATCAGCAGCAGCAGCATCCTACCTGGACTTCAAACATTTGGTGACCCATACATATTCCTGAGATTGAAGTTTGGCTCCCGCATGTTATTCCATGCACTCATCTTTTGGTTCTCTTGACAGTCTCTTACTCTCTCTCTCCTTTGATGTTTCTCTTGTCTTTTCCTTCCAGTTTATGCAAACTCATTATTAGCATCATCGCCTCTTACACAGTCCAGTTTCTTGACTCAGTCTCCCCTCTGGTTACCTCATCCTTTTCCTTGGAATCCACCTCTTCTTTCCAGACAGGGAAAGATATGAATCCCACTCAGACTACTTCCCCAGGCTGTCTCCTTTTGTCCGGCAGGGGCTTCTGTGAGCCTTGAGCTATAGGAAGGCCATTGAGAACAAGACCATCTGTACCATGGAGGTCATCATCCTTGTGTCTCTATGTACACACAGGGCTCCCAGCATAGTCGTTTGCTTACCAGGCTACCCCTGGGAGAAGCAGAGGCCTGCCCAGCCCCATAGCAGCCCCAAGTCAGGAGTGCATCTCTCTCGCCTCTCTCAGTCCTCCCAACCACCTGCTTCTCCAAGAGAAGCCCCTGTGGCTTACTGTGATACTGACAGCCCACAAACAGGAGCCCAATCTTTCTTCCCATTTTATGTGCTGGACAATAGCATTTGTCAGTTGCACTGTGGCACATTATGGCACCACACTGGATAATGCACTCAGCTCTCTACTCTAAAGATGAATTACCTCCAACCTGGAAAAAATCAGTGGTGACACATCACAACACTATCGGTGTGGATGCCATCCTTGGCAGCCAAAGGAAAGCACAAGGCTTGGCTTTCTCCAGCCTGTAATTCACTGCCAGGGGAATGCAAGATGTGTATTTAAACTCCCACCTCATGATGAATGGGGTGTTCCCATCTGTATCTTGTAAATAGAATCTTATAAACATTTATGGGATAGAAAAACTTTCTCAATTGCCACACTTTTGGGGGACTGGTCTCATCTGTCAAGGATTGCCCAGCTGTTTCTCTGTTGGTAGTAACACACCATGTGGGACTGCTGACTTCTCTCCCCAGCTGTCCTCAAGAGGAAGTCATATTCTCCATCAGCCTTGTATATCAGAGATTGGCTAAGGGGCTCGAAGAGGTCCCTAAGTAGCAATATCTCTACCCTGATCCCACTCTGACAAATGCTCCCCAGCTCAGAGGCCTCAACCTTTTTCTTCTCTTCCTTTTCAAGCCAAGAACAGGTGTTCCACTGAGGCAGAAAACTCTGGACCTCAGAAACCTTCCTACTGGTCAGAGACACCTTGGCCACTACTGTCATTGGTCTCTGTGTAGACCTTCACTGAATCCTGACCTGCTGCCAGCTCAAAGCATGAGCTTCCTGATTTGGGGGTCTCAGTCCCTGACTCCCCGTGAGTCACGAGAAGTGAATATCAAGTAGGGAAAACAGCTGGGGCATTGCCCACCATTAAAAAGCAAGTGATGCCAGGGAGCCCACCAGTCATTTACAGAGCCACAAATGCCCCTCTGCATGGCGGATGACAGGGGAATATGACATGGTCCATGCCTGAAGGTCTCCCTCTGGTTGGAGAGGAGGTGGGTGGGACAGCAGAAAATAAGGCAAGGCCACCTAACTCAAGAAGCCTGGGAACCCGACTGTGAGCATTTGGTCCACTAATCGTAAGCATCCTTCCTCTTAGTGGGTCTAAGAAGCCTCTGCCTCTCCAGTTGCCTCCTTGACTCAGTGCCACCGTGCTGGAGGCCGTGGTGTGCTTCTTCTCTGTCTGGTCCATTGTTGGCCTCTCAGGTTTCCACACATACTTGATCAGCTCCAACCAGACAACGAATGAAGATGTAAGTCTCTGGCTCTATCCACTTAACAGTGAAGGAAGAAAAGGGAAAAAGAGGTCAGGGGCCAACTTCCTGCACACATCCCACCCCCAGATAAGAGCCCATGGGAGCAAAGGATGTGCAGTGGAAGCACATCGTTTGTCTCCTCTGTGTCTCTCTTGAACATCTCTACATTCTCCTAATCCCCCACCCCATCAGTACTGGTATTGAACTCAGGGCCTTGGCAGTGAGCTGCATCTCCAGCCCCAGCTTTTAACAAACTTTTTTTGAGAGAAGTTCTCATTAAGCCACTAAGTTGCCCAGGTTGGGCTCAAACTTGATATTCTCCTTCCTCAGCCTCTCAGGATGTTGGCCTCACAGGCATTAATGCCACCATACCTGGCTTGCCTGATCTTTTCTGACCATGTCTGTCAGATAATAAAATTAGCAAAGTAACTCCCAGCTCTGACCTAAGAAGATTCTCTTCCTCGTAAATAACTTTGGGAACAACTTGTCGCACTTTCCCTAATAGAGACTGCAACAGGTTGACCTCTTGGAGTGATCAGGTGAGTTTTTTAGAGGAAGTCGTCCCATCCGCACATAATGCAAGGAGAAAAAGAGAGTAAATGCTGGAATCATAATGGTGGAAAATGTCCTCATTGCTCTTATTTCCTGGATTTTAACAAAAGTCTGTATCCATAATTCTGTATCCATGAATTAAATGGCTCAACATAAGTCAGATTACCTTAAACAAAAGCTTGAGAAAAATGTATGCTGATAAAAATACTTAAAATAAAACATTACTGAGACAGAATTTGATTTGGTAACTGAAAAGTTAGAGTCTCTGCTAGTGAAACTGAATTCTTCTGGTATAAATGGCAAGTTTGGGAGTCACATTAACTTTTTTAGCTACTGTTCATTTAATTACTCTTTAGGATACTAGGTGTGAGTATGAAAAAGTCTCCACTGGCTTATTTGACAGGACTTCTTAGTACCATGTTGTACAAATAAAGATTATTGTGCCCAGAGACTGTTAGTCTCTCCCTAATTTAAGCCACTATTTGAGGATATTTCTAAGTTTGGGGTAAAATACCCATTTTCCTTTAGAAAAGTACATCAGTTTCTCCTGGTGAAGAAAAAAGAAAAGTTTACATGCATTTTTCATGAGCTTGTCATGGCCTGGTTTGCCTAAACTGTGGCATCAGAATGAAGGATACTGTGTGTTACTGATGCTCTTTTTCTTTCAGATTAAAGGATCTTGGTCAAATAAAAGAGGTAAAGAAAATTACAATCCCTACAGCTACGGAAATATCTTTACAAATTGCTGTGTTGCCCTATGTGGGCCCATTTCTCCAAGGTAAGATTCAGAAAGCATCACGCTCTTAGCAGATCTTGAAAAAAGCACTTTAGCTGTTTCAGTACAGACTACATGAAACTGAAGCCTGGCCCTTACTAGCTTGAGCTGGTCACGCCCACTTTGACCACCAGCCCAGCTTCTTCTCTTGCTGCCATGTGGACACAGCCTTAAACACGTTCCCGCTGGCTTCAACCCCTGGTGATCAGCTATTAATATCCAATGATCAGATTCAAAGTAGAACCACCTGTCTTGGAGTGAGACACACAAATTACAGTCCCATTGTGAATGTATTTCACACTTCACATCGTTTTTGGTCTTGATTTAGTCAGATTCGGGGGAAAGTACTCTAAAATCTCAAAATAGGAAAACTGAAGCACGTGACGCTGTTAATTATTGACATTGTATGTCTGTGACAAGCAGGGAGCTGAGGTAAGCATGGCAGGTAACCAGGACACGCATGTAGGACACAATTGGAAAACCTGTAGAAGCAAGTACTGGAGTAGCTGGGATTGTAAGTTATATTAACCGTGGCAATAGCAGACATTTATTGAACTAGTATTGAACTACTCTAAATGCTTTATATGTATTGACTTTTTAAAATCTCATTCTGTCCTTATGAGGTGGATATCTATGTCTGTGACTTTATGGATGGAGAAACTGAGGCACATAATTTATTCATTTATTTATTTATTTATTTTGGTACCGGGGATAGAACTCAGGACCTTGCACTTGTGAGGCAGGTGGCAGAACCACTGAGCTAAATCCCCAGCCCATGAGACACAGAATTTAAATCACATGCCCCAGAGCACACAGCTAGTAGTTGAACCAGTTTGTGAGTCCACAGATGCATTCTGCCTCCAGGTCAGAGCTTTACAAATTCAAAATACAATCAGTGTTTGATTATTTGTGAGTTATTCCTAAGTAGACTATTTCCCACAGATTAATCATCAACAAATGCTGATTGAGCAAGCATATCCGGTTTCTGGATGAGTTTTCAATCTATTGCTATTTCTTCCCTTCTGGTCTCTAAATCTGTACAACAGAAAGAAACCTCAAAGGCCACTGATTGTCTGCAGGGCAGCCTCACTGTGTGCCTAACCTCACTGCAGTGTGCTTGTGGAATGCACACTGCAAGTTAATGCCAGCCTCAGAGGACCCTTACTAGGGAAGTCAGAGTGACACAAAGCCCCAGCCTACACATATATCCATGGCCACTGCTTATGGAACTGGCTGCTGCTCATATGAATCATTGTGGGGGTCACTGGGTAACTAGCGGGGGATTCTTTGTACTTTTCTGGGAAGTTGGGAGCCCAATATGCCTCCTTCCTGTTGAACTTGGTGTGATGGGGGTCCCTGATTTTATCCTCAGAGGCATCATCTTGGGGAGCTAGCAGAACAGGAAAGCAAGAACTCTAGAATGAGGCCACTCAGCAGGTGTCAGGCTTGCCTAGTAGTTACCAGCTCTTCATGAAAAGAGCTCCAAACTGACCCAGGCCTCCTTCTCAGGGCTCCTTGGCCTGGGGAATCTCTCCAGAAATGCTTAATTTCCCCTTTTTACATTGTTTCCGATTGGTGTGTTTTTGAGTGGTGGGGGAAGGCCATGGGAGTCGAGGGAGGCACCTGGAGGAGGATTACAGTGAAGATTACAGCACTTCTCCTTATTATCTGACATACATATTGGAGTCCAGGGAAAGAACCAATATGGCTTGCTTTATAGATCGAATCTTGTCACAGTCAAAATAATTCCTTTCACAACTGGATGAACGTTGCTGTTTGGGTTGGATGTGGGCCATATTCTTTCCAAAATCTTTGAGTGGAACACTTCTCGAGGGTGGCCCTCCCTTTGGAACTTCTTAATTGTTTTTTAAAAAGGAAACTAAGGCACATCAAAGTATTAGTCTACTTGAGCAGGTAACGATTCATGTATCAGGCAGCTCCAGTCCACAAGTGATTTGGGGCTGAACAAAAGGGGCACAAGGAGGCTGGAGGAAGGTGAGGGGAAGCATAAAAAGGAAATAACCAACTGACTAAAGTGAGCAGCGGCCTTATTTGGGTCACTGCCGTGCAAAGTCCCTGGTTACAGTCTAGTCTGTGGTTTCTGGTTGGTTAAGGTTGGTCACACAGAATTAGGCTTCCTTTTGCTTATGTAGGGACTCCCGGTGCTGAAACAGCCTCAGTCCCACAGCCTCCTAGTGAGTTATTTTAACACCTCAGGTTATTCACAAGGGAAAGGCACAGCACTTTTCCCATAGGCCCTAAGGCTCACCTCAGGCAAGTACGAGAGGGGAGATGTTCCTCTCCTCTTCTTGCTCCTGCTGCCTTCTTACCTTCTCCTTCTGTCTACCTCACCCAACCTCCACGCCCTCGAGTAGGTCAGGATCTTCCTAAGGCACCCCTGCCAGGCCAGCCTTCTGAGTAGTGTCCCCCACGTGCCCAGAACTGTGTGCAAGGGCTGCCTCTAGTGTGTTATAAACATGATTTGCTTGTGAGCAGGTGTGCACCTCTGTCATATCGACAGCCTGTATGCCAAGGATATAAAAACTCACATCCTATACAGTGCCACCAGGGGTGGGTAGCAGTCACGGGGGATGGCCAGGTTTGGAGAAAGGGGCACCTCATATAAATCCAGCAGAAGGAACAGAAAACTAGAAAAGAGAAAGTCCCAAGCACGGGCCAGTATCAAGCCCTACATGAGCCTGTTTACATGGAGCCAGTGCTAAGAACTCCGTTGGCTGCTGTTTCCTGGTCCTCTGCTGTGTTCAATGCTGGGTACCAAGGAGCACGCCATCTCATGGACAACATGGACAATCAGTACGGCTGTGGTGCAGCGATGGTTCCACGCCTGAGAGAGTGGCCAAGGCTGACTACATCCCAAAGGATTAATAGGAATTGGGAGAGGAGTGTTTTGACAAATGGAGGAAATAGCATGTGCAAAGGCCCCTGATGAAGGAAGGAAGAACAGATAGTTTCATCTGCAGGAATGAAGGGAGCAAGGAGCGGCAGGGGGAGTAGAGAGGGAAGATGAGAGGGCAGAGACTTATGTGAGGGCTGTGAGTCCAGGTGAGGATCAGCAGGCCATATGGGGCACAGCCACATTAGCACCGCACCTGGAGTCACAGTCCTGGGGGTGTGGCTACTGCACCAAACAGGCTGGCACAGTCAGGTGTGGCCAAGTCTCCCTGCTGTCCCTTCAGACTGTTTTGGTGGCCCAGTTCCTCTTCTGCTCCTGGATGAAAACCCCCACAAATCCTTAATCTCTCTTGTCACTTGAACAGGGAAGGAGGGAGAACTCACTTTCATTTCCTCCAAAATAGTGGCATTTCAGGAATAGCTTCCCAACCCAAGTTCATTGGAAGTACAGTAAGTACTTTCCATCCCTTCACCCGATCCCACTGGGAGCCACATGGTTCCCGCTCCCCTTGAGCGCTGCCCCCCATGGCTAGTCCCACTCCTCTAGGCCACCTCTCAACAGTGGGGAGGGGACTCACCATGAGAGAGGGAAGGCCAATCTTAGGGCCTGGCACTTAGCACTGGGACCCATGTCAATGCGCTGTAAGCTGGGTGTCTTTGAGGCTGGCCAGCCCTCTCCTGGGGGTTCCTCTGTGGACCTCCATTTGTAGCTCCCCTGACCGAGGACAGGCTTGTGCTCCTGGTGGTCCCTTACGCCTGCCCCTCGCCTCTCACCTGCAGCCCTCTGCCCTGCACAGGTCTCTGTGCCCTCTTGGGCTGAGCCCTGTAGTACCTTCTGAGGGCACCATGATGAAGTGCCAAAACTGGGAAGAGGAGCTCAAAGCAGAAATGTATTTTCTCAGGTTTGGAGACTGGAAGTCTGAATTCAAGGTGTTAGCAAAGAAGGGAGCCCTTTGAAACTGGAGCAGCGGGGCTTCCTTCTTTCCTTTCTCTTCCCAGCTCCTGATGGCTGCTTGGCATCCTCTACCTTCCTCGGCTTATACACACATCCCTTCTCATGCCTGTGTTGTCACATGGCCTCCTCCCTGTGTGACCCTGTTCCTTCACATGGCATTGTCTTCCTGTACCTTTGTATTTTCTTATAAGGACACCAGTCACATTGGATTCAGGCTCTCCCCAGTCAAGTAGAAACCCAGATGCATCTGAAAAGACCCTATTTCCAAATAAGGTCATATTCAGAGATACTAGGGTGGAGACTCCAGCATAACTTTTTGTGTAATTCAACAGACAGTGTTCTCCTTTGAGCCAGTTGACAGTGGAGTGGGAGGGAACGTGACTTTGGACAGGAAAAAAAAAAGGCTTAAACATATTGAGAAAACAAAGTGCAGAGAACTTTCAGGGAGTAGCCATGGCTCTGGTCCCACCCAATTACCTGCAGTGCACATGGCTGTCGCTGCCATGGTATGGCAATTGGTCAGAAGCATGTGGCTGAGTGAGTGTAGGAAGATGGGACTTAAGGCTGGAGAGGAAAGCCAGGGCAAATTGGCAGAATAAGGTGAGATCAGCCAATGGGAGACAGTTAGGGAGATGCAGGAGATTGCAACAGGTGACAAGCCTTTAGCCTCATGAGGAGGCAACCAGTGCCAGTGGACTTTTAAAGGAGGAGTGACAGAATTTGGTCATTGGTTTTATGTGGAAATGAGTAAGGTGTATTCTAAGATATCAGACATGAGGCCATCACAAATAGAAGGAGCCCAGACCTGGACATTTAAATCATGTCACTGTCAACTTTGAGGTTTTTTTCCCTTCACTCTCTCCTCCCTTCTTCTCTCCTGCAGCCTAATTGACAGAAGAGGGTACATCCAGCCCGACACCCCACAGCCAGCAGCACCTTCTGATGGGATCACCATGTACGGGGCCATGCAGTCACAGAGCGACATGGTAAGGGCACACTGCACCAGGCTGCTGCTCCCTGTGAGCGCTTCTCCCTGACTTATGCACTCACTAACCCAGTAACAACCCGTGCATCTAAACAAGAGGGCCAACTGGGGCGCCCCTGTGACTAACGGGCTGGCAAACTGAAGCAATCTCCAGTGAGGGCCATGGCCATTGAGCCTGGGTGGTGTCATGTCGTGTTGGGGAAGCACTTGGGCAAGACCTCTGCCCCACAACATGTGGCACACTGGTGGGAATCAGGGTGTCATTGAGAGATAGGAATCATCTGTCCCTCCATGGCCACACTTACCTGATGTTCTGCTTCCTGTGCCATCTGTGGCCCCCATCCTCAGGATTTTGCTAAGTGTGCAATGGGTACTACTGCCCTACTGATTGGCCTACTTTTGACCCAAATCTTAGACCTCTTAGTGTGAATAACCTGACCAGGAGCTCATTCACAGCAAAATGTGCCTTTGTGTGCACACAGTATGTACATACTGCAGCGAGGCATGGGCTTTGCTTCTGGTTTGTAAAGGAGGTGAGTAAAGGGTAAGAGTCTCTTCAGGGATTCCTGAAATCACAGCATGCTGAGCCCTGACTCTCAGTGCCTTAAATTCCTCAGATATCTGCAAGGCAGTTGCTCTCTTTATTTTGTAAAGAAATTCCATGTTCCTACAAAGGAGCCAGTCCTGTGCCCCCAGCCCCTAGCACTGATGTTTGTAGACCCAAATCAGCCACTGATTGAATTCCTACTATGTGCCTCTGTGATAACTAAATTCACCAAAATCACTGCTACACCACTGCAGGCTAGAGCTGCTTGGTGACTTCGGTAAAGGACGGGGCACTGAGGGTGCTGGCATAACAGGAATGTTTAGGGTGAAGTTGCTATCCCAGTGGGAAGGCCACTGCCCAAGCCACCAGTAACTCTGATGGCCCAGGGCTTGGATACTATCACACTGTGAAGAGGCCCTTGTGAAGGCAAAGAGGCAGCTTATGATAGTGGACCAGCTAGCTTCAGCTGCCAACCTCCCGAAGCTCCATCCAGTGTTCGGGTCAGTTTTAAGGTGTCTGCTCACCTATGTGCATGGGTGCTGCTCCAGGAAGCATGGGGCCGAGGGCATGAAGACCCAAACTCCTTGCCCTCCATGCCCCACTGCTTCTGGAGATGAGAATAGATGTGGGTCACTAGGGAGAGAGCTATGTGTGACATTCACAGCTGCAGAAGAGGGAGCCAGCAGAAGAGGGAGGGGGGCTGGAGAAGTGTCCTGGACCCTGAGATGGAGCCTCATTGGAGTTGACCCAGGGGCCAATGGTATTGTGAGTTGTAATGGGGCCTGGAGGAGAACCTGTGGGCCTGGGACTCACTCAGGCTGATGGTGCACTCAGACTGCACCCCACACTTGCACACCTGAGTATAGGTGCATGGTCTCCTCAACACCTGCACACCCAGAAGACAGGAGCTTCCTCCACTCTGTGCTCAGGACTCCCCGAGGAGATCCTAGGAAAAGGCTTGGAAATCTCCATGGATGGAAAAGAACAAGCAAGACCAGGTCCACCACAGGAGCCATGCTGGACAACATTTCTGTCCTAATGAAATCTGCTCCCCTCACACACACATTATTTTGCACATAATGTCAGGATCAGGCTCTATCCTTAAAGTCCATGGACCCAAAATAAAAAAGCCTTCTGTCAGTGAGTACCACAGTCTACCTTCTCCTTGTAAGAGACAAACTTTCAGAAATCTGAAAATCCCGGGAGTCATACACCTACAAGCACTGCTCCAGATTCAGTAATGGCTCAGCATTGTAGAATCATGCCCCTCACCCTGAATGTCCCAGCTAGTAACAAAAGCTATACAGACACATAGGGTGAGCACAGTAGAATCAGCCATCAGTTGGCTCTAAGCTGCCTTCCTTAGCTCCCTCCTGAAAAGGAAAAAAGGGACAGGGACTAATAGAACATAAAGCAGACTGCCACCACTTCCTAGATGAGTGACATTAACAAGTTTTTAACCTCTCTCTGCCTCACTGTTTTCATCCATAAAATGGGAATATTGACATCCTTTCCTGGTAGGGTTTCCATGAGAAATAAGCGAGTTAATACAAGTATAGCACTTCAAGTTTTGCCTACCACAAGATAAGTTCTAGGTAAGTGTTAGTTATCATCATCTCTCTGATGTCTGTGGGTGGCATGATCAGCGAGAGCAATTATATTCTCCCTGAACAACTGGACAACAGGGGACGTTACTGGAATGAGAGTGAGAGCCAGGGGTGGGAACCAGGCTTCCACCAGGAGCTCCCTTACAGATAGCAAGTCACTCTGCCTCTCTGATCTTTCTAAAAAAGAGGAACTGGGGTTAGTTTGTATATAAAGTTTCTTCCAGCTCCAAGCCACCTGTGACTTTTGATCTTTGCAGCTCAATCAATATGTCAGGAGGATATCTCTGTCCCTACACAGGAGAGAGCTCCCCTGGTCCTCCTAGGAGAGGGCAAGCTCTGACCCTAGGTATTCCAACTTCTCCTACCCCATACTGTTCAATAGATCCAAGACTAAGCAAGTTAGTACCTGCCATAGGATCCAAGGTGTACTGTTGTCTGGTCTGCATATCAGAATTTTCCTGAGAGTGTGATTATTCATTGCTTTTTTTACTTGTCTTATATTTTTTGCATTTCTCAGATAAATCTCACATGCTTAAGAAACATAATCATTTTTTGTATGTTGCTGCATTCCATTTGCTAGTATTTTATTGAGGATTTTTGCATTCATATTCTTGAGAGATATTGTCTGTGGTTTCCTTTCCTTGTAAAGACTTTGTCTGGTGTTGGTATCGGGGGGAAATACTGGCCTTATAAAATGAGTTGAGAAATATTTGTTCTATTTATGTTTTGTGAAGAGTTTATGAAGAATTCATGTTAATCTTTCTTTAAGGAGTTGGAAGAATTCACTAGTGAAGCCTTCTGGTCTTGAACTTTTCCTTGTGGGTAGTTTTTTAATTACTAATTTGCCCTCTTCTTGTTTTAGGTCTATTCAGATTTTCTTCTTGGGTCAGTTTCAGTACTGATGTCTTTCTAGGAATTTATTCATTTCATCTATATTGTCTCATGTATCGCTCACATCTCATCTGTCTTATGTCAATATCATTTTATTATTAAGTAGATGAAAAGAAGGAAAATTGAAGGGCTGAAAAAGTCAAACAGAAAACAGAAATAATTAGTAAACATAGATAGAAAGAGAAGTAGCCAAAGACTTCTATGAGAGAATAGGAATGTGTGCAGTAAGCCCTGCAGGGGAAAGATTGGTATTTTGTGCTTTGCTAATGTTCCATGAAATGCTTGCAACTTCTCCAACTGAGAGAGCTGTCATTTCTAGCCAGGTTAATCCCGGCATGGATGACCAGTTCTTTACTGTTTGCCTTGCTTTCTCTCTGGTATGAGTAATGTGAAGGCCAAGAAAAATATAAATACAATTTGCTCCCATCTTCTTTTCCTCATTCCTTCCATTCTCCAATTTTTCCACATCTAAAAAAAGCTCCATCTTTCCTGAATGTGCAACTTGGAACTAGAGGGAAGTTTTCTTTGGTGCAGTGGCATGGTAACATGACTTTGGGAAGTAATGGCTTTGGTAGGGTTAAATTAATCCATGGGTCAATAGAGGCCATGGTTTATCCATCAGACAGATACAGGAGGCAGCAGCCTATGCAATTTTCCAGGAACTGCAAAAAATTGTAAGACCTGAAAAAAAGATTATAAGATCAAAAACATGAAAATAGCAAAATTATAATTAATAAATGCTTAATGTCTATGAGATACATGAATATGTTAACTTAATTAATTGTTAAATTCAGCATTCATGAAAATTTCATTACATTTTAGAAATAGTTTGTATCTTGGGTTTTTCTCACAAGAATTCCCAAGCACACATATGATTACATAAAAATCATTACCAATCATAAATTAAGCAAACTGCTCATAAACAGATAAATTTGAAAGTCTAACTGACTTGAAGCCCCTGCACTTTTTAATCTCACCAGACTGTCTTTACTATCAGCAACCCAGGTTCTGTTTAAAGCTGTAAGTAATCTTTTTGATCCCAAGCCTCACACCCACTGGTGGAAATGCCCCAAGTACATTAGCATATCTTCAGAGGAGGATGAGATGGGTTCTTTGTGATCTCACAAGGTTAGAACTAGAACCACATGGTAGGCTTAGGATTTAGATCCTACTCAATCCAAGAAAAATACCCAATGTCTGGGGCTCATGATGGACAGGAGTCCCTACTCCAGGGATATCAGGTTGGGAGAGTTGAGCATCTCCCAAAAATGTTGGACAAAGGTTTTCACCATTGGATTTCATCTGAACATTGACCTTTAAGGGTCCCTTCTACTGCAGATCTTGTTGGGCAAATACTTATCCAGCTCATTCTGTCTTGTCACCAGGCTGAAAATATTCCATTCATTTATGGATCATTCGAGCACCCAGAATGAGACTTTTTATACTTTCCATCTTTCTTTATGGGATTCTGTGGTGTAAGTTACATACTAACAAGACTACAGAAGGAGCATTCAGTTATGTACAGTAGGGCTGGTGCTAAGCAGTACTCTCTTATCCCACCTTCTTCTTTCCAAGTCATTCATGGTCACAAGGTGTTTATCACTTCCCATACCATAGAAGCACATGATCCATCATGTGCTAGTCTAGGACTGATAGATATATTGATAATTCTGGCTAACCTTCACTACTCTATGAAGTACTAATATTACCTCCATTTTACAGATTAATAAAAGACACAGAGAGCTTCAACAAATTGCTTAAGGAAAACTTTGCAATTTGACCCCAAATTCTCTGCTGTGAAGTGTACCCTGTAATGTGCCTCAGTAAAGAAAGATTTACAGAGAACTGCACATGTGTAATTTTATCCCATATCCTTTCAGGCCCCATTACCCATTACCCTAACTCTCTTCCCAATAAAAACCTACTTATAGAAAGAGATTGGCTGTCTGTCCCTTATACCTTGAAGTGAAATTTAAATGAACTTCAAAAATACATGAATTTCAAATGTAGGTGGATATTTTACTCTCTATTGAAAGCACTTCTTACTTTTTTTTTCTTTTTATTGAGTTTATTGGTACAATCTTGGTATTCAATACAATTACATTCATCCTTGGGATTCTGTACCTTTACATAATAGGTCTTGATTCTCATTTTTTCCCCTTGTCCCTGCCCTCCCATCACCCCCTCCTCCCCTCCCCATTTACACACACTTTATTTCCATTTTTTCAGTTTCTCATATTTTTTTCCTCTCTCTTATTACCTTTCCCCCACCCTTACCACTTTCCCTACACCTTTAGCCCTTTACTTCCTATTTCACATTATTAATTATCTGATTAGGATCCTGTGTACTATTATAGTTTTTCACACCAAAGAATCTATTTGGTATTTCAGTTAAAGAAATCTCTGTATGAACATTAAAAATAGGGAATCCTAAAATAAAACTAAAAAGGAAAGTAAAAGAGAAAAGGCAATGATGTAACATTAAAATAATCCTTAATTCTGGAGATGAAAATGGTCCCTGAACATATTTAAATTGCTTCTTGCTCTTATAGTCTTATCTTATTCTTTTTTTCATTATTTAGAGAATACTTTATTAGCCTCTGTAATCAAACCCACATAGATATGACCTTCCATATTTAGTATGATGTGTTACCCCTGTACACATGGAAAAAAAAATAAAAATAAAAATAAATTAACATTTCTAGACCAATATGGTTGTCCGTTTCTGTACAATGCCAATTCAACACAGTAAATTAGCATGACTTTTTCCAAAGTTGGCAGCACCGTTAATTTCCCAAACTTCAATTTATATATATATGTATATATATATTTATATTTATATAAAAAGACTAATAATAGTATGTTATGCATCGATACCAGCAACAGCTTTTCCAGGTTCTGCAATCATCTGAACTTTGATTCTGGTGGGCTTTCCTTTGTATGTGATTTGTTTCTTTTCTCTGACTGCTTGTAGTATTTTGTTCTTCTGTTGGGTTTCTGGGATCTTGATTATTATATGTCTAGGTGTAGATTTTTTTTTTATTGTAGCTAGTTGGGGTCCTATATGCCTCAGTTATCTGAATATCAAATTCTTCCCCTCTGTTTGGGAAGTTTTCTGTCATTAATTCTGCGAACAGCTTTTTAAAGTCATTTGTATTTTCTCCTGCTACTTCATGGATTCCTATCAGTCTTATGTTATTCTTCTTTGCATCATCTAGGAGTTGTTGGATCGATTTCTCATGATCTCTTACTGTTTTTAAGAGACCTCTCTTTTCATGGTCACTGACTGCTATCTTATCTTCTATATCTGAGACCCTATCTTCACATTCTTTTATTCTGTTGCGTACACTTTCAACAGAGTGTTTACTCTCCTGGATATCTGTTTGAATCTGTTTTATGGATTCCATTTCTTTCCTATGTTGGGTGTTTATTTTTTCCATTTCTTTCTTATGCTGGGCCTTCATGGCTTCTATCACGGTCCTGAGCTCATCTATTTTTTTGTCAGTTTCTGCTCTAGAGTCTCGAATCACGACTTCCATTTTGCTCACTATCTCTATGGTTATCTGGGAAATTATTTCTGTTTTGAACTTTTCTAGAGCCTGATTGATCTGTTTTGTTACTTCCTGTGCTTTAAGTTCAGGGTGTCCTGGTGGTTCACTATCAGCCTTTTCATCCTCATTTGCCCTACTGTTTGCCATTGGTAAACTGGAAGTCTGTCCTTGTGTCTTGCTTAAGTGTTTTCTCATTTTAATTTTTGTTGTCAGACTGTCCTTGGTTTAATCTCTGGGTTATCATCCAAATCTTCCTGATATACTTGTGCCCTAGCTTCTGGGTCTCTAATGACCCACAGACATTCTCATCTTCATAACATCAGAGAAAACAGCTCATCAAATCAACCACAATGCTTTATCCCAACTGATACAATCAGCAACACCATTAAGATCAAGCACAACTTTGACACTAACCACCGGTGGTAGTTACTAGTCTATCACCCTTAAATCATTTGAATTAAATTGAAATCAAGAAGCAGTCCAGAACGTGTCTGCAGTGAACAAAATTTCAATATAGTGTATTTACCATTTAATGGCTCAGACGGAGCGAGGGTGCAAGACCCCTGATCTCAGTTAGCTTATAGCTGAACCCCATGACGCTGACTGACCTCGGGCTGCAAGGCCCAGATTGAGTTCTCCAACCTTCTGAATGGTTGAACTCCACAACATTCTATTACAGATTTCCCACACCCTTTCTTTAAAGATGTTCAGAGTTGGGAACTCAGAAAAATACCCTTGATGACCACCTCTGCCTCTGCAGAGTGGGTCCAAAGACTGGCACAGTCAGGAGGTCTGAGAGTGGGGGGGGCTTATGGGGGTTTGGGGTGCCCGTGCGGCTACCTTCCCGGTGCTTGAGCGATGGTAGCTGGGTCGGGAGCAGATGTGACTCTCCTTCCCACAGTGGATTGGGGCCCAGGCTACCTCCTGGAGCTTGAGCGATGGTGGCTGGGACTTCTGTCTTTAATAATAATATAATACCAGGCCAGGGATCCAGCTCAATGGTCCTGCTGCCTGCCTTGCAAGAGCAAGGATTTGAGTTTGATTCCCAGTACCAAATTAATAATAATAATAATAACAACAACAACAAAACCTATCATAATAATTGAACATTTTAATGCCATTTGTTCAGAAATATATCTTCAGGGTTAAAACAGTTCCTCTGACAGTTTATGTCAGTAAATATTCATTAAATGGGGAGGGCAGTGGGAGACATAGGAGATTTAGGGTGACATGGGACTAAATGCTTTACATACGTTATTATCTCTTTTATAAAACCATCTGATGTAGGTATTATAAACGACCCTTTGAGGAGACTGAAACTCAGGGATGTTATGTATGTCACATTGCTAACCAACAGCAGTGTTGTAATTTCATCCTGAGCTAACTCCCTGAAAAGTGCTCCTATTAGTCACTATTTCAAAATCTCCCCAGGGGGAGGTCTTAATATGGAAAGCAGTGGCATGAGAGCTTCTCCCAAGGCTGAAGAAATCACATCATACAGGCTTTCTCTGCAGAAGGATGACTAATTTGTCATAATCACAAAATCAGACTGTAAAACTGAGTGTAGAAAATCTCCATAATCTACAACTTAACCAGCAAGTATCTGTTAAACATTGTCAGTATCATCTCTATTACCAAAGACAGTATTAATCAATAAGAAATTAAGTTAGTTCCTTTTTCTCTTTGCTTGTTTCCCAAAGTCCAAACCATTTACAACCTTTCAGACTAGTCTAGTGAAGATCAGGCAAAGAATTTATTCACATGGAAACGTATCAGTATCCAAGTGAATTATTGACCTGGTCCAAGAGTTATGTCCTTTATTAAAATGCTTGGAGTTTATTCAATTTCTTTAAGTCTGAAAGTTACTGTTTCTAATAAAATTATAAAAATTTTGGCCATTATGTTTTATTCTTCCTCTTTTTTCCTAGAACCCCAATTATATAAATTAGACAGTTTGATATGGCTCCAAGGATGTCTCTGAGACTCTGCACATTTTTCCTTCAATCTCCCCCCCTTTCTTTGAATTGGATAGTTTTTAATATATATCTTGATATTTACTGACTCTTTTGCCATCTCCAACCTTTAGTTAAGCTCATCTGTAGGATTTTCCACTTCAGTTATTGTATTTTTTAATTCTAGAATTTTTATTTGATTTTATCACAGGCTCTCATTTCTTTTTCATCTACTGATATTTTATTGAATGTTGAACATTTAAAATAATATAATACAGAGACTTGATTTGGTTGTCTTCCTCTAAGTGTTGAGAAAGTTCAATTACTGGCTTGTCACTATGAACTTCTGTTGGCTTTTATTATATTTAATTAGTACACATTTATGGAAACTTCAAGGTGTTTATCAGACCCCTCTAATTTTGGAGGAATTCAACTTACAAATTATGTGAGCTCTGAAAATTTTGTCAAGGTTTGGTTTTAGGCTTTGGTAAGGTAAGTCTTACTTAAGGGCATGATTCTCCCCCCTAAGGCATAGCTTTTCTAATGTCTTAGCTGGATGCCAGGGATGTTGGCAAGATGTTCAAGGTGTTAATGAAATCAATATCCCCAAGTACTACTTTTCTCAACCTCTAGTATCTCTAGTTCTCTCTCAACTCCCACTAAAGCTGTGATCTCATAAACTGTGGGGTAAAATGTTTCCATCTTCACATGCACAGCATAGTCATTTCCTACAGACATGTGGGAACCCCAACAAGACTTCTGGTCCTCCCTCTTAACAGTATCCCCTTTACCAATAGCCTACCTTAAAGATCCAGCCACTTTAGCTTCCTCCTGCCTTAATCTGTTTTTCCACTAAGCAAAACTCCCTGCCTTCTCGGACTCTTAACTCTATGCTATGATTGGGGAATTTTCACCAAGAAAAGAACTAGTTGGCTATGGGATTCACCTTATAAAATTCCTCCTCTAAGGGTTTGTTATATTGCATTGGCTGTTGTGCACTACATGGCACCATTTGCCTCCAATGACTTAGCCAGTTTTTTTGACTCCCCTCTATTCAGAAGGAAAAGTGATCCGGTGTCACTTATCTATCTTTAGTAAACATAGATCCCTTTTCTCTATGACTAGAGGACATGTTGGAGCAGATATTCTCATGTTCTTCAGACACATATTTTTTTTCTTACACAGTCTCTCAGGGATAAATATTGAATTAGCCACGGGATATGATTCATCTGACTCCATGCCTTTTCTGGTGCTTACTTTAAGGGAGGAACATTTTGAAACATTCACATATAGCTTTAGACCCAGAATGTCCTTTTGCAAAGGGAAGAAAAGATGGAGGGAAAGAGATACAAGGTGTCTTTGGTCAAATTTTTGCCTATCATTTTATTTTAGGACCAATGTCCAAATGAAGAAATTGTTTTCTGTATGACAGGAAAAGTGTTCCTTGGAAAATATACAACATTTTAATCTTTTTTGTTCATTTGTGATAGAATCTTGATATGTAGTTTAGGCCGGCTTTGAACTCACTATATAGCCCAGGATGGCCTCAAACTCATAGCAATCCTCCTGCCTCATTCTCCCAAGTACTGGGATTACAGGTGTGCACAACCATATCAAACACTATGCGGTATTTTAGAAATTAGAGGTAAAGCTTTGTAAATCTTAGGTAAATATCCTAATACTTTGGGTCAGAAAAATTGATGAATATTAACAGAAAACTGGTCTCTACATGCCCACTGAAGTCTATTTGTTTTTTCAGAAGTGGAGAAAGTCACTGATAAGTTACCATCTCACTTCAATTGGGGATGGTAATGGGTTTTTAGTATATAAGTGATCTCTCTACTGTAAATTCTGAAGGAGAAAATGTCAAAGTAATAAAGTGACATCTAAAACATTTAAATGGTAAGTATAACTCCAGATACAGCTTTTGTCACTTGAACTCTTCTGAAATTCAGAGGAGCCAAACTGGAATTATGTGCAGATAATCCCAGTGCTAGTTGAGAATTTTATTTTCATCATTCCTATTTTCCCCATTATTGGCTTTTATTATTACCTAACATTGAAGTTCTTTCTATGACAATGTATATATCCATTCATGGTCATGCTTTTAACTCATTTGACTGCCAATAATTTAACTTCTGGATAGCATCAGTCACATATTTGGTACTTAAAGCTACAAACATTCTTTGGAATAATGTTCTAAATGCAAAGATAGTAAAATAATACATGCTTACCAAATTTTTAAAGGAAATAACAGTATGTTAACTTAATCTAATATTATTGTATCCCCCTTGCTATGATTTGGACCTGAAGTATCCCCCAAAGACTCACAGGTTGAAGACATGGTCCCCAACCCTTGGCACTATAATGGAATGCTTAAGAGGTAGAGCCTCTTTGGAGGAAGATGGGTTCAGGGGACATGCTCTTGAAGAGGACATTGGGACCCCAACCCCTTTCTCTCTGTATCCTAACTGCCATGAGGCGAATAGGCCTCCTCTATCCTGTGGTTTCACATGATATACTACACCATCCCAAAGCAATAGGGCCAAATTACCACAGACTGAAACTTCTGAAAACATAAGCCAAAGTAAATTTTTCCTCTTTAATTTGAGTATCTCAGATATTTTGTCACAATAATATAAAGCTTTTTTTAATCCAGGGTCTAAACAAGGCTTAACCATCAGTTGCATGATTTATAAATTAAGATTGAAGAATCTATGCAGAATCTGAAAAATCAAATACCTCAGGGGAAAATAAGTTAAGCAAACTTAAATAATAATGTTGACTAAAATAATACAAAAAAGCAGTCCACCTAACCTGCATGTGTGTATTAGGTGGACTTTGTAAAGATATTTATGGCATTTTTGCAGTTTTAAGTGAGTATTCATAAGACTCGAGGACAGGGATTCACTGCCAAAACCACACCTGGCCCAAATACTTCTCACAGAGTTGGAGCAAAAGATGTAATTGACTTAATTTGTATAGACCACCTAGAAAGCTCCTAGCTTTGCTTTTAGCAGCATTTTTTATTTTACGAAAAAATAAAACTTCACAGCAAAATAATAAGAGAATAATGGTTCATATACTGTGTATCATTATCTTCAAAATAGTTACTCAGAAAGCAAGATGTAGACCAAAAAGATTCTTACAAATCAGAAACAAACTTTTAATAACACAAAACTTTCCTTTCAACAAATTAAGGTAAACTAGTAGTACAAGTGAAATAAATCAGCATATACAATATATTAAAATATTTTGAAACAACAGAATAGGTAATTTGGGGAAGTAGATGAACTTGACCTTACTTCCTATTTATCTCTCTCCTATGTTGCTCTTTCTTTATGTGTGTGTGTGTGTGTGTGTGTGTGTGTGTATTTCTCATATAAGATAAACCATACTATATTTAAATTTGTGTATCTGACTTACTTCACATTTAAAATTATGTTCACAAGTTGCATCCACTTACTTCCTTAAGTGTATCTCTCTTTGTGGTATAGTAATATTCAGTTGTGTATGAATACCACATTTTCCTTACCTGTGTACTAGTTTACATTCCCATCAATAATGTAAAAGAGTTTCTTTTTCCCCATATCCTTGCCAGTGTTCGTTATTGTTAGATTTTTTATGATAGCCATTATTTCTGGGATAAGATGTTATCTCAGTATAGTTCTAATTTGAATTTCTCTGATAGCCAGCAATGATGAGCATTTTTTCATGTATGAATTTATTGGCCATTTCTATTTCTTTCTCAGAAGTTTATTCATTTCAGTTTTCCATTTTTAATTTTTTTATTTGGGGGAGTCTAATTTTTTATACCCCACCCCATTTTGTTTTTTTGAGACAGGGTTTTGTTATGTAGTTCAGGCAATCCTGCCTCAGCCTCCTGAGAATATGTAAAGAAGCACTCAGGAGGCTCCAGCACTTCAGACAGCATTTTCATGTGTTCAGAAGAAAAATCTCTCTAGAGATAAAGCTTCTTTTCTATTCTATTTAGCATTTGACCAATATTTGACCTTAAAAACTGGCAATTTCATATGATTCAACCCAGTAATTGAGAAATATGAGCCATCTTTGGAATTAATACATGAATTTCTCAATTCACCGTTCATAGTAGATGGACTTTCACGGTCAAAAAATCTGGGTGTTAGGACGTTTTTTCTTATGATTACATAACTGGTTAGATAAATTAAAACATACCTAACACTTCCTGTTATTTGGAATGTTTGCACAGAACAAACTGTAAGAGAAAAAAACAAACAGTGATGTCTCCCTCTACTGGTAGAAAGTAAAAGCGTCCTCAAAAGAAAAGCCAGGAAGTCAGGGTGGTGGAAAGTTAGAGAGGTAGAAAAGGAGATAAAAAGAAAAAAAAAAAAAAAAAAAAAAAAAAAAAGGATAGGAAAAGGAGAGTAGGAGTGACAGCAATGAGAGAAAAAGGTGAAGGAGAGAATGGGTAAAGCCAGACAGAAAGAGAGATAATTAAGTGGAAAAGTCAAGAAATGGACAAATAAGAATTAAAGGCAAAGATTAAAAAAAGAAAAAAGAGGTATAATCCAGGTACGGTCGGGCATTCCTGTAATTCCAGCTACTAGGGAAGCTGAGGCAGGAAGGTCTGTATAAATAAATATATATATATTTCTCTCCCTCTCTCTCTCTCTCTCATATATGAGAGAATTTTTCTCATATGAAAGAGAGAGAGAGAGACAGAGAATTTTTCATGGGTCATTTCTATAGTATCCCTGAATATACTGATCATCTTCCTTCTGTAATTTCTCATACTGGAGTTGAGACAATGAAGGTTTATCAACCTACCACCTGTGGAATGTCGGCACAGTGAAAATAAATGGGAAAACTCTGACTTTTTAAAAAACCAGATATCTCTGGAATCACTTGATATCTGAGTTTTTTTCTAAAAAAAGATGTTCAAAACAGGCAAAGGAAACATTATGAGAACTGTAAATTCCAATGGGTAGAGTTATGCACTCTCCTCGGGTAGAATATGATAAATCCTGAAGTCCTCTGTTCTGAGCCAGTAAGAGTTTCACGTGAGCAGTACCTATACCCTGTATACAGAGCCTGGATCCTAAGTAGAAGTCAATTTTGAATATGGCAAACTATTTTCAAAGTCTCAGGATATAACATAGGTTCATAGTCCCAGGACCTTAACCACTGAAACCAGGTAAATGGAATACAGTATAGTTAACTATTTATATAAAAGCAGTCCCTAGAGCAGGAGAAACACCCAGGGCAACACTTGGAGAAACAATTACCTTTTAAGACATTTAAACAAATCTATGCAGAAGAGGTGCTTAAAGTCAGATAAGTCTGGGTTAAAATAGTCATTTGAAAAAGATTTCTGAGTAACTTACATATATAGGGGTTTTTTTTTAAATCAGTGGCTTAGGCTATGCTTTTTATTTAATTTTCACTCATATCCTCAAGCTTTACCCATAATGAACTAGAGAGCATTTTTAATTGGGTTCTGGCCAGTGAGTTGTTAGCAAGTCCTAATCTGGCCCCAGTAAAGCACTAGTGGGTGAGTGCAGGAGTAGGCCAGGTCTGGAGGGGCTGCAGCTCAACAGAGAGGCTTCCTTAGGGGGCCAAAAAAAATCTGAGTACAAGGCCTTGGGAGGGGGCTGGGCCAGCTATGGGCCCTGCAGCTTCAGCTTCTTCAGTTTTGTGGTGAATCTACCTCTAGGTCTGTGCTATTTGCTTTAAGCCAGCAAAGTAATGTATGTAGCTAAAGCCTCAGAAGACAGATGGACCTTTTTAGTGGACACAAACTCTCAGGGATGTCACTGTCCTCACCCCCTACCTCACTGACAGCCATATTAATCAAGAAGGTTCCAGTGGGTGCGCATGTCCTCTGCTCATGGGTGTGAGGAAAGTGGTCAGGAAAGAGAAAAAGGATAGTTGAAGGGGAGCTTGGAGTAGACAGATGGACAGAGAGAAACAGAGAGAAAGGAGGAAGAAAGAGACAGAGTAAAAGAAACCCAAGTCCCCTTATTCTTTTAACAAGTGGCTTCCAGCTCCGACCTCTAACATTTTTCTCTGTACCTGTAAAAGCCAGTTGGAAGTACTCAGGATGAACTCTAAGATATAATTTTCCAATCAGTTTTCAATAAAAAGGACTTTCTTTAGGTCGATGGAGACAAATGCAGTTTGCAGTTTCTTCATTCCTTAGAGTTGGAGGGATTGTGTGGACAGAGTACAGGATGAGTAAGGACTCCAGAGGGAAAGGATGGCAAGACTCCATCATCCAGGAAGGGCTACGGCACTGTGAGCTGGAGCCCTGTGACCAGCTCATGGACAGGGCCTCCTGTCGTCTGTACTGAGCCCCAGGCAGCTGAAGCACTGCAGCTACACAGCTGCCTCTCCGGGAAGGGCGCTAAATGGTCATTTACATAAAGCAGCCCTCATAAAGAATAGTCCCTCCAACCCTGGCATGACATTCTGTGATGAATGGCAGTCAAAGACGCTGTGCTTCTCTGCTGCTGCCCTGTCAAGCCTGAGGGGAGTCCTGGTGGAGCCGAGAGGTTGCCAGGGAGTAGGAGTCAGCTTGCCTTGTCCCACCACACTGCGGCTGACCAGCCTCACTCAGCTCGACCACCCAAAAGATTCCAGCCCTGACCCAGCTTCCCTGCAAGGGCAGAGAGCTGCTCAGTTGCCCACCTTGAAAAACCACCAGTGAGGCAAAAATGATTTGGATGACTCTATTCAGGTCTTAAGGACTTGAAATGTCTCATGGGCCTGAAAGTCAGCCCATCTCCAGTTCTTTTCAATGGTGTTACAACTCCTCCCATGCTTCCTCTCCCTTCCCATCCTCCCAAGGCTCTCCCAGGTCTCCGTGTTTTGTTGCCAGTCCACCCACTGGCAGGATAGAGGGGCAGGAGAGAAAGGCAAGGACTCATCGTGAGACCAGCTTTCCCTCATTAAGGCTCTCCTGGGAGCTTGGCTCTTGCCTGGAGCCAAGGGCATTGAGCTCCTAAAGCTGCTAGTTCTTTAGAGTCTGGAGCAAATTCAACCTTCTCATCTAGGCTACAGGTGGGGTAGGAATCAGCCCAGGGTACATTAGAGCAAATAAAATAAACACCTGGGGATCTGCAAGTTCAGGGAAACCCTCTTCCTGTTCTCCCTAAGGCAGGTGACACTGCTCCTTTGGATTGCCTCTAGAGCCATAGACGAGAGTGGCGTTAGAATAGCGTGGGACCGCCTCAGTCACAAGAACATTAGTACAGCCCATGGTTATTTAGTAACTCCCCAGTTCTGAAAAAGCACAAGGGGGTGATAAGCCAAGTGATACTCAGTAAGCACTCACTGTATCAAATTTGCAGGAGTAGATTGGTTTTTGGTCGAAGGATCCCAGCCTCAAATATTTAATCCATCCCCTACTTTCACACATGAGGAGTTGAACAAGCCCTCCACACACACACCCCAGCCTTGAGATCTTCATTTGTAAAGAGAGAAAAATAGGCATGTTCCAAGAATATTTTAAAGAACAAAGGAAGGTATCCGGCTTTCTGAATCTCAGTAAGAAGGACCCCCACCACCACTGGCAGGGTCAAGTTTAGGATTTCCATGTCCTAGAAGTCTACCTATTCTGAAGCTTGTGTACTTTCAAGAACAGAGGTTGTAGAGTGACCAGGGATTTATGCTGTTTTCTTTGTCAGTGATTAAACTGAAACAAAGGATGTAAGATAGCTGTGATGAGACTTCAGAACACTTGGAAGAAAAACAACAGTCTTCTCAGATGTTGGCATTATCAAACCTCAGAAGCCCACTGATGTGTGGTTCTTGTTTTTGGTACCGGGGATTGAACTCAGGTCCTTGCACTTGCAAGGCAGGCCACCGAACCACTGAGCTAAATCCCTGGCCCTAGTTCTTGAAGCTGATGGAAATTTAGCAGCAGGAATTCTGGGCTTTCACAGAACAGTCTGGTCCCATTCCTAAGGGCTTCTGTGATGCCTCTGTCTTTTTTTTTTTTTTTTTTAATTTGGTCAAAAAGACATGACACTTACCATCTTTAAATGTGCAGCTCAATGGTATTAAGTCATAATCATGTTCTGCGGCCATTGCCGCCCTCCGTCTCCAGAACTGAGACTCCCCATCAAACAGTACTTCTCACTCCTCTCCCCTTAGCCCCTAGCCACCTCCATTCTACCTTCTTTCCGAGTCTGACTAGGTCCCTCATATCAGGGACACATACAGCATTTGACTTTTTGTGGCTGGCTTATTTCACTTAGCATGACGTCCTCACGGTTCCTCCACGTCGTAATGGGGTGAAATTCCTTTCCTTCTTCCAGCAGACTCCCATTCCTTTGTGTTTGGATAAGTTATGTTTTGTTTATCCATTCATCCATCAGCGGACACTTGGGTTCCTTCAACTTTGTGAACAGTGCTGCTATGAACATGGGTATATTTTTTATGCCACATGGTAAAAAATGGTTTTCAGTCTATAAGAAGCAGCTGCTTACAACTGATATAGGAAGGGAAAGCCTGTGACTCCAGGGGATTGTTTTTAAATTGTATTCTTTAAATTGAAGACAAAAGCCACAGGCACCTGCAGGTGATTATGCATTCAAACAGTGCCAGGTATTGATGTTTGCCATGTGCCGGGGCCCCTCCAGATGCATCTGGGGTGCTATCTGTGCTTCTCACCTCTGCTTGACTGAGATGTCACTAATGTTTCTCTTTTCTCACACCTACCCTTCCCCGCACTACCTCCCCCTTTCCATCCCATCTCCGCCTTCTCTTTGCTGGCTCCTGCTGTTCTCCAGTGTGACCAAGACCAGTGCATTCAGAGCACCAAATTCGTTTTGCAGGCCGCAGCCACACCCCTGCTGCAGAGCGAACCTAGTCTCATCAGCGATGAGATACACCTGCCGGGGAAGCCGGGCCTGGGCACACCGTGCACCAGCCTGACACTGGGCCAGCCCACACCACCCTCCTCTATACCCAACCTCACTGCCGAGGCCACGCTCTCGGACATTCTCCCCCTGAAGGACGAACACGGGGGCCACCAGTTCCTAACTCCAGACGAGGCACCCTCGACACCCAGGATGCTGGGGTCAGGCAGCCCTCTGACGCACAGCCGCACCATGCATGTGCTGAGCCTGGCCAGCCAGGACTCTCTACATGAAGACTCTGTGCGCGGCCTGGTGAAGCTCAGCTCCGTGTGACCCGTGTGGCGGCCCTGAGACCACAGGGCTCCTCCACAGGCAGAGGGAGCCAGCAGAGGATGTGCCTGCGGCAGGGAGATGACAGCCTCAGGCTTGGGATACAAAAACCACTAAGAAAGCCACACCCCTGTGTGATGGCAAAGAGCAGACAGGCCCCAGATCCTCCGAGCTTACTTTTATTTGAAATCTCTTCCCCTCGCTGAGCACATTGACAAAAACGAACAAACAGAGAAGTGGCTGTTTGCAGGTATTTGGGATCTGCAGGGTAGGCCTGGGGAGGAAGGACCTTCACTGGGTAGAGTGGAGCCTGGGAGGAAAAGAAGCTGCCTGGATGCTACACACTGTCTGCTGCCCTTGGAACAGACACACAGAAGGTTCCTGATACTTGTGGCCAGACTGAAATTGCACTCAAGTGTTATGCTACTAACATTTGAAATAGATATGCCATTCCATTTGTTAATTAAAAAAAAATCCTAAAGCGGAAAAAACCCAACCAGATGTGGATTTGCATGCCACGCTACAGTCTGTGTTACAGTGGTGTTGGTATTCCAAAGGAAATGCTGCTTTCTTTCTTTCTTTTTTTTTTTTTTTTTCTTTTTTAATTTTGTGGATTTTCAAGTGCTGTTTTGTTAGAAGACAGCACAACAGACCAAGCCCAGTGAACAACGCCATCGTCTGCTTACCCGGCTTCGTTAGACGAGAAGTGGCAGCACACGGGCTGTGGAGGGCTGCGGGTTCATCCTGTCCAGAACCAGTTAACCTTCTGTTCTGTAGTTAATGAGGTATTGTGTTGTGCCACCCACTGCAGTCTTCACCTCCTCATGTGATGAACTTATCGTGGACAGCCAATAAAATGATGTCCTCTGTTATCTTGGATTTCTGTAGTTATCCTTAACAGCTTACATGAAAGCGAACCCATCTTGAGGGCCTGGAGAGTTTGGTGTTTTTGAAGCAACCCTAGTGAGGAATAGTGTGAGAACAACCAAAACTCAAATTTGGGGGTTGTGGAGTATACCATGATCACCGGAGGATTTATTAGATGAGAGACAAGCTTTCCACCCATTTCCCCCCTTTAATCATCTCTTTTTGATGCAGTCTTAGTGGAATTTGCTGTGCACTTAGATTGCCATGCAGCAGTTACTCTGTAGTAAGTAGGGGGAGGAATGCTCAGGGAGAAGAACCAGTGCTGGGCAAGCTTCCCAGCTCACCTTTTGTGTTAATGTGTCACCAAGCCTCAGTGCCCCTGGAGATCCCAGTTAAGAGTATCCGAAAATAAGGAGATGACCCTGGCTCAAAGTCTGGGCTGAGATCATGTAGAGCATATTCTGAGTTAGACATGAATCAGAATGGAATTAAGAAAATTACCACTGTGTTCACTTCCATCTATCATCTCAAAGGGAACTGGCTTTGAACCTAGGGAGCAAGTCACTTGGGAGGCAGCTGCAGGGAACTTAGCAACTTCTCTCCTGGCTTCTTTCCAGATAATAAATCCAACAGCAAAATCCACTCAAATACAAAGTCAGTCTTGCTCCCTAAAACCACATGAAAGTAAAATACATTGATCATTCATATGAGTAACCCTAAAGGATTTGCATTTGTGGGAAAAGATTATTTCTTCTAGAAAAGAAAACTTGCCCTTTTATATAAAAGAAAGGGAAAATAGAAAAGAAAAGCACAACTTCATGTTTTACTTGGAATAAAACCAATTCTTTTTGCGTCCAAAAATAATTGTGCTAAAAAAAACCCTGCAGAATTCATGCCTCATGATATCTTTGAGTCATTTTTGGTTTTCATACTGCACACAAGTATAGAAAATGGAAAAGGTAAATTGCTAGTATTCATTTGTGATTTCAGCCAGAGCTCTCCTTGCACAACCCCACACGTGGTTGCATGCTCCTCAGGTGCTCTCCCTGTGAACACAAAATGATTGCTCCACAGAGGATTTTCCATGACTTCCTAAATCATCATTGCCTCTTGCCTCTTCCCCTCTGCTCCTTCGGCACCCTAGGAGAAAGCTGGAATGACAGAAAGGGAAGGCTGGCTTAATATCCCTCTAGGATCAGAGTGGCCAGTCCCCTCCTAGTTTCTGCCACTGGCCCTTGCAGCCCTTCCAACATTCTCTAATCCAAAGGCTGTTCATTTCCTATGCTCAGCCCTTCTTCTGATCATGAAAAAAATCTAAAAAGTAAGAATCACATAATGAATATTCACCTAAAATAGTCAACCCTCTAGATTTTCAGGTTCCACATCTGCAAATTCAACCAGTTATGGACTGAAAATATTTGAAAAAATAATCGTCTCTGTATGAAATATGTATGACTCTTTTCTTGTCATTCCCTAAATAAAATAATAAAGTATTTACATTGTATTGGGCATTATAAATAACCAAGGGGTGATTTAAAGCATACAGGAGACTCTGCATAGGTTATAGGCAAAATTCATGCTATGTTATATAAAGAACTTGAGCATCTAAGAATTCTAGTATCCAGGTAGGTCCTGGAACCAACCCTTTGGAAACTGAGGAGCAATTATATTTAGTATCAATAACCCCATCCCAAACCCAGTCCCTATATACACTTGGCATCACTTATCAAATGAGTTGAGGAATTTTGGTGAAATGAATCAAGGGAATTCAGGGTCAAGAATGAGATTAAACTGAAGGAGCCAATTTGCTAAGATAATATCTTAAAAACCAAAACCCCAACAGTTCCTACAGCCTTTTCCTCTATAGCTCAAAAATAAGACACTGTGGGCCAGGGATTTAGCTCAGTAGTTCCACTGCCTGCGTTGTAAGCGCAAGGTCCCAAGTTCGATCCCCAGTACCAAAAAAATAAATAAAATAAGACACTGTGCTCCCTGAGGCTCCCCTTTCCATGGGGCAAGACAGATGGTCTGGGGACTAACTCATCCAGTGAGGTGAGGGCTCCGTGTCTTCCATTAACTGATCCATGTCGACTGGATCCATCTAGTGCCACTGGGTAGACTTCGATATTTCTAAATGTTTCCAGTGAGTTACTGATGGGTTGCATGCTAGCTAGAAAAAAGTAATAGAAATATTTCACTATACCATTAAAGCTTAGACAGTAACACACGCACACACACACACACACACACACACACACACACACATGCAATTACATTGTTTAAAAATTCATCTGCTTCCATCCTCCCAGGAATGCTCTGGGGACCACAGGTCTCTCAGGCACTCAAAGGTTCAATTTAGCCAGAACACCCATTCTCTAGGCTGGATAGAGCGCAAAGGCAGTATTAGGCTGCATCTGAGAGGACACCATGATATGTCACTGTGTTCCTGAGTATCAGCCTGGTATTTGTGCTGGGACATTTGTACATACTTGAAAAATGCTTGTTCCAGCTTTCACATGTGATTATTCATGCTGGCAAAATGAAGCTATGTCCCCAACCCAAGACCACAAGTGCTCCATATACCTATTCTGGCCCACAGAGGCACACAGAAGAGTCTTTTCAGAAATTTCCCCACCCTCAAGTCTACAAAATCTTTGCCTACTGTGGCCAGGATTTCTGCCAGGGATTCAAAATGAGAAGCAAGCCCCATTGTGTGAGCCACATTCCACTGAAAGCAGAGTGTCAGCCCTTAGCTCTTCAGCCTAGACCTCCTTGTTTGATCCAAGGGAAAAAAAAAAAAGAATTTGTAGAAGTTGGCAGCAGGAGTCCTGGGCATGGGAGTTCATGATGGTATCTCCAGAGATATGCTGGGATGGACACTGGTGCGGGCTTCTGAAGGGCACAGCCTAGTAGGTTGCTCCCTGAGGGTCTTGGGGTCTCCCAAGCTACTCCAACCCATGCTCTTGATCAGCACACACCCTCCTCTTTGTGCCAGGAGACAGCTGCTCCCCAGCCTCAGTCGCATTCAGGGTTTGGAGTTTGTGGGAAGGTGATAGGGGTTATACTAATATGATATGGAGTCTTTTTTTTTTCTATGACATGGAGTCTTTCCAGAGGGAGTTGCCTCTATTGATGTACATGAGGACATGTTTAGTCCATTTAGTTCCTGACCACGCAAGACAAGAATAAAGAGAGCAAATGATAAACATATTCTATAATTCCTTACTGCTGTTCTGAAGCTGAGCCGAAATTAAATCGACGTTTACATTTTTTATTAAATGCACATGAGTTGTGGATATCTAGCACATTCTTTTCCAAAAGGGAGAGGCTTTCAAATGAATTCTTACTCCTCCTGGTCCCCTCCACACATCCTGGAGGTCTAAGTGTAGCACTGTACACTTCTTTCTATGTTACCTCATTTTAAAAAGAGCTGCCTCTCAGTTACTCCCTTCAAATATCTCTCTCTTTTTCAAATAAGCTGTCATTGAAATATTAAATGAACAGAAGTGTCATTTACTTTCAAATAAATGTCAAAGATACTAATAGTTCTGTAAACCAGTAAATCCTCTGTCTATTGCCCATTGTACATGGTCCTAATAACACAGCCAAGATGGATTTTCAAATAAATCTAGTTAGTACACTAATCCAGCCATTAAAAATAATTGGGAGATGGAAGATTAGATTGTTTTGGGAGCAACTATATTTGCAGCTGCCACAAAGCTAAATAAACGGCTTCAACTGGAATTATTTTTCAATCTCATAAACCCCAGGAATTATATGCAGAGTGGGTTGGAAGGCAAATGTGCTATAGCAAAGATTTTTTTTTTCTTTCTATGAATTGTTGAATTTTTAAAAGAAACTAAGTTTTGATAAGAAGTATATTAATAATATAGCTCTTAACCAACCTAGATATTTTAAGATATTTGTAGTTAAACCAAGAAGCCACATGGTATATCCAAGGAGGCATGGTTTTGGGGCTCTGAATAAATGGAGATGGTTTTAGCCTGCAAGGGCTGGGGACATAGTCGCAGCCTTGCTAACCTTTTGCTCAGCGCATTCTGGATTGGTCTTTCATAATACTCAAATATTTTGGCATGAAAACAAAAAGAAAATCATTTTAAACTCAGGGCATTCAAAGCCCTGAGTCTGAGCAATGGTGAACATGTGTACATAAATTTCATGTTTTTAGAGAGATGTATGCTAAAGTGCCTTTCATGTTTTAATCATTTGCAGAACTGATCTTAAACCTGAAATGAATTAAGAGAGCATTTTTCTCCTTCAATAAAAACTGCTAATGACATAAAATGTAAACCTCAGTCTTTATGGGAAATATTGTGTAGGTTAACAGCAGCACAGAAGACTAGGATCGACTTGTACTCGATCCATGATCACTCTGCAGATACCCGTTTCAGAAGATAGTGGGTTCAAGAAAAATGTGTGCCTTATAATCACAGCTGTCCAGGTTTCCTACCACAGCAGCTCTCAGATTTTTCAATTTGTGATTGACTTTACAGCAATGCAGAAATTCAAACCCCCTAACCTATTTGTTCTGTGCTCTGCTTTCTAATACACACACACAAACACACACACACACACACACACACACACACACTCCAACAAAACCAGATAAGAAATTTGGTCACTGGTAATAAAATATCCAAATAATAGTGACTTAAGAAATAGCTGTCTTTTCTGTCATTTAAATAAATAGAGAGGTAGGCCATCCAGGGTCAGCGTGTCCATTCTATAATGTCATCAATGTAGGAATAGACTTTGTCTATCTTCTTGAGACAGCTGCTGCAGCTCCAACATCAAAGCCTATTATAGGAGAAAATGAGAAAAAGGAGCAAAATGGGTGCACGATATGTAAGACTTCAGGCTTTAACGAGCATTCTCAGCAACCCCACCTTCTAATTTCTCCATGATCACCTCTGGCTGAACAAGGAGCTGGGAAATGTGGTGTTTTAACAGAGCTACCCCAAATAATACAGGGAATCTGTAAGGAAGGAGATGGGAAATGAGTACTTGATAGTCACAACAGAGAACTAACTCACACCCTCCCTTAGGGAGGAAAATGGAGCCTTCTGGCCTGAATCACTCCTCTTTCTACCAAAACACTGCCTTTGTCCACCTACTTTCCTCTCCCTTTAGAAGTAGTTCTACTCAATAAAGTAGGCTTGACCTGCTTTCCTCAAGCCCCTTCTTTCTCTTTCTCCCTCACATGGCCCCAAAACCTGGGCCCCTCCCCACCCGACCACCACCACCGCCACCGCCACCACCACCACCGGTGCGCCTCTGAGGCATACCTCTTTTTCCTCTGGTGATCCAAGAGCCCTGCCCCTTCTCCTTTCCTTGACTGTTAAAGCCAGTTCCCCATCTTTCCATGACCATAGGATCTGGCCCTCTCCCACCCTAGCACCCAGCCCCTTCTCTCTGGTGTCTCCAGTTTCTCTCTTGGCATTAACTTCTCCTTCTTGGCCACCAGACCTTTCTCCTATTTTGAAAACAAGTAAGCAATACCTCTTCCTTGCCCCAGCTATTCCCTTTTAAGCTTTCATTCCTCCAGTTACTAGATGTCTCCAAAGAGTGGGCCCTTATCAACGCTCCCATTTCTTCACCTCCACCCCTTCTTCAACCCGCACCTCCCTGACAGCACACTTCCCAGACAGGGCTCTCCAAAGTCTCCAGTGCCAACTCCAATGGCTTCAGCCTACAATATCTCTGGTGTCACCAAAGCCTCTTGCTGAGCACTAGTGTCCCTTGGGCTGCACTAAAGGCTGCACTGGGAGTGCAGGGCAAGCATGCAGTGGACAAGGGCAAAGATTCCTGAGGGCCTCTGTGCCACTCATGTCTCTACTCCTATTAGCATCTGCTTGCATTCTGCCTCCTACTCAAGTCCAAATGAGGACACATGGCCAGGCTTGGTCCCTTTCCTCTGCCCTTTGCTCTTCTCTCTTATTTCCTGCCTCTCTAATGTCTCTATTCTACTTCTGTGGATCCCAACTCTCTAGTGACAGGCCCCACACCCCCAGCACCAGCCACTTATCAGCTCCAACTGCTGCTGGGCAAAAAGAGTTTCAGACAGGATTCTGGCTCCAGCTGGGCCACAACTAGCTCTTAACCATAGGCAAACCTTGGTGTCCTTACCTGTAAATGAGGCTGCTCTGGAGTCACCATGTTATCATTGGCTCAAGGTTTTCTCCTCAATGTTCTATCACTGACCCAAACCCAAAGTACTTAAACTTGACTTCAGCAACTCTCTCTCTCTCACACACACACAAAATAGTTCATAATTTACTTGAAACAAGTCTAATAGTCCTAGAACCAAAGCAACTCTAATCATTGATGAACTCTTAATTCTTTTAAAGTTCTGAATCCCTGAGCCAGTGTCTAAGACCCTCTGACCCCCAAGAGAGTGGACTTCCCCAGGGCTATTTGTCCCTCATTACCAGGTAGATTAAAATCTTTCTACAGAAAGATGGAACTCATCCAATTTCTTAAAGCCAGAAACAAACAAACCTGGAAAAATTTTTTTAAATATTTCTAACTCCAGAGATTTCCTTTACAGAGTAAAGTATTTATTTACACTATCTTTCAAGGACCAACACCTCCATAAGATCATCTTTATAATGTGTTTCAGGTATCACTTGAAAAGGAAGTTTTCTTTTTCCTTTTCCATTTTATTTCACACCTACAGGAAGTTCAGCTCAGATCATTTCCTAGCAGAAATTCCAAATAACTCAGCAGTTAAATCTCATTTGGCCAAATGTCGATGATTCACTGGGAAATGAGGATGTACTTATTTATTCTTGTTAATATTCTAGATCAAAAGATGCATTGAGCTTTAAAGCATATCTGGCTGACATGGAATATCATATCGAAAACACATTGATGGTTTTGTGAATCCTTTTAGGAAGGCCACTTGACCTCATCAACACATTTTGGAAAGGAGATGGCAACATGCAGATGTTCTTCATGTCTTGTTTTGAGAAATCTTGTCAGCAAACATTTGTGGAATTTGTGTTTTCTGATTGAAATTTAATCTGAGGATTGAGATTTAATTAATTTGTTAGGTTGGCCTGGCAACTGCTCTAGAAAACACACTTTCTGGGGATAACGAAAACAGATGGCTTCAGGAGCCACTGAAGGTTATTCAAAACCCATTCTCATGGAAACGGCAGACAAGATTCTCTAAGTACCTAAATCATAGATGAGCTGTGTTAAGGTTGCAGTGAGATTCTATCAACTGATTCCCTCAATGAAATCACAGGGTGCTTTGTCTTATGAAGCTGTCTTCATAAGACCCAAAATTAACTTTCTGCAATAAAACTTCATACCAGAATGTGCTGGAAATTAACTGCAATCATGGGGCCGGGGATTTAGCTCAGCGGTTTGGTGGCCTGCCTCGCAAGCGTAAGGACCTGAGTTCGATCCCCGATACCACAAAAACAAAAAAAAAACAAAAACCTGCAATCATGACTATGTAGTGTCCTGTTATGAAACACATGACCAAATCAGATTTGTCTGCTATGCTGATTTGGATCTCTCTCTGGGTTTCCTCCTTTTCCCAGCATATCCTCTCCTTTCATAATGCACAGGACATCAAATAGAGACCTTGTGAAAGGAACTTGGTTACCAGTGGACATGTCAGCTCCCCTGTGATTTGGCACTTCCTCATGACCAGTGGAGTTCTATGTTTTCAGGAACTAAAGTGTCAGCTTCCGGCTGATTGGGCTGATCTATTTTTAAATTCTATATTATCAAAAGGAAGGAACAAGCATTTGTTTCCATTGTACATTTTCTTAGCTGTTAAGTGTTGGTGGCATCTGTTGTGAAAATGATTCCTTAGATCCTTCAGCTCCCTTTCTTCAGCCCCTATTGCCTGTCAGGAAGCAGAATGAGTTGCTTGGAGCTGTGTGGGAGCTTGTGCTTTGTCTAAGGCAGGAAGAGAAGATCTACCTTGCTTTTCCCTTTTATTTCCTTAAAAAAAAAAAAAAAAAAAAACCGCTTCCTTTTTTGTGTCCCATGGTAACCAATAGAATCACGTTCAATGTTCAGTGGCTTACATCAAAGCCAAGAGTTTATGGATTACCCACCAGAAGACAGCAGGGAAGATTTGCCTTCTGACTGGATGCTAAGGTGGTATGCAGCAGTCAGTGAGAATGGTGAGTCCCTTGAGAGGAGCTAGGTGGTCACAAAGCTAGGACTAAGTCCTCAGGTGACCTCAAGTTGAGTGTGCTCACACAGAGAGTAAGTGTTGGTAGCTCCTGCTCATTCACAAATCTGCAACTCTGCTGATAAAGAGTGGAGCTCTCACATGACTATGTGGAGTATTATACATTTTTATTTTAAGATATAATGTGGGAAAACTCCTTGTCTAGACTACCGATAGGAAGAAAATAATTGATTATGAAAACGTCAGCAATCTACAGAACTCAGCCCTAGCAAAGCTGTGGAGCCCATTTGTAGTTCTTGGCTCACCCCGGCCAAGATCAGGGTCATTTCGGTGGCAAGAAATCACTTTAAAGACCACCTCCAGTGTTTCCCACTTCAGGCTGGTTACCATGAGCCAGTCATGACATCAGTTTAATGGATCCAGACCCACATTCCTCATTTTCAAATGGAATGGATGAGAATAAGCAGAGTAGAATAGGTAGTATCAGATTGCTTTGCCTGTAACAAGGATAAGTAACTACTGGGTCATGATATAAATCTGTTTCTTATCGCTTTTTGGCCTTTTGGCTAAGATCAAGCATGGTATAAATCTATTTCTTACCATCTTCTAAAAGAAAGCTTGAAAAAATACTGATCTAGTCCACCCACTCCTGCCCCACATTACAAAAAACAAATTCTAGAAACCAGCATGTTTTTGTAGCTATGGCAAAATGCTGGAAATAAATTATAAGGAAGAAAGGTTTATTTTGCCTCTTGGTTTCAGAAGTTTCAGTCCATGGTTGGCTGGGTCCATTGCTTTGGGGCCTTTGGCAAGGCAGAGCAGCACAGCAGGGAGTGAGTGATAGAGCAAAGCTATTCACCTCATGGCAGCTGGGAAGTAAAGAGAGAAAAGAGGCCCAATTTCTAGCTTTGTTCCATTCTCCTATATGCTGTTACCACATGGAGGACATTTAAGATCCAGATATAACAACAAAAAGCTGAAATGTCACATCCAAGATCACAAAACTGGCCAACACAGAACAAAGAAACAGTATTTCTCTAGAATAATTTTACTTTTTAAAAAATTCCTATCTGTTGCACATTAAACACTTTTAAAAACATGACTAAAAGGAATTACTAAACAAATTTTAAATAGACATGGAAAAGGCCCTACTATCTCATCATTAGATTCAATAGGCATAAAATACTCTACCAAATTGCTATTGAAGTTTCTAAATGCATATGTCAATTTCTGTATTTATCTCATCATGGACCAGAAACAGTTCACAGATGACACTGGTCCATGCACCATTCTTGGTGTGTTCCTGTATGCACCGAGAGATTAGCTTGGCCCAAAGAGAGGTCTGGTCTCTGCCCTTGGCTACTGGGTGTTGAGAACACCTCTAAACTCTTGGAATGTTCTGCCTGATAAGAATGTCTTTGATTACCTGGAAGTGTTGGGCATGCCCACACCAGACAGTCTTTGCTAACAGTGTAGTTTAGAGCCACATACAGTCAGCTTGTAGGGACAGGGGTCTGTAGATGAGAAATAAAATAAGGCCCTCCTTAGGTCTTCTAGATAATCCTGACTAGAAGTTAAAAACAAACTTCACTAGAGAGATTCCCCCGGGAAGCAAGTCAAAGATGAGGGTAGAAAAAAAAACATAGAGAAAGGTATCAAATGGCCTTGGGATTTGCACCAAGAAACCAGAAAAAGAGCTGACAGGCAGAACACAAAGAGAAAGCCAGGTAATTAAATGATAAGCCACACTCACCTCCAATAAAATATAAGGGGAGCTGGCTAACTTTAACACAGTGCATACTCACACCTATGCACTAACATATATGCTCATATATGTTTCTTCACTCTGGAGTCACTCTATTATTTACTCTAAGGTCATTATAGAGTACAATGGATATCTACAAGCCCCCTTACTAACTCTAAGCTAACCAAGAATAGGGCATCCCCTTGCCAACCAACCCCCTGCCCCCAAAGATAAGGCCTTAAATGTTACATCAAAGACAAGAAAACAAACAGAAAGAAAGAAGCTGCATACAGAACACAGAAGAAATAACATTAGGCAGGGGTTCCTGGAAGCCGATACAGTTACAAGTTCCGGGTGTAGGGGAAAAATATCACTCACCACCCCATAAAAACAGCTGAGAACAAGGGGCCCATGAGTCGTTTTCTAACAGAGCCCCTACCCTGCATCTTCTCCTTTCTCTCTTCTTTTCCTCTTTACAAATAAAGTGTCTTCCTTTCGTTAAACTTTGTCCCTCTAATATATTACTGGGGCTGAGTTATGTTCCCAGTCAGCTGCTCAGACAACAGAGCAGCCCATCCCCCAGATGCAACAAGCTCAGTCCCTCGAGAGACTACAGGCTAAGGTCAATCAACCAAATGGTCCACATGTCACAAGGCTGACCACCAAGCAAACCTTGGCCCGGGGCTTGTGTAAATGTCTCTGGTTCAGCAGTACTCCATGCACATGGCAATGGATCCACGCAATGTGCAATGGTTGCTGGAAGAGATGGGCATAGCACAGATGAAAGAGAATGGGGAACTCTAGGAAAGACTTCCAGACCCTTCCCCACACACCTCCTGCCTCTGCTGATTTAATCTGGTTCCTTCGCTGCAGTAAAACTGTGAGTACGACAACTTTTCTGAATTCTAAGAGTCTTCCCAGCAAAAATTCAAACCTGAGGTGGTCTTTAGGACTCCAGGCCTTACAGTTGGTACCAGAGTCCACACTTTGCCTTAGCACAGGCAGGGGCTTCAAGCTGTGTTCTGAGGGGCTCTATAATGATTCCCCATACCTCTTCCTCCTCCCCCTGCAAAAAAAAAAAAAAAATGGTCCCCTCAGACACTGTGGTGTGGACTCAGAGGACCTCTTTCATGGAGCAAGCGTGATAGCTGAGAATATGAGTCACAGGCATTATAGTTTTAGCAAACTTAAAAAAATTATATTTAACTCTCAAAAAGCAGAGAGAAAGTAGATTTTAGTAGGAAAATGGAAAGGAGCTAGGAGGATAAATCATGGTAAATATAATACTAATCCTCTTAGAAGCTATTATAGATCCAGGATATTTGCTACCTTAAAAAAAGAAAAGAAAATACATTAAGGGCCAGAGATTTAGCTCAGTGGTTTGGTGGCCTGCCTTGCAAGCGCAAGGACCCAAGTTCAATCCCTGGTACCAAAAAAAAGAAAATACATTAAATATGCATTAGTTTGCTTTTAAGTGACAAGCTTAACATAGTTAGAAATATTTAGGAAGAATTAATGAGATTGTTTGGGAGTTATTTCTTTCCTAATTTTGTAGAGAAAATGATAAGTCTTTGACTTAAAAAACACATTGGTCTTAAAAAATGTTAAGAGGTATCCCAGTATGTGGCATTTTAAAATGTTGTCCATGAGGTAGAAGTAAGGTAGCTGAGCCCGAGAATGACCCCAGTGTGGGGGAAGAGTCCATCACTCTCTGCTGGATCTGATGCCACACAGCCATTCTCTCCGTGTCACTTTTTAGAACAGCTCCTACCTCCTTCCCACTGTTTTGAAACATGGCGGCTGACTTGGTCATGAACTAAGCCCACTCAGGTAATAGAGCCTCAGAATGTCACAGAGGCAGGGCCTCTCCAGAAGGCTTGTGTGGCATCTCTGTGGATCTGCTTGTACATGAAATGATTTCCAGTGCTGAGGGACTTTGGGAACTGGAAACTATTGTGTGCAGGTCACGGCCCAAGAACAAGAAATAAGGGCACATTCTGGTGGTATGGGCTGGGGCATTTCCAGAACTCCCCAGGAGAAGAAGGTAACAGCCCCATGCCTGCATCTCCATAGTTCCCAATCCTCTTGCCTCCCTTCTACCCAACCCTAATGCAGCAGGGTAGAACAAAAGACATACAGCTATCCTCCAGAGTCCACTAGGACTTTAGGGGCCTCTACAGCATTCTAAGAGGTTCTGAGAGCACAGAGAGCTGGGCCCTGCCCCTCCGAGCTCCTGATTTATAGGTGTGGGATGGAGCTCTGGGCTTTGCATTCCTGCAAAGTGTCCACGTTGATATATATAGAGAGATTAAGAGAGAGAGAGAGAGGGAAAGAGAGATGCATAGTGAGATGAATCATGAAACCAGCAAAGGACACTCCCATGTGTCTTTTCCATAAAAAATGACAGCAAATGTGAAAACACACACCATTGTCTGGACACTGAGGCTGGCCTGGAGCAGCACCAGCAGGCTTTCTTTGTGGAGGGTGGGGTCTACTTGTTCATGCCCATTCCTGTCTAGAGACAAGAATGTTGGGATGTGATGTAAAAGTCCACCCACATCTCTGGGCAGGTGGGAATGTTCCCAGCGTAATCTGAGGCAGCTACCGAGGACTCACTGTCCGTTGCTTCATTCCCTTTGCCCCATTTAGGGTCCCATATACTGGTCCCATCACTGCAGTCTCATGGGTGACTTTCTATAAACTGTGATCCACTGAAAATAGCCTGCAAAGTCCTGCAGGCTTACTGGAAGACACTCTAGAGCCAAGGGCCACCAGTCTGGGAGCCACTGCGGCTGAAAAGCCCCTGAGCAAGAGAACCCAAGTGTCCCTCAGCCCGTACTAGAAGCCATGTGCCTGTCCCTCAGAGGAAGGATGTCTTCACCAGCATGGTAAGAGCACCCTTCTGTGCCACGTGTCACAGTAAGCATGTCCTATCTGTCTCTTCAGTCGGTCCTCCTAGAAGCCTTATGAACCAGGCCCACAGAAGTGTGGAAGACTCGCAAAAGACCACTGCAGAGAAGTCAGGTGTCAGCTTCGTCCTCCCGCCTCAAAGCCTCCTTGTGTGTGCTTGAGGCCCATATTAGGGTGGAACTGGGGCTTTGGGATTTTCTCTGGAAAAAAAAATATTGTATTAGTCTGCTCAGGGAGCCATAACAAAATATCAGAGGCAGATGGATTCACTGCTGAATTCTACAAGACATTTAGAGAAGAACTACTACCATTACTCTTCAAATTTTTCAATGAAATTGAAAGAGAAGCTATACTTCCAAATTCATTCCTGGAAGCAAGTATCACTCTGATTCCCAAACCAGAGAAAGATACAACCAAAAAGGAGAACTACAGACCAATCTCCTTAATGAATATAGATGCAAAAATCCTTAATAAGATACTGGCAAACAGAATACAGAGGATTATTAAGAAGATCATCCATCCTGACCAAGTCGGATTTATTCCAGAGATGCAAGGGTGGTTCAACATACGAAAGTCAGTGAATGTAATACATTATATTAACAAAGTCAAGGACAAAAACCATATGATCCTCTCAATAGATGCAGAAAAAGCATTTGATAAAATTCAACACCC
>NW_022900926.1:26478301-26517622 GCF_012274545.1 Fukomys damarensis | reverse complement strand
TCCCACATGTGTAAATACCAAATAGTTTCCCTGGTGTGAATATTCTGCAACAATGCATAAGATTCTAATAAGATTACTGACATTTAGAAATGGGAGGAAAGGAGCTAAAGGTGTAGGGAAGGTGTGATACGTAGGGGAAGAACAAAAAGGGAAAAGAAAAAAATGTGAGAGAATGAAAAGATGAAAATAAAGTGTTTGTAGATGGGGAGGGGAGGAGGGGGTGAAGGGAGGGCAGAGGTAAGGGGAAAAAATGAGAATCAAGACTTGCCATGTAAAGGTACATGATCCCAACAATGAATGTAACTGTACTGTATCCCTAAATGTACCAATAAACTCAATAAAAAAAAAAAAATATCAGAGGCAGGGTGGTTTAAAGAGACAATTGTTACCTGGTTTGGTAGCACAAATTTTAATCCCAGCACTTGGGGAGGCTGAGGCAATTTAGTGAGATCTTGTTTCAAAATAAAAATTGTAAAATATAGTGGCCGGGGATGTAGCTCCATTGGAAGGCCTTGGGGGGCAGCAGAAAGAGGGGTGGGTTTTATTTTTTCATGGTGGTAGATGCCTAAAGTCTAACATCAGGGGTCATGATGACTAGTTTCCAGAGAGGCCTCTTCTCCTGACTTGTAGACAGCTGCCTTTTCACTGTGTCAGCAATGAGCTTCCTCTGTGTACCCAGTGGAGGTGGGGGTGACAGCGAGCACCAGATCTGGTGTCTCCTTCTCTTCTTATATGGACACAGCCCTATTGGATTAAGGCCCACCACAATGACTGCACTTAGGCTTGACCTTCTTAGGCTCTGTCCCCGAATAGGGTCAGAGTGAGAGTTAGGGCTGTGAGTGCTGAGGGGATAGTCTAATCCAACACAAATGCCACTGAATCTTTCATGGGCCCACTAGACAGCCACGATGTAGCAGAAGCAGAAGAGGATGCAGGCTGTGAACATCTCCTTTCAGATGGAGTCAGACTCGACCCTGAGGAATAAGGTTTATCAATAAGGAAAAGGGTGGCTTTCTAATCAGCTTTCAGATCTTTCTGGGATAATCTTCTTTGTTCTTCCAGCTTTCAGTTAAAAAATGAGCTTGCAAGCAGAGATGTGGTTGGCATTGAGGAAACTAGACAAATATTAAGAATGTGGATTTGGGTTTCAGGCAGCTCTGAACTTCAGTTGCCTGTAGCTGTGGCCTTAAACAAGTTTCTCAATCTTTCTAAGCCTCACATTTTTAAAAATTTTAAAATGGTACCCCCCAGCTTCTACCTCAGAGGGCAGCTGGGACAAACACATAGACGAGACACTTGTATAATGAGCTGGACTCCAAACAGAATTCCAAAAAGGTCAGGCATATGCTGCTCATCAGTGTCCCGTTGGCCTTTGATTTAAACTAGGCCAGAGCTCAAAACTTATCTCACCAGCCAAGTGTTCAGATAAACCCTACAGCATCCATGGGGTCCATGCCCTCAGGATCCCCCAAGATATCACTACAAATGTACACTAGTTCACTTGTGACCCTTTCTTTATCAACATTCAATTTAGTTACAACCACATTGGTCCTCCAAGACCTAGGAGATGTGCAGGTCTTGATCTTGCCAGACTGGTCTTACAGCCAGCACGATCCTCAAGGCAGGAGCAGAAGATCCAAGTTGAAAAGTGGTCCTGTCCCTGCTCTGGGCACCTCAAACTGGCCAGTCCCCTCTCTAGGCTTCTGTTTTGTCTGCTAGAAAATGGTGCTGAAGCCCTTGGTTCCCATAGGGGGCAGAGGCAGGGTAGATGTGTACTTTTAAACACTCTTTCCACTCCCTTGGGAGCCAGCTTCGCCATCTTCCTGCTTCCAATGCCAGAACCCCACAAAGAACAGAGGTGGGCTGGCAGGAAGAGTGGACAGGACAATGGTGGGAGGAAGTGTTATCCAGGGAAAGAAGCTACGACTTATGAACCCACCAATCTCCGATGGAATCTGAGAGCTATGAACCTAGGTGTCTACAAGCCCGTCTTTCTTGTCTGTAAAGTGGGCACAATACTTCATCCTCTAATGTTTCACAGAGGAGGCTCTGTGCAGAGTATGTAGCTAATATCTAGCTCTTACTAAATAGTAACTATTACCTCTGTCATTGTGATTTTACTCACAGGAGGTGAACTGCAGTCTGCAGAGAACTAAGCCTGTCCCTAGGAAGCTCTACTCTAGGGTTTCAGTGGGAGAGGAGGATGAGGGCAGAGTAGTACCAGAACAAGAGCTGCTATGAGCTGGCATGTCTACAGCATGGTGACAGGGTCCTTTCTGGCACAGGCAAACCTTCCCTAAACCCTCATGGACACAGAACGGGGGAGCGAGAGACACACCCTGGTCAGGTAACATCTGCCCCAATCAGAACATCCCCTCAGTAAGAGAGGACTTTCAAGCATCCTGATGCTCCCATTCTGTTCACTGGAGAACAGCAGTAAGAGGAAGCAGTCAGAGGACAAGGTCTTTTTTGTCCTGATAATCTGCTGGGCTCCATGAATGGTCCCTTAACTCCTTTATTCTTCTTCTTCTTCTTTTTTTTTTTCCTCTTCACTTTTTAATGTACTGACCTTTTTTGCTACTTCTGTTCAGTTCTGGCCTGAAGTCCACTTTGTCTGAAAATAGTACAGCCACACCTGCTTCTGAGGAGGTTCCCAGTACATGGAATATTGTTTTTCACCCTTTGATTTTTAGTCTATGAATGTCTTTTTGGATTAAATGTTTCTTGTATACAGCATATCATTGAATTTTGTTTCTTGATCTATTCTGCCAATCTGTGTCTTTTGATTGGGAAATTGAAACCATTCACAGAGTTATTACTGAAAGGTATTGATGTATTTATGTCATTGCCTTATTTTCCTGTTGCCTGCTCTGTTTTTCCCTTATATTAACTGTATACTCTACCAGGCATATTCATTTTATGATATCGTTTGTCATTGTTAGCATCATTGTCTTCTAGGATATCCTTTTTAATTTTTGGGGGTGCTGGTTTGATGGTCAATAATTTCTTTAAATTTTCTTTATCATGAAAATATCTTTTGTTTTTTTTGGTTTGTTGGTTGGTTGGATGGTTGTTTTGGTTTGTTTTTTGAGATAGGGTCTCACTATGTAGCCCAGGCTATCCTTTCTTATTTCTGTATCAACATTGATAGTTTTGTAGGATATATCAGTCTGGGCTGGAAGTTGTTTACTTTTAGTACTTGAAACCTTTCACTCCAAGCTTGCTTGGTCTTTAAAATTTGTGTTGAGAAGTTGGTTTTAATTCTAACAGGTTTACATTGGTAATTGATCCATTGCTTTTCTGTGTTTTTACAATTCTGTTCTTGTGGGCTGGTAGTGGTGCCTCATGCCTATAATCCCAGCACTTAAGAGGCTGAGGCAGGAGGATCACCATGAATGCAAGGCAAACCTGGGCTATAGTGAGTTTAAAACCAGCCTGAACTACATAGCAAGACCTTGTCTCAGAAAAAAAAAATCAGAGATTCTGTTCTTGTGTTGGACTTCCAGAATTTTGACTACTATGTGCTATGGAGAGGTTCTTTTCTGATCAGAGCTATTTGGATTTCTATGTGCTTTACTGATCAGTGTGTTAAATTATTTTTCTTTATTTGTAAAGTTTTATCTATCATTTCTGCAAAGTTTTTTTTGTTTTGCTTTTCACTATTTGTGCTGTCTTTTGATCTTTTCACTAATTCTAATTACTCTTATGTTAGTCTTCTTTGTGTCATCTAGGAGCTGTTGGATCCATTTTTCATGCTCTCTTGATATTTTTAAGGTGACTCTCTAACTGGTCACTGACAACAGCCCTGTCTCTAGTTATATACTCTGTCCTCACACTGCTCCCTTCTGCTGCCCATACTTTCACTGGAATTTTTAATCTCCTAAATTTCTAGACTTTTTATGGACTCTAATTCTTTACTATGTTGGTCATTCATATTTGTATCATTTCCTTTTTCTCTGCTGGCTTCGTATTAGTGTCTTGTGTAGACTCCCTCACCATTTTGTTTATTTGGCCCATTATTTGTTTATTTATATCTTCTATCTGCTTGCCAAATGCCTTATTGATTTGTTTTGTTGTCTCCTCTGATGTCATTTCACATAATCAACTGTGTGGCTTTAGATTTCTTCTGTTTGATGCCTCATGGGTCAGATTTGAGAGAGCTGGGAGTTTGGGGAGGCATTTTGTTGGCTTATCTTTGCATGTTCCTATTTTTAGGTTTGTTAGTTTGTGTTGAAGCTTGCAGGTTGATTATAGTGGAAAGCTTTGATTCTAGTTTGGAGAACCCTTTAGTTTCAGCTGTGCCCTCTGGGTATGGCTAACTATTGGCCTTTGTCTCTGTCCTGGGATCCAATCACCTTAATTTACTTGGGATGGGAGGTTGCAGCATATTTGGTCCATTACTCACTTCTTCAGGAATGGGCCACAGTATTGTTAATGGCCCCAAGGCAATTCAGATATTGGCATCCCAAGAAAACCACTTAATAGAAACAAACATATCAACTTGGCTATAGTAATAAAATCAACATCAACTACAGTGTCAAAAACAAACCGAATATTGACTAACTCCATAAGGAGCAATAATGCACCACACTTAACCACAGAAAAGAGATCTATAATTATAGTATGGGTAATAAGACAAACAAAATATTGGCCTATTATTGACTTACAGTAAATATCTACTACATGAAACAATTTCACCTGCATTAACAATAGAACAATATTCAACAGCAATGCCATAAAGCTAATTAGTTATCTAGAGATTCATAAATCTACATAGTTATAACAGTGAAGACAGAGGGGATGGGGAGCCAGAGAATAGAAAAAGCAAAAAAATTTAAATTAATGAATAGGATATGAGAAGGGGGAGAGAAAAGTGAGATAAAGGGTCCTATTGGGAAAGAAAGGAAGTTAATACTGTTAGAAACAGTCATAGAAAAGAACAAACAAGAAAAAGAAGAAACAAGAAAAATCAAGGAGCAAAATACAGGAAATAAAAAGAAAGAGAAGAAAGAGAAAAAAATCTGAAGAGGGGAAAACAGAAAAAAAAAGAGAAAGAAAAAAGTCCAAAAAGGGAGGGAAAAGAACCCAAAACCCCAAAACCTGGCGAAAGAACAAGAAAAATAATTTAAAAATAGAAAAAAATTTAAAAATATCAAGTCAAAGAAAAAAGTCCTCTATGTTTTTGAATGAGTGGTTTCTTTCTAATTTCTGCAGTATTGGGATCCAGCCAGTGGTGATTTTTTTTCCATTTTGGGCCTATGATTTTTTGAGGTGCCCTCTCGGCACCAGAGGCCAATTCACCCCAGACTATGATCATCATTCAAGACACAGTGTGTTCTAGTTCGCAATGGTATATGAGAAACATGAGTGGCCTTAGGTCTCTGCTGGGTGTAGGCTGTGGGCTGGGGAGGTCAAGTGGACTACTGGACTTAATGTCAACACTGGTGAGGTCTGGTCCTCCCTAAGGAGGACAGGGCCCGTGGCCTTTCCTGCCTAGACATACAGTTCTCAGGGGAGGCTATGCCTGGCTCACTCCCTCTCTATGGTGGTCTTCTGTGGTTGTCTCTCACTTTGGGAGAGTAACATTGTTGCCCCCAAAGTTGCTGGTCAGGTCCACGCTTTCTCCATGGGTCTACTGGCTTTCCAGAATTACCTTCTCTCCCAAGGCACTGTTCTCATCCAAGATCATGTCGACTGGTTAGTCCACACTTCTGCTGCCCTATGCCAAAGGAAAGAAAAATGTAGAACCAGCTTGGAGTTGGTGAAGTGGACAGTTGCACCTTTGCATGGGGGGAGGGCCATGTCTAGTGTGAGCCTGCTGGCTTGCATGGGAAAGCAGTGCCACGCAGGCCTGTTTGCTCATGGAGGAGGGGGTGTTACTTTAACTCCTGGTAACAGGGATCTAACTCTGGTCCTTGCATTTCTGAGGCAGGCACCCGAACCACTGAGCTAAATCCCCTGCCCAACTGCTGCAGATTTGCAAGACTTCAAAGGAACCACTGAGATCCCAGGACTGGGCTGTCAGTCAGGAGAGGGGCCAGCTTCAATGAGACAGTCAACAGTGGTGACTGGAAGCCATTTCTTGCTGATTGAAGGGGAAAGGCAAACTAGATATGAGGTATGGTGAGGGAAACCTTTCTCAGAAATATTCTCCCCAAACTTTCCCCTATTAGAGTACCCTCTAATTAAAAGGCGAGCCACTTGTCATGTAGAGGTACAAGATCCCAACAATGAATGTAACTGTACTGTATCCCTAAAATGTACCAATAAACTCAATTAAAGCTGAAAAAAAAAAAGGTGAGCCTTGATTAACCTGGATAGAGGAGCCAATCCTTCATGAGTAGCATGAGATTACCATGATTGCTTGAGTTTATTAGAGTCCTCTTCTGGGACTGGGTTCTGCTAAGAAAAAGGAGAGATCAGGGATGTGGGCATGAGACTGAAAAACTCATTATACAGTCTGGAAACTTCTCTAAAGTGAATGGAGTTGCTTTCACTTGACAGATAAGCAGAAGTTTGTGGGGGCCAGAAAGACCCTTTGTGCAGGAGTGGTGTGTGCCTAGAAACACACCCAGGTCCAGGTTGTATCCGTGGAAGGGAATTCAGTGTCAGAGCTGGAGGCCCAGCAGTCTCTTAGTGAGATAGTCAGGGACCACAGAGGTGGATATGACTGGAATGAACCTTTGCCTGGGCTGAAGAAACAGGCAAATAAATAAAAAAATAAATGTTTTCTCTTCCTTCTCTTCCTCATCCTTTTCCCAAAGCCATTGATTGAAATAAGTTTTTTTTTTTTTAGTTACATTTTCTTCTAATCCCCAGGGTATTACTGGTTTAAAGATCTAGTTTTGTTTGTATCTGCTTTTATCATTCTCTTTTTATAAAGATTTGAGATCAATGACCTACAAGCAGAAGGGAAAAAACAAAGATAAAGTCTAAAAATTAGGAGTCTGGCTGAGTCTGGCCAATTCTGTATACTTGCTGTTTGATTCATCTGTGAAAAAAGCTCAAATTACATGAAATTTATGAGTAATTTGATGGTGTGCAAACCAAGGAATGAAGAAATCCTGCAAGCCAGATTTGTTTTCCAGGGCTAAATTTTCCAAACAGTGAGTGAGGGCGAACCTTGTGACCAGGGTGGGACCTGGAGTCCTGGCTGCCTTATTCTGGTCTCTGGCAGCAGGGGTGAGATTCTGTTTTCACCCTAGGAAGTAGCCTCACCCAGTCAGCAACACAGCCAACCACTGAGGAGAGGGAGACCCCAGAACTCCAAGGACCCCTTCCCAGTCAGAAACTGAACTGGAACAGAACTGGACAGATCCCTGCCCTCCAGGAACATCTCTGTGATGACACAAGTCATTGTGTATTTTGCTTTTTAACAAAGCAAAGATATTCTTTCATGGTTTTTGTTCTGGTAACAGGTTGAAGCAGGGAGGCTACCTTTGTCCTCCAGTCCAGACCCCAGGAAGTAGTGTGTGAAAAAGAAGGGAATGGAAATGTAAAACTAACCTTATGATGACCACCATGTTTTAAGCAACTGTGGTAAGGCTGTCTGAAGTCCCTGTAACCTCTTCTCATTGATAATTACAAGTGATTTTATGTTCCCTGCATGGAGAAGAAAACTGTGGCTCAGAGTGTGATGTTACTGGCCCAGGGTCCCACCTCAAGAGTGCTAGGCAAGGTTCATGCCTACCTCCTTTCCACTGCCCTAAGACACAAGCCACAAGCCTATGATGGAGTGCCCAGCACAAGAGAAGCAGCCATGGCCTTGTACCAAGAAGAAAGGAAAGCTTTTAGCATGATGGATTCTACTTTGAAAATGTTCAAGCTAGTGTGGTTTGCTGGAGAGGTTAATTTTTTTCTCTTTAATGCATTACTTTCTAAACTCAATGCCCTAGAAGATATGGAATAGACAGGGCAAAATCCATTAGGCTGGTTGATTTATAACTTTTCAGCATTTAGAAGGAGTGGTTCCTGATGTGAAATTGGTTTCCTATGGCAGCCCCTTCTAGAAATTTGTCTCATGGTGCCAGTAAATGATTTATGCCGTGCTTCCATGTGTGTGTCTTTGAGGAAAGGGGAAAAATATTAACACTGGGAATCCCTGCTCAACACTCCTGGGCCAGCATCCTGGGCACTGCACTTGCCAGGCTGCATTTTATTGACTGAACTGCATTGGCCGGGGCATCTGGTTCACAGTCACCCAGAGGCTGCAGTCAGAGTCCACACACTGGTTTATGTTCTCTGGAGCTGACAAGAGCAGAGCTGCTAGGATTAAGCAGCAGCCATCCAGAGTCACTCCTTACATCCCTGCTCATTTGGTGACAGAAGCTTGGCTCTGGCAGGTACGCCTTCCTCCAGTTAGCATGCCCTCTCTACTCCGCTCTCCTCCTCAGACTGAGGAAGCCTCCCCAGCTCGCAGGCCTCTCCCCCAGCCTTTCTCAGCAAGGTGAGGTCACTCCATTGGGTCCCTCCACTGATGCCCTATCATTCCATGTAATGTCTGGTGCTCCCTAGATGGAAAGTGTCAGGAGAAACCGAGTGTGTAACCAACAGCTCCTCACAGGAGGCCTCACTAGAGTAGGTACCCATAAACTCACTTTTGAAACAATAGGTCACAGGCAAATGACTAAGGCTGAGCTGGGCCCTCAGGATGGAGCCACAGGTCACAGCTCCAGAGGAGCCTCTTGAGACTGTATCAAGCCTCTTTGAACTCAACTTCTATGATCCTTTTACTCTACATCCTAGAAAGACTCCATGGCATTAAAGATATTATGCTTTACCAGAATGAAATTCTACATCTCTGATTTTAGAAGTCTTGAACTAAAAAAAATAAAAACCAGAATGGTTGGGCATAATTCATCCTAAACATGTGAACTAACTGCTTCATTGAATAATACTTGGCATTAAACACTAAACAAACATGAAATTGCTTTATTTTTCTCATCAATTTCCAGTCCCTTAATGATCTTATTTCTGATTCTATGTCTCTTTGCTGACATTGGGTTATAAAATAAAAAACCTTGCCAATACACTTTAATCCACTTCAGTTTCACATCTTGCTTCCTATCAGCTATGACCCAGTTCCAGCCTCAGAAATGGGGCGAGGGTGACACAAACACAGTTCAGCAAGTGTTCCCTCCTCTCACCACCCCTTTGCCTGGCCCCGCTTCCTCACCCTGTGAACTGAGAAGGGAGAAGGAAGGCTGAGGAGGGCATACTTCTCCATTCATCCAGGGTCCTTGTGGCCATATTTGCCTACTGGACAGCAATTGTTTTCTCTAGAAGCTTCTTCGGAGGTCGCCCCTCCACAACCCCTGGCTGGCAGTGTGCTAGAGCCTGGCCCACTCCTCCAACCTACCCAGGGGTCCTGCCTCAAGGTTCATCCTACAGCATTTGGATTCTGAGGAAAAGACATGAGAGCCTGAGGATGGCCACCTCCCAGTGTGCCCCTTGACCCACCAGAAATTCTCACTTCCTGGCCAGAGAGATGTAGTTGTACAATGGACACTGCCTACTGCCATTTTAAGAAGTCACATCTGGAATGATAAGGAAAATAGGTTTTCCAGAGTGGCTCCAGAAGCAAGGAAAAAACATTACCTCCATCCTTTTCCAAGCTCCATGTAAAATCTCATTTGTCTAAAAATTACAAGGTTGGCACCAGGGATTTAGCTCAGTGGCGCTGTGCTTGCGTTGCAAGCACAAGGTCCTGAGTTCAATTTCTGGCTGTGGGGGGGACTGCAAGGTTGTTGTTATGGTTTGTGTCTAGATGTCCCCCCAAAGCCTCATGTTGTCATAGGTGGGGCTTTTTCAGAGGTGGCTGGATCTAGAGTGTGTGATGCTGGGATTAAGGGTGTGTTGACTACTAAATTAGTCCACTGTTGGTTTGGCATGGTTCTGGGTAGGATTAAGGGTGCCCCACCCTAGGTGTGAGTGCTACCTGCCCTTAGGATAAAAATACAAGGGACTGAAAGAGGGCTGGTGTGTGGAGACTTGTCACTTGTTGCTTGCCACCTTCTGCCTGCCCTGCTTCACCAAAGAACTGTTTCTCCTTTATGATGCCCTTCTGCCAGCCAACTATGAACTGAAACCTCTACTAAACTGTAAGCCAAATAAACCTTTTCTCTTTTAACTTTGAGTTTCGGGGATTTTGTCTCAGCAACAAGAAAAGTAACTGAGACAGTTGGCTATTCTGTTAATGGAGGAGAGCCAAAATTCAGAAAGCACAAAATAATGGTCAGTCCTAAAGCACTTACTTATACACTGTTTTGGAACTGAACCAAGGGTTCAAAGAAAGCAGCAGACACACTGGAACTCAGAGACAAACTGACTCAGCTGTGCTTGCTTCTTCCTGAGTCCCTCTCAGTCTCTCCTGGCACTGGGCGAAGATAAAGAGGTTTAGAGACGCCTCAGGAGAGATCAGAAAAGCAGAGATATAATAATATCACATTTATGATAGTGAAGAGAGGGGACCATGAGCTTAGTGATGCTGAAGGAAAAGAGGAAAGGAAGAGAGGCACCGAGGGAAGGAGGGAGGGAGAGGAAGAAAAGTCTATAAAGGCAAACTGAGCTCCAAGAGAAATCCAAATAAATAAGAACCTAAGTCTACCCATTCTGGGATCTTCTTGAACATTCCTGAGTATGACTGCTCACAAGATTTGCTATATGAAATGTGAGAAATGAAGAATAGTGAGCTACTTTAGCAACAAAGAGCTCTCGCCTTCCCAGACCCTACATTCCCAGAAATCACAAAGAACCCTAATATCCTGTGCTGTGCATATTTATCCATTGCATCTAGAAGCCACATCCTTTTCCTTTCCTGGGGGTTTTAGATTTTCTATTGTGCAGCCTCCCCTGTTTCAGGCAGGGAGAGCTGAATTCACCTCCCAACAGGGCCTGCATAGTCTCAGACAGAGAATGGAGTGACTGTCCTACAGCTGGTTCAAGCTATCACAACACCTGTCTGGCAACAGCCTGTGGTCCAGCTGGCCTAAGAGACACAAGCAGCGACTTGCTTGATGGACAGTCTCTTTCCTTTTGGATGGTATGATGTGTAGCCGTGAGCTCCTGGACTGCCAGGACAATGCTATCTCCATGAGAAGCCAGGATGATCTAAGCCTCCAGGAGTCAGAGCTGAGAAGCAAAGAGACTCTGAAGTGGTGAAAACACCAATGAAGCAGTTAACCAGCCCCCGCAGCCTCATTAGGAGGGCACACCACAAAGCCAAAGTTGGCACTCTGATGGTGACATGATACTGTGTTTTAAACATATTCTAACCACACCAATCACACATTCATTGCCCAAACCCAACTGTTACATGTGTCTCGTGAGGGTAAATTTTATCTAGGGTTCATTAAAAAAAAACAACATCAATACAAGAATTAGAAATATAACCCATCTTCCATGTTCAAATGTCCCCTGATCTAGTAGGTGGCAGCTTTCCAGGTTCTCTAGAGTGGATCCCCCATGACTCCTTTGCCTCCAGACAAAAACTGAGAGGAAGTCCTTGTTACCTCAAGTCTGTGTTCTAGAAAGAGCAGGATGTTACACTCTCTGCAATTACCTTTGTTGCAAATTCACTTTCATGTTTCCTACAAATTTATGCTCTCTCAGCTCTTTTAACTGTCACCTCTTCCTGCAGCTGTATGCTCTATTGTATGGTAACATTACCACAGTTTTCTCTTTGCCCTTCCTCACTTCTTGAGATAGGCAGGAGGTAAAGGGATAGAAGTGCAGAGAAAGCACAAAACTCAGGTCACGCTGAAAGTGATGCCCACTCAAAGAGTATCTGTCTATTTTAAGTTTTGATATCTTTCACAAACCACTACAAAGACACTGTTCAGGACCCCTCATACGAGGTTTCACAAACACACAATTCTCATCAAATTCAGTCCCTGGAAAATATTCAACTCCCTACCAGCATTTCTTTAACCAGACAATGTGAATGGCACCACCTTTATGCTCTGAATTAGTAATTTCTAGAACAAGTACTAAATTTCCCCAGTGCCTCAGCCCTTGGTTTCTGGCTCCTTCTCCTCTCCATTTTCACTGGCCTACTTTGTAAGTGCTTTAGTATTTTGAGTTACCTCAGAACTCTTTTTAAAATAGACAGGGCATGAATGATAAAAAAAATTATTTTTCTAATGTTCAAAGTTTCCTTAATCTTATGAAACCACATTCTCTTAAAAGTGGAGTTCAGAATCATATTAAAGAAATAATAATCACTGAGCCAAGAGAGCTGAACTCTCACTGTGAACTAATCACTTTGGGTCTGCTCTGCCACAGATTTGATTTCTTGTCATTTAATTTCTTCCAGTTCTGGCTTTTTCCTTCTGGTGCTAAATCCATCACTCAGGCTTAGCCTCTGGAGTTTTATTCCAGGTCCCAAAAAAGGCCAATCTCGCAGAAAAGGCAACTGGAAGCCTGATAGTATTTTCCTATTTGGGTTTGTAGAAACCAAAGTAACTCCATTTTAAGACAGAAAGCCATCTTGTGTTACATGTGACTCCTAGATGAATTCAAGCAGGAATTTCTAAGCAGGAATTTGCTTAGTCAAGATAAAGGCAAGGCCACATGGCTACCATAAACTTGCAGAGAAGAAAGACAGGATGTTCTGTATAGATAAGGGGAGCATACCACATTCAGTGAGCACCCTGACCACATTCTGTGAGCACACTGACGTCTCCCTGAATTCGCGCCCTCCCAAGCCTGAAATAGTTTTTGTCTCACTTTCGCAAGTACCCCAACAACATCCAATAAGAATAAGAAGTAAAAGGTAACACCAATGAGAAAGAGAGGATTTCAAGCCTCCCAAACCCTATAAAATTATGCCTTAGAAAGGGGTCGGGGGCTATCATTTCTGATCCGCTTAGTCGGTGGGGTATGAGGGTCCAGGCTCGAGCTTGCAATAAACTCCTTGTGCATTTACATTGGACTCGACTCCTTGGTGGTCTTTGGGGACTTCACAATCTGGACATAACAGCTTTGGAGAATATTTTGTAGGAAATCTCTGGAGATCCTTCAAGAGGTTGCTCCAGGACTCGATTGGAAGGAGATCTCATTCTCAATACAGCCTAATAGGACAACAGCCTCCTGAAGTTTCCAACCATACCAGGAACAAGCTCCAGGGTGACATTTCCCTCCATCTAAACTGGTTTTACTCACACTTCTAACATAAAATGTGTAGAATCTTTCTTCCCAGCAACCATTCCAAAACTCTCTAGACACCAACTAGGTGTCCTATAATTTGATTCAACTCTGATAATAACTACCTGGAGTTAGCACAGACCCTACGAGTTAAGGGCTCATTCCCACCAGACTGCCCGCACTTCTGACACCAGCGCACCTGTACTTCTCACCAGTGGCTGTAAAGTCAGGGAGCTTCCCACAACCCTTTCCTCAGACTCAATAATTTACTAGAACAAATTCTAGACCTGAGGAAAGTACTTTATATATGACGACCAGTTTATTATAAATGATACAGCTCAAGAAATGACCAAATGGGGGCCGGGGATTTAGCTCCGCGGTTCCAGTGCCTGCCTCAAAGCTCAAAGACCTGAGTGTGATCCCCAGTACCACAAAAAAGAAATGAGCAAATGGAAGTGATGTGAGAGCAAGGTGCAGGGGAGGGGCCACAGATCTTCCAAGCCCTCTCCAAGTTCACCTCAATGTGTTCACCACTGTTTCTTTTAAAAGTTTCCTTGCAGGCTCCATTATGTGGGCATGATTGATTAACTCATCAGCCATTGGTAATTAGCTCAATGCCCAGCCCTCCTCCCTTTTTAAAGGTCCAGGGAAGGGGCTGCAAGTACCAAAGTCTCATCACGTGGTGTTATCTTTCTGGGGATCAGTCTGCATCCTGAAATTTTAGAGGACCCTCAGAGTCATCTCATCAGGGTAAAAAAAAAGTACTCTTATTGAGCTGGGTACTCCAAGAATTTTAGAAACTCCATGTCAGGATCCTGGGACAAAAACAAGTACATACTTTGAGACAAGGTCCAGACCTCCTACTTGTGAATCAAAGCTTCATTAAGGCTGAACTGTCTCCAGCTGATTAGAGAGATAGCATACTCATCATGTCCCACCATTTCTCAAAAGTACAGTATTGGCTCTAATTTTTAGTCATGATCTGTCCTGTGCCACAGGAGCAAGAGAATTTCAAAGTCAAAAGTAGCTTAGCCTCACCCCCACCATGCTGAAATAGGAGGTAGGTTCATGTCCCAACAGCCCTGTGTCCCAGCCTAAATGATACTGTATAAAATCCTTTCCTGCTTAGAGAGTCTCTGAAACAGTGTTGACATGTAGACTGGGATTTGGAATATGATAAAGACAGAATTTCTGTCAGTAGGGTACTGGGCAATTATAGGTGCTAGAAAAATTAGTGGTGACTTAGGAAAGACCAATTTACATTCCTAAACCCTTTTTTGTTTGTTTTGTGTTGTTTATGTTTTTTGAGACAAGGTCTCACTTTGTAGTTCAAGCTGGCCTTGAACTCACAGTGATCCTCCTGCCTCTCAGACTTCCAAACAAAACAAAGGTTTTTACATTAAACAGAAGTCTAAATATTAGGTTTAAATAAGGGCTTAAACATTAAAATTTAATGTGTGTGGGGTCTATGGTGACTTCCTCATTCTCTGCAGTGACACTGTGTGGTTGTACTAATTGGAAAGGAAAACTATATTTCCCAAAACAATTGAAAAGTATTAGCCTTATTGTATTTTGTTCCAAGAAAAAGAAAGCACCTCTAAGAAGAATTTCTACACGAAATCAGGCTAAGACACTCACTGCAGATTGACTGAGGCCTTCCAGGAAGATGAGGGCCATCCCACAATATGGATGGGAAAAATCTGCTTCACATGGTGTCTAAAGGAACAAAGATGGATTCCCAGAGTGGTTCTTATTCTGACAAACTCACAGGACAGTGCCAGGTGAGAAAGTTGGCTCTTCTAGGTGAAGAGGTTGCAAACGGAAGACCCAAAGAGAAGGCAGAAAGCTGAGCTGAGGCCTTGTGAAGTTTCACAAGTATAAGACAGAAGTTCAGGGAGGCCTCTGTCAATCAGGACCTGTGACTGCTCTGTCACAGACACCAAGGTCCTAACTGAGCCTCCCACCAATTTCAAACGGAAGGTGTTTTATCTTCTCATAGAGCTTCAGTGAGTCCTGCATTGAACTGGAAGAACAGACCTGGGCTTTTGTTAATAGGTAGCAGCACAATTTACCAGGAAGCCTACAGACAGTCATGCGACATGATCTCTTCCTCTAGAGCAGCCTGGCCAGCCCCCACAAGCCTCCAGCACACTCCCTGCACATCTCATTCATGAGAACTGGGTCCCTTGCCTGGTGCTGTGTCACTGACAAACAGAATGGAACTCCAGTATAATTTAGCTAATTAGGACTCACATTCTGAGGGCTGCAGCAGGACCAAATCCCTCCCAGGAGCACAAAGACACCCAGCACTGGGAGGGGACCAAGTGAGTATCACGTTGGTTCCCAACGATATCAGCCACACTTTACTTCTAATCATTAGTTTCCAAAAAGATAGGTGTCCAAGCCAGGCATTGTGAGAGGCTGAGGCAAGAGGATAGAAAGTTTGAGGCTAGCCTGGGCAATTTAGTGACTTAGTAAAACCTTGTCTCAAAAAACTAAAAAAAAAAAAAGTGGGGGGGGGGGGGTTAGGGATGTAGCTCAGAGCACCCAGCACCACACATCAACAGAGGAGTAACATCAATTGCTGGAGAAGAGAATGCATAACTACCTTGGTTCCTCCCAAAGTTGGGGTCTTTCTGGAGCCCACTCAATCAACGCTGTCTCAGTCCTCTTCAGTGGCCTGGCAGAAGGGCCTCTTGGAGGGAATGTGGGGGCAATTTGGAAAGGGCACAGGCTTTGGAATTAGATGGGCCTAGAGTCCTGGCTTTGTCATTTGCCAGCTATAGAGCCTAAGAAATAGTGTTAAACTTCTCTAAGCTTCAAATTTAAAATGGAGATATGCTTAACTTTATATGATTGCTATGAAGATTTTCTTTAATCAAATAAAGTCTCTAGCACAAAGTAGGTACTCATTCAATCAATGACTCTTAAAGTTTAGTGTACTAGAGACTCCCCTTAAGAGTCTAGCTAGACTTGCAGGTTCCTGGGCCTTCCACCCCAGTCTGCTGCCAGGAATCTGCATTTTTACCAGTTACTTCTAGGTGATTCTGATGTAAATGAATCACAGACCACACCCAGAGCCCATGCATCAGGTATTGCCGCTGGTGGTGTTGTCAGGTCTCATGCAGTAAGAAATTATCTTTATTTCAATTTTGATCTATAATTAGCTGCAGCCATTAAAAATAATTACATCTGCAGTTTCTGTGCTGTGCCGTGGCTGGTTGATAAATGCTGAATTTCAGTGGCATTTCCCCTGCACAAATCAAGCAAAAAATGTGACCTCCAGGGAGGAAGGCTACCCTCAAGGAAGAAAAGTATCCACCTCAACCTTGGCACCCAAAATAAGACTTTTACTAAAAATTATCAAAGCATCACATTTCCAGCACAGAAACTCCATCCAACTTCCAGCCTGGATTAGTGAAATATCAGCCCACCTGGCTCCATAATTCAGGTGTATTAAGTCAGGCTTCATAAGTCAGGTGTATCCAACTGACTTCCTGCCCAGAGAAAGGGGAAGTATCCAGAAGAACAAAGGCAGCCTCTGTCCTCCCTTCCTCCCTACCCTACCTCACCCCACCCTGTGGCTCTGCTGATGGTCTCAGCAGCAAGTAACCCTTTTTATTTCCTATGCCCAGCCTCTTGGCCTCTAGCAGCAAGAGCTCTGAAATCTCTGCTGCTGCCTGTTATTGCAAAACAAGAGCAGAAAGCATTCTGCAGAAGCTGTGTGTGACTTGGAATGAAAGAGCAAGAAAGAGAAAAGATGCTCTGGCCAGCATCAGAGTTGAGAAGGGCGTTGAAGGAAGATGCCAAAATGAGAGAGGATAGAGCAGGGCATGCTGGGAAGAAAGTCACTGTGAGCTAGGAGAAGCTTGAGGAGGAAAAGGCAGAAGACAAAGCTGTGGTCCAGTGTTTATGGATGGCATTGGGGTCATCTTGCTGCTTGCCGGAGAAAGACTTGGCAGCAGTCAAGTTCAGGCACAAATGTCGTCAGATGAGAGTGATTAGCTGTTCTTTTTGGAGAGGGCAAACCAAGGACAAAATGAAATGTAATGTGATGAGACAAGATGGGAGGACCTTTGGTTAAAGGCCAGTGACTCCCAAGCCTGGCCAGTTGTCAGATTCACTGAAGTCTTGTGAAGACACCAACTTCCAGTACCACCCTGCTCCCCTTCCAAGCAATCTGGTCAGGTAGATTTGGAAACCATTGCTTGAGTGGTTCCCAATTTCTGGCTGATGTCCTTTGGGCAATGATATGCCTCCTGGGGATTTTTCAGGTTAGTTCATAGACTTTTCTGCATTTCAGTAATCATGCTTGTAAAGCCATTAATCCTAAGAGCCAAGACCACTTAATGAACTCCCCCATAACCTAGCACTCTGATTTTGGGGACCCATATAGCACATCAAACATACTAATATGTACCCATATCCTCCTTTAAGTATAATTTTACCATATTATTTTCAAATGTATTTGTCTTGCTCTCTGTGTCTCCTTTAATTTAGGATTAACAATCATTTCTTGGAGATGATCAGGATACTCTGGAATTTTTATTAAGTGAAAGAAAAGGCTTAATCCAAAGATAATCTGCTAAAGTAGTGAAAGCATTGTGAATACTAAATTTAAGGACTGACAGAATGGACCTATGATGATATTTTCAGACATTTAGAGAAATATTTTATTAATGTTATTGGTGTACTTTTTATTTAATTCTGTAAACAGGAGCACAAGGAGGAAGACTCCTCCTTCTGACCCCCTAATTCCTCTACTTTCCTGCACTGTGGAAGACACATTTGGAACCAAGGAAAGCCCAGAATGACATAGACCAGCACATATTCCTTTAGACCCTCAGTAGGATCTCAGTAGGGGTAACAGTGGCATTTTGCTTCTCTATCTGGACCTTTTCTTTCTGGCTTTAAGAAGGACAAGGACCTCTCCAATATGCAAAGGCAGAGTGGTAGATAAAAATGGAATATATTTTCAGGTCGAGTAGAGCGCAAGTTAAAGCCCAGTTTCATTATCTGTTCACTATGGGATTTGGACACCTTACAATCTTTCTGCACCTCTGCCCTTTTACCTACAAACTAGGAAAAGGGTTACCTTTTGGGCTAGATTATTGTGAAAAGTAGAAATTATATATGTCAAGAGCTGGATATCCAGCCAGCGCTGAATGAGTAACAGCAATCACCACAGCTACAGCCAAGCACCAGTGAAAGCTGTACTCTCCTGGGTAAATAAGGTGTTTCTGACTACAGTGTAAATCCAGGTCTGGATTTTTGTATTTTGCCTCAGAAACTGTTCTTCTTCCTCTTCACTCCTATCCAAACCTAGTAAACTCCTCTGCGGGCACAGAAAGCATCCCCATATATTCTGTGCCATTGTTGTTGCTCCCTCTGTGATTCCTTGAGTCAAGAAAAATTGATGTGGCACAGCTCTGTTTGAGTTTAACCCAAGAAAAGTTGACTAAGAAAGTTTGGCATTTCCATTCTGCCTGGAGCTACTTGTGCCGTAAATTTCACTTTCCTGGGCCAAGAAAGAGCAAACCACTAAAAGATTGCATGTTTCATTTTTCTTTTAATGAAGCCAAGGGCAATAATAGGAAGAATACTTAAAAGGGAAGAAAGCCAGGTAAACAAACCTATACTGCAAGCAACTACTCTCCTGAGCAACTTCAGGGGGTTTCTTTATTATTGTTGTTGTTTAGGTTTTTTGTTTGTTTGTTCATTTGTTGACACAAGGTCTCACTCTAATTCGGGCTGGCCTTGAACTCACTATGTAGCCCAGGCTGGCCTGAAACTCCAAGTGATCCTTCTGCCTCAGCCTCCCAAGTGCTGGGATCACAGGCATGTGCCACCCTGCCTAGCTCTAGAAGCTTCTTAAATTTAGAGCTTCTACCTATCTTGACCAAAAACTGCCTTTTAAAAATAACTTCTGGAGTTAAGCATTTGCGCGGAGGCTACTGAGAATTGAACTCAGGTGCCAGTCAGGCACAGTGCCCGTGAGCTACATCCCCAGCCCTTCCAACTATGCATTTGAAAGCATGAAAGCAAATAAATTTAGGAAATACAATATTATTCTGTAATTTTTCATCAAAACTCTCCAGTCCTGGAATTTTGGTTCTCCTAGTCATATGAGCACAAAAAGACAGATACGGAATGCAAAGTAGGAATCAATAAAAATGCCCAAAATATTGGAATTAATAAATGGGAGCCTAAGTTGGGTGTGGTGGCACATACCTGTAATCCCAACACTGAGAAGGCTGAGGCAAGAGGATCTCTGGGAGTTTGAGGCCAGACTAGGCTGCATAGTAAGTTCACACTGGACTATACAGTGAGAACTTGTTCCCTCAAAAAACAACAAAAAAGTAATAATGACAAATAAATGGCAGACTACAGGCAGAGCTCCAGTAACCCGATCTACCAGGAGTTAGTTTAATTTAGACTTAATTATCAATTTTTTATGTAATGATCGCATGAAACCTTGAAAAGTGATGTGTTTCTCCTAAAAGTTAAAGTACATATTGTAAAATTGAGCTTGCATACAATCTTATAACACAAGTTATTTTTCTTATAAAAGAAATCCATTAAAAATGTAAATTTACAAAACTGGTTCTTAGGGCTGAGGATGTAGCTCAACAGCACAGCCCCTGCCTGGCAAGTGCTAGGCCTTGAGTTCAATTCCCAGTACTAAAAATTAAAACTAGTTAGTAAGAGTCTATACTATATGAAACACTGAGCATAAAGTTGTTAAATTATGTTCCTGAGCTTCTGTAGCCAGTAGAAGAATCTTCGAGATGCTTCGATAGGCTGTATCAAAGGGGCCCTGTTCCTGCCCCTTGAGTAATTGTCTTCCGGAAGTTACTCTTCCTGCCAGTAGATGCAACGAGGCACCCTCCCACCCTGCCAGAGTGCCCAGGGCAAGGAAACTCCTGGCCAGGAGAGGAAGGAAGGAGCTTTTCCAGGTGGTCACACTGCGCACTGCAGAGGTTTCTAGAGAGCTTTGGGAAAGGAATCTGACTCTGGCAATTAAAATTAGGAAAGACTTATGTGAAGCATGAACTGTGAGCAAAAGAAAGAAAACTACCTATAAAAAAGTAGCACAGACCAGCATAAAAGAGGCCGCGGGAAATCGGGCAAACCACATGGGTACCCCCATACGCGCGTGTGTGTGCATGCACATGCGCACACACACACACATTCTCACTGAGCACATAGTCCCTTAGCCTTACCTATCAAGCTTCTTAGGAGTCTTTCATTGTTGGGCACAGAGGGAGCAGTACTAGGAAATGAACCCAGGGCCTCTGCACTGAGCTACCTCCCCACAGCATTTTTTATTTTGAGCCAGCTTCTCATTATATTGCCATGCTAGGCTTGAACTTGCAATCCCCCTGACTCAGCCTCCCAGAGTGCTGGAATTATGGGGATCCTGGCTTCTCTGACATTTTCAAAAAATCAGTTGAAGAACTGAGACCACAAGCACAGAGGAGAGTTCTGTGATCAAATCTTGTGACTCTTCTGGTTTCCTGTCCAATCTTCTTATCAGCTTTCCCTGAAGAGGAATTGTGTTCAAGAAGTCCTTCTTTTCTTAACTCCAGAAATGGTTGTATTAACTATTCATTCAAGGCAAACTGCAGGCCCACCTAGACTCTAAGCTCATCTTGGTCCAGCGATCCCTCTCTACTCTGTTACTAAGAGAGGCTCTTCAGTGCCTGCTACTGCTCATCACAGAGTGTGGCTAAGTATAAGGTTGATAATCATGAACTAAAAAACAAAGTATCTGAATTATTACTTCCATGTAAAGGGAAACATGAATTTTATTCCCTAGTATTAATGGAGTGAAACAAATAACGTTATTTATAATAGCTCACATTCTTTGAAACTCTATAATGTACAAGTCATTGTGCTATATAATTGATGTGTTGCCATCATTAATTTTTCCTGGATCTCTTTGAGATAAATACTATCATCTCCACTTTCCAATTAGAAGATTGAGCTCAGAGAAGTTAAATAATTTGCCCATAATCACATGGCTGATGAGAGGATTTGAACCCAAGGAGTGTAAGCCTAGAGCTAGAGCTCTTAAATATATAGAACCATACATGCTCTTCAGGCTGCTATACCTAACTTATTTTATTTCAACAAAACAATAGTATCCATTATATTAAATTACCATCATTAGTCTGAATTAAATTAGTTTGGTCATTTTTAATCTAATTTGTAAAATTATCTTGGTTTTATAATTAGATCTATCAGTCTAAGAACTTTGTACCTAGTTTCAGATTTGTCCATATTTACATAACAAAGGAAGTGTAGGTAGACATTGTATATCTGAGGGAAATTTTTTCTTTAAAAAGCTCTTGACTTTACTTGCTTTACAAACACCAATGTAAAATTAAAACCACTTATGTAATGCAACTTTGTCTTCTGTGCAATAGATTTATTTTTGTACCAGGGATCAAACCCAGGACCTTTCATGTCTGAGACAGGTAGCTCAATGTGTAATAGAATATTTTGAGCACTAAAAAATATTGTACCTGTAGCTGATAATTTTTCTGATTTCCTATTTTCATATTCATAGAGCCTTTTCTCTTGAGAGTTTAGGAAGCTATATGGAACATTTTCAATAAATTAATATGTTTCATGATACTATTAACATCCTAAGGATTGAGAGGAGTTATTTAAATCCCACTTTAATATCATGACTCTTAAATAGCATAGCTTTCTGCCATATCTTCTCTCAATATTTCAAGATGCCTTCAGATATAGCATTTATCACATCCTGAGGAGGAAGGTTGTAAAAGATATCATTGTCACAGCCTTACAGAGAATCTAAAGTACAGAAAAGTGAAATGTGAAGTGTGATTTAAAAATATGGTGGATGTTAACATTTTTAAAAAATTTTTTACAGTAAAAGACGCGTGGGCTGGGGATTTAGCTCAGTGGTTCCGCCACCTGCCTCACAAGTGCAAGGACTTGAGTCTGATCCCTGGCACCAAAAAATAATAAGAATAATAAGGAAAAAAATATACTTTAGTAAAAGACACATTGCCATTAGTTCCCCTCAAAATATCCCCCTTTGCCTCAAACACACTTTCCTACTGTTCTTGTCATTTTCTGAAGCAGTTCTGGGAGTCCTCTTTCATGTCTTTTCATGGCTGCCTGGATGTCCTGAACCAATTCAAAATGTTTACAAAAAGTTATGTCAAATAAAAACATTACAGTGTGTGCTCATCTTCCTTATTCACCAGATCTGGCACCATGCAACTTCTGGCTCTTCCTCAAAGTCAAAATGACCATGAAAGGTAAATGTTTTGAATCATTTGAGAACATCAAGGCAGCCACAACTGCATAGCTAGAGACATTCACAAAAGAAGACTTCCAGAATCGCTTTGGGAAGAGACAAGAATGATGGGATAAGTGTGTTTGAAATGAGGGGAGTATTCTGAGGGGAATTAATGGCGATGTGTCTTTTACTGTAAAACCTTTAAGAATTTTTAACATTCACTATATTTTTAGTCATGTGTTGTGAAACTCACAAGGAAACTCATGACACAGTGAATCTTATATATTCAAATACTTTTAGATTCAAAATTTGACTTCACATCTCCTAGGGGACTTGTAGACTGATTCTGGGCAAACATCAAATGAGAAGGTCTCTGCCCACTACACGTCTGCCATCCCCAAGACTAGAGGGAAAGACAGTTTAGGGGGATGGACAATGGTTAGACTTAGGGAAAATTACTTCACTTTTGTAGGTTGGTTTCTTCATCTATGAAATGAGAATAATTACTGTCTCTTTCTTCTCTTTCTATTTTCTAAAGAACAGAAAACCTTTTCAAAGCCTCTAGATTTCCTCCATTGCTTTGTTGGTCACAACTGGGCCATATCTTCATTCCTAAACGAGTCTTTGAGACCACTGCCATTTTCCAGAGTCGTCAAGATTCTGTGATGGGAAGTGAGAAGCACAGAGAAATCACTCTGGACAAGAGCAAGGAAGAAGCTAGGGAGGCTGCTGGTTACTCAACTAACAGCATCTACATTTATAGGGCTTCTTTTGAGATTCAATAAGAAAGTACTTTCTTGAAACTTGGTCTATACCTACATCACACAGTGTACGAAATGAGCATGTTTGTGTGTTGTGGCAATGGACACAACTCAGCCCTGCTACTTAGAGTTCCAGAGAAAAATTCCCAAATGAGGGCTCTCCCTCCTAACTGTGCCATTATCAACCTCGGGTTATCACATGCTGTAGTGAGAATAAGGGTGCAGGAATAAAGGGGCTGTGCAGACCTCCAAGCAGGTTGACATACTCTTAAAGCTTGTTTTAAAAGCTCATCCCCCTGAACTGTGACCCAAGACCACCAGAGCCCAAAGGGCCCACACTTGGGACTGAAGGTATCTCTCTGCAACAGGTCCCAGCAGCCTTCGCCTTTGCCCAGCAAATAACATCTCCACCAGCCTGAATGGTCTTCAGTTACAACTTTTGAGAAACTATTTCAGGAGGCTAAAGCACCAGTCTCAAGGAAAGGAAACACCACCCCGTCCCAGATGTTTCTATATAGCAGATATCCAGCTTGTTTCCTGTGGTAGATAAATTTGAGTTTCCGAGTTGAGCTCCTGAAGAAAACAAATTGCCAATTACCCTGCAATTAGTAGCTGCTTCTTGGAAAGTAAGTTTAAAAGATCTGTCTTATCTTCTGATCCTGTTAATGTGTGATGGGCAGATGTTTTCCAGGCTCTTGTGTATGATGAGCAACGAATTGCAAGGGGATAGACAGCAAGAGGAGAGTGGTTTTATTGAAGATCATGGGAAACTGTACTCAGGGCAACTTCCTGCTGACAAAAGAAATACCATGAACAGAAAAATGGTTCCAGGGTGAAAACACGAATCCCAGGATACAGTAGCCTCAACCCCTAATAAATCAGACTTTCAGAATTTAAAAGATATGCACCTCAGCCCAGGTGCCTCTCTGGAATCCCTAGGAATGATTAACAGGAATAAACAACACAGTGTTGAGCTACCTCAGGGGCTCTCAACAGGCATGATTGCCTTAGAATTCACTGCTCTTCAGCAAGTGTAGTACCTATTTATGAACCTTTAATGAGGTTGGAGTACAGTGAGGGTGACTGAAGAGCAAGCTAGAAGATCCAACACACAAGTGCTCTCATCTGGAGCATTAGAGGTCTCCTAAGCTACATTTTTTTTCCTCTCTTAGGACAAAGGAAGGAGGCATGGCCATAGGATGGGGTTCAAAATTAAATGGGGGAAAGGGAATGACATCCTCATCTCCACTCTTTCTAACTGTACTAATCCCAAATCAAAAGAATTCAAACTTGATTAAAAATAACCTGGTAGGAGTGAATATACCCCTTAGTATCAGGAAGAGTCAGGAAGGAATCATGCTGCAGGGAGCAGTCCAGCAAGCATCTTTTCTCCTGGTTGCTGAGGTGAGGGCTCCTGGTGGAGGATTTCCTCAGTAGTCCATAAATTGTCCATATATGTGTAATAGGTGGGCTCTGACTTTCAAATTTGGAATTAAAATATAATTGCATTTCTTTCTTGCTTTAATTCAGTCACGAAAGACTCTTCATAAGGAGCAAAAAGGCCTCTGAGCTATCTAAAACCAAAGGATCCTCTGATCTGCTTTGGCCTCAAGTTTTCCAGATACAAAGTCAAAAATGGTACTGGCTCCACAGTGTCCATTCTGACCCCAAAAGAATCCTCCCAAACTCTCATGTATCCATTTCTCCTGGCCAGTGGGTGGTTTAGACATGAACTATATATGAGACCTAGCCCTGGCCCCCAATATGTGAAGCAAAAGAATCTTTCTCTCCAAAAATATAAAAAAAACAAGATTTCACAATGTCCAGGAAGAAAGCTTCCCCAGCCATCTCTCTCCCCTCCTGGCCTCTCTTGGCAAGTGTTCCTGACTGCTAGTCACTCCTCCCTGCCTGGTAGGGAAAAATGCATCTGGGACAGAAAAACAATCCAGCTCTGAGTTTGTGGGCATTTCTCTTTGAATGTGTGAAGCATCAAAGACTATTAATGGAATATTTGGCATAATTTTTGGAGTTTGCCTTTTTCCTCAAAGATTAAAGGAAGGAAACTCCCTTTCTCACTTTTGATTTAACTCAGATGATGATGTGACAATGTCACTGTTTTAAGCTCTACTGTGAGAGATTAAAAGCAGTTGCCTGAAAGAAGATATTTTGCATCTTGAAAAGAAACCACTACTTAAAGAATGATTTTCATTCCTAGGAAGAATCGAACCTAAATGCTCTTAATCCCAAAAGTGCCCTTTCATAATTTCTTGGATCATCACTGCAAAGCAAGCATTGAGAATTACTCAGAGGATGTTTCTCCATCAGTAATCACATCTGTCTCACTGTAGCTTTGTTTTTCTCAGATAATACTGGTGAGAGAGAGTGGAAAGCTCAGGTGCTATGGGAAGATAATGCCAGTGAGTCATACTTGCAGGATTTTTTCCATTTGAAACTAGACTTTGCTTCAAGTGTAACCTTTAAGATGAGACATAACATCAGCCAACTAACAGGAGAGTTGTCAACAGTTCACGTTTAATGACAATAAATGTCAGACAATTTATACTTTATTTAATTAATACCATCTTCACTGGATGATTGAAAGAGTTAAATTAGAAAACATATATCACAGTAGTCTGTAAGTTGCAAAGCCCTAGATCAATATGATTCCTTCTTTACTCATTGCAGTCCAAAACCCATGTCAGGCATAATAATTTCATCTTTGCATACATAGAGTTCTTCTTATTTTTGGTCCTGATTTATGCTTTTCCAAGATTCTCAAAATCTCTTGCTCCTTGGATGTAGATTTTGATGTTTGGGATCACATCTATACCCCTATAGTTTCTAACACCACATACAAGTAACAGATAATCCAGCTAGCAAGTAAATATTCCTTGAAAGTTAAACCTGGGAGATTTAGTGGATCCCTAGGGGGCAACATAGTCAAACACATTGGAAGAATCTGCATCCAGCCGATAGAGGGCAATGGTAACAGGAAGCAGAGGATTTCCCCAGCAAAGGAAGTTGTGCCAAGGTGCAAAAGGAGGCCAGGATAGAAGCCATAAAGTAGTTGGAAATATCCAGATAATCCAGCTAATTTTAACAGTCGTTCCTTGGATTTCAGCACAACATATGCATGTTACATTATCTCACACAATGCCACATTAACTTTTGGAATAGCACTTAATCTTTTACACAACTTCCCAGAAGCTGACAGCTAAAAACATTTACAGTATATTATTTATGATAACCTGCTTCCCTGGTAAAATTCAGGAGGATTAGAATAATAATAAACAAGCCGATGAAGAGAATCCAGAAAAGTGACCTGGGAGGCACAACATTTAAGCAACTTAAGTACCTAAAAATATTTAGTCTTTGAGGCAACACTAGAATTCTGACTCAGGATCCTGTGCCCTCAGCCGCTTTACTATATCACCCTCAATACCTTCACTCACTCATTCAACAAACTTTTATTGACTACTCCCTAGGGACTCAACCCAGGCCTGGGCAACCCTGCCGCCAGAGACACACAGAGACAAAAGACACAGTGACAAAAGACACAGTCCTCTCCTTTAAGAGCTCATTTTGCAAAGAAGCATAGAGACTACTAAACCGATAGCTACAGTCTGGTATGACATGGCCATGACAGAGAAGAGCCATCCAATGCAAACTGGATAGGCCAGTGAACAGGAGTAGCTCTATTGATGACCTTAACAGTACCACTCATTTTATGAACATGTATTCATAAAATTGACAGTAAAAACTGTCATAATCTACAATGTCTACATATGTGGATGGTGTCCTCCTATCCACTGTTTTGAGATGCCTACCAGTACAGCCACACTGGCACATTTCCTCTGAACCTAGTTTGAAGGCTGAATAGGAGGAACACGCAATCAAAGAAAGGGATGGAGTAGGGCTGGTGTGGGGATTGAGGGATTCAAGGCAGAGGGAATGGCACTGGCAAAGGTGGGAGAGGGGCTGCTGAGAAAGCTCTCAGTGAACATAAGTCGGAAGACCAGTGGTTAAAAAAAAAAAAAAAGACTAAGATGCAGGCAGGTGATCCAAATGGACAGAAACAAGTGGGAGAGGCATCAAGGATGACTCAAGGACTTTCACTTGAATCACAACACAGAAGGTGACATCATTACCCTTAAATAAAGCTGGGACTGCAGCTTATCAGTGCTGTATTATTGGCACATTGCTCAATGACTGGCATGTATTAGGTGCTCAACAAACACTGATGGAATGAATGACAGTATGAAACACATCAAGAATGAGTAGGAAGGGCTGCTGGGCAACAGGAAGCTGCACATGTGAGGCTGGAGATCAAGGGAGAAATTTGAACTAAAGGTATGGATTTAGAAAACATTGCAGTCATGTTCAGAGCAAGGAGAATGGACAATCAAAATCTCGATTTCTGAGACACACCAGTGGTTAAAAAGCCAGCAGAGAAAAATAGTCCTCAGGAGAGGTTTTAAAAATGTCAGGAAAGAATAAAGTTAAAGAAAGCTTCAGAAAGTTTGCATCACAGGCCCCTGGAGGCCAAGATGGATAAGGACCAAGACTTAGCCATTGAATTTAGCAAATAGGAGATCCAAAGTCTCATGGCCCTAGCTGGTAGGAGTACTGAAGTCCTGTGGGGTAGGATGAAGTCTAGATGAAGCCTCAGAAAGATAGGGTCTGAGAAAGAAACCAGGCAGTGATAAGCTGGAAGTAGCTCAGCCAGGCCCAGGAAAAGCAAGTGTTAATTTTCAGAAAGTTTTCAAGCTAGCTTTTAACACAGCCATTGTTAAAAATTAAATGATATGAACTTACAGATTAAGCAAATTAAACTAAAAACAAAAGTGATAAATACTTAAACTCATTACTCTGTAATTACTTATATTTTGCTGGTATCTGTGCTGCCTAGGTTATTATTGTATCTGTGAAGAGGATAGATTTCTATGAGCATGTGCTACTGCCCACCTCTCTCCCGTTCCACGTTCACCAAGTTCATGTGTATAGCTTAGAGTTTGCCATGGTGAGAATATTTACACCACGGGGATTGGCAAATGTGCATTCCAGGGCTCCTTTCCTCCAGAGAGCTGGTTGTTAACACCAGCACACCACTGAAACCTGGCCAGAGGGCGCCACCCTCCCTGTTCCCACCCCAGGGAATATCCAGTGACCCAAATCACAAAGTCAAATCTGATTCAGAGTGGCAGTGATCTCAATCCGCCTGGTGAGGATAGGGTTGGCAGGGGACAGGGGTTTAGATACAATAGTTCTCAACTTCAAGTATGTCAACATCACAGCTCAGAGAGGTGCAAGGGCAGGGACAAGCTGGATAGGACATAGAGAATTTGGTGTCACAGAGGAAGTAAGCTCATGTTGCCTGGCCTGACTAATTTCAGGGCCAGACAGAACCCAGGATCAGAGCACAGGCCAAGCTGGTGGCCTGGTCACCTGCAGTGTGTTTGTGTTGGGGACATCGAGTAGAAACAGACTGATCCTGGAGAAGGATCTTCACTCCACTTTTGGGTACGTCCACTTTCCAGCCTCAGCCAGGCTGAAGCAAGCCTGTAAGGGGTTGTAGGGAAACAGCATCTGAGAACCAAGCAGTGGGAAGTGTGATGTATTTTTTTAAAAAGAAAAATGAATATAAATAATTTTTAAAAAATTTGGTGGACAACATGAATCACTGAGGTATGAATCATTTGTTATACTTGATGGCATTCGGAGCGGGAGAAGGAAGCCGTGGGAGCTGAATTCAATGTCTAGAGAGAATTTAAAAATAAGAAAACTGCCAACTGGTCTGCTTTTTATTATTGCCTTATGTGGCAATTCTAAGCAATGGTAGTTCCTCCCCCACACAACTGGTTATGCCCCAGAGGTACAGTTTTGACCATGTTTTAAGTAATCAGTTGATTGTATTAGAACAGCTGACACACTCTTCTTTAGTTCCTTTTTGTGATGCTAGCTTTGTAGAATCACTTATTTTGGGAGTGTTGGAGACACAACTCATTTTTCTATTCATAGAACCCCATGTATCAGGTAGTGTGTGATGTAACATCTGTCTATCATGACCAGAGTAAAGAACATTCTTAAAGATGCAGTATGTGCTTTGGAAGAGTCTGTAGAAGGCTTGTTTGAGGTGTACAGAGAAATAGGAGCTGGGTATGAGTCACTTCTTTCCTATTATTCTACCATTGTGCACTGCATTGCAGAAAAAAAAGTTTTACGCATAAAAAGGCTTTTGAAAAAGACATGAATGTGAAGGATGTGAGTGGGCTGGCCTAGAAGCAAGTACTGGGGTACATGAACTGAAAGGCCTTCAGAGGGGTATTCAATACTGAACTGCTGGGAGCCTCAGTTTCTCCATTTGTAAAAGGGGCCTAACAATTTCTGATCAGCTCTTCCAGGGCTACTGCCGAGGTGGAGCAGAGGCAGGTACAGGAAGGGATGATGCAAGAAGAGCTGCACCAGTTTGGGACTCCGAGGATAGGGAAGGAGCGCGAACTGGGCAGGTGAAACATAGTTTTTGACCTATAATTTCAGTTTCCACCACAGATACATTGTGCTTAGAAGAGCATGAGGATGCTAGAGTGTAAACAGGAACTTCAGGAACTGAGTAAAAAGTACAGTGGAGAAGGGAGCCAGGTCAGAGCACCCTGGACTGAGGCTTAACTCAAGACCAAAGGGAAAAAGAAGGTGAAAGAGACAGGGACAGGCTGTACCTCTGCACCCCCAGGCTACTGTGTCGGGATGGATGTAAAAGGCAGGTTAGGGCCCACTACCCCTTCCCCACTTGCCAGCTGGCAGATGCAATTTATAACTAGAAGCCTCTTCAATTATCATACATTTTGGAAGAGTGGAGTTTTCTGCTCTAAAGGAGGGTGGCAGAAATCTGACAAGACCCCATCAAACTTTCAAATCAAATGGAAAATAAAACTAGCCAAAAACAGTGGCACATGCCTATAATTCCAATTATCTGGGAGCTTGAAGCAGAAAGACTGCAAATTCCAGGCCAGCCTGGGCAACTTAGTGAGACCCTATTTCAAAAAATAAAAATTTTAAAGGACTAGAGATATAGCTCAATGTAGCCTAGCAAATGCAAGGCCCTGGGTTTTTGCTCTCCCCAGTATAGCAAAAGAAACCAACAAAAATACACTCTGGCCATGTTTCAGCCAGCTACTGTAGGAGAAAAGGATGTTTTTCTCTTCAGCGCTCATAAATCTTTTGTGAGAATGGAGCCCATCACAAGCAACAGATTCACAAGAGAAAAATAGGCAGAGACATTTATTATCACATGTACTTTCTATGCACCCAGGAGATACTTGGAATGAGAAATTTCCAGAAGTGACCTTGAATTCCAGCTTACATAGCGTCATCAACAAAGAATAATAAATGTATAGAAAAGTGACAAGGCGAAGGAAAAGGACTTCAGTCTCTAGTAATGGCAAATTGGGAGAAGTAAATAAATAGCAAAGTCAAGTTAGTACAGCGGGTTAGTATTGATTCTTCTAGTGCAACCTCCAGGCCCTCAAGGGTCCAAAGTCATCTTCAGTGTTAACCTCTGTCCTCCATGGTGGAAGGGGACAAGGTGTCTTCTGTCTGTGTGAGTTTATGTGCTGATTTAGGCAAACAGAGGAGGACAGAGAGCTTGTCCACATCTGCATCTTCTTCTTTTTTTTTTTGGTACCAGGCATCAAACTCCAGTTCTTGCACTTGCAAGGCAGGCAGCAGAACCACTAAGCTAAATCCCCAGCCCCATATTTGTGTCTTCTTAATCACCTCCAGCTCAACAGTCCTAGGCCAAGCAAGCATATTCTGTTCTCCTGCACGAGGCACAGATTACACACTTCAACAGAAAACACGAGGTTTTTCCTTACTACCCCAAAATAAAGCCATTTCCAAAAGGGGTTGATACTGGCATGGTGACAATGGGTCTGTCATGATCCCTCTCTGCCTCTTGGATGCTCAATGGGAGCTAGGACTTTTCTACATAAAGCAGAGGGGTTGAGAAAGCGGCCCGCACTTTCAGGCCAGCCCATCCCAGAATGGAATTTTCCACAGAGATCTTCGAGCCTTCTCCTTGGCATTTAGGTAAGTAAAGGCAGATGCAGGTCATTATGGTAAAGAGCCACTCCCTCTTCTAACTAGTGAATAAACAGGATGAGGCTAAGGGGAACTGCCAACTCAGTCAAAGAAACAAGACATCGAGGGAATGCAGGTGGCCCAGCAGCTCAGGTGGTTGACTCAGAACAGGTCATCAGGGAGCCACAAATCCGGTGACTCACTTTCCTACCTGGAAATACCAGGCGAGCATCCCTCCCAGGTGAACCTCTCCTTCCTGAGTCACCCTCTTGCCTCACGCCAGCAGCCCAACCCACCTGTGCCACTTAATAGTTTACATTTCCCGTGAGCTTGACAAGCTGTCTCATTGGCAATTCCTCAAAACACTGATATGAGGTAGTATGAAATTTTAACTTGGAAAACTTCGTGGATTAAAAAATATGACCAAGAGCTCCCCATTATTACTGGCAAACCTGGAATTAATTAGCCTCATTATGTTTCTAGTGTCGTACATAAACTGCCCAGCCTCGCTGCTTCCTGTTCTCCAAATACCCAAATACTGTATTTACGAAATATGCCAGGATCTCAGCAGGCAGTATTTCTAAGGCAGAAGACAGCAAAGCAGGTGTCAAGGTTCATTAATCTCATCTGGTCCCTTTCTGAAAATTGACACGAGATGGCCCTGTTATCTTTTAAAGCTCCATGACGTGTAATGCAAATTTGTACTTGTTTTGTATAGGCACTGAATTAAATTAGTTTTGACTCTGATATTCTGGCTCTCAAATAATCTGCTGTGGCACTTCCCCTGCCTGTGTACCCTCTGAATGTTTCCATTCATTACACTGCTCAGATTCATTGGCTCTCACATTGGAATGGCCAATGGATATAGAAAAACACAACCATCACATTAATAGAGTTCATTAAGGCCTTTTCCTTTTAAACTAAGGGGGAATATAAATTGCAGAAGCAATCACTAGAAAATAGACCTTCCCCCAACCAATCAGAAGCTGAACCTCTGCCTCCAGCCATGTTCAAAGGCCTGTGCTATAAATGTGTAAAGGAAGTACAATGTAACCGCACTAGGGCTAAAAACATTACACTGGTTTCTGTCTGTGGTTTTTGTAAATCAGTTTCAGTATGTCATGCTTCCATCTCAGATTGTGATAACAAGGGCAGGATCACAACATAGAATGCACGAAAAACCCTGATGTAGTTCTACTTGGCACCTTTCCATACAGTTTGTTTTTCCCTTGAGCTGACAATGAATCATGTGGTTGACGCTGGTGCAGGCATCATGTGGTGGACAGGAAATTCAGCTCTGAAGCCAAACTGAATGGGAATGTTACTATAGTGGATTGGCCCTGACACTTCAGTAGAGCACCTGGTTCTAAGAGTGTATACTGCATTGCAAAGTGTCAAAAATGTACAGCTGCTGCCTTGCAACACTAAACTGTAAAACATGCTGGCAGCGCCTAATATCTCTTGCAAAATATAATTACAGGTACTAATATTCTGAGAGCATGCATGGAAATAATTCACATCAACCTAAAATAGTTAAAAAGGCTGCATGTAGACCTGAATTTGCTGATGCGCAAAGAACAGGGAGAAAGCTAGGAGTTAGCAAGCCTGTTAGGATCAGAAGGAGTCTCCCCCGACCCCACTTGCAACCATGGAAGTTTCACAGTCAGAGACTGTTAACCTCTCACCCTACCCTCCTCCCCCTAAAATTAAATGTGTAGTCTAAAGGTCAATGCATTGATATTCCTACTCCCCCACTACATTGCAGAAGTGAATAGCCGCTGACAGCCACAACTGCAGAAGCTGTGAGTGTTCATTTTTAAATTTATTTATTTTATTATTTGAATGTAGCTGAGTAATTTTCCAGAGACAAAGGATGTGGCATAGATTGGATAGCATACTACACTTAGAGCCAAAAATTTCACATCTGCTAATGTTCCATCTTGACTTTCTTGTTAAAAGACTGTAATATTCACGCACAAGGGAGTTTTGGAAACAAGCAAGATAGCAGCCAGGAAAGCCTGTCTTTGCAGACTTCATTGCTTCAAAAAAACCTTAGAAAAGGTCTTAGACCATGATAGTTGATCAGGAGACATTTCCCCTCTAAATTATCCTTACCCTCCCCCCAAAAAAGTGTAAAGTGCTATTTAAAAATAGCTAATTTTAATCATCAGGACAATATTTATAGCACATACATATTTTCCAGAAGATTTTAATAAAATAAATAGTTGGTTAAGTATCTTGTCAGTAGTTCAGGTACTCTCTAACTATATAATGGGTTTTGTTGTTATTGTAATGCTTGTTCTATTTTGTTTTGCTTTGTTTTCTAATTTGTTTTGAATCTCAATAGCCAGACACACAGGGACACCTACTGAGTCATCTTGTTACCAGATGGGATGTCCCACCAAACTTCTTTCCATGCCCTTCATTTCTGATCAAAAAATTGGACAAGATACCCAGAAAGTCACTAAAGGTTTACATTTATTGAAGAAAAAAATGGTATGCTATACAGGATGAGAGTGGACTGGTGAAAAGGCTTACAGGGCCCAAAGGATGAAGGGAAAGGGGCCTTTAGTATCCAAAATTCCTGGGTTGACCTTCACCTCATGCAAATAAAGCATTCGGACAGCTGTCCTATCAAAAACTAATTTGGGGGGCCAGAATGTAGCTCAGCAATACAATGTCTGCCCGGCAAAAGCAAGACCCTGGGTTTGATTCCCGATACACAAAACAAAAAACAAAATCCAACTTGGTTTCATGCCAGATTTAAACTAGCCTATGGAAAAACTTGCTCGGCTTCCTTCCAGATATAAATGAAGGATCAAGAATTATGTCTTTTGATTGGCTGTGTCCACATGCAAATGAATTGAAAAGAACATCTTGTGATTGGTTGTGCCAACAACACCAGATTCAAACAAGGGATTGAAAATAGCGGTATTCTGATTGGTCCTCAGTGCTCAACCATAAGCCTGATGTCGTTTTGGGTGCCATGTTCTGTGCAATATCCCTGTTAAGAAACATCTTGTTCAACCTGTTAGCCATGGGGTTCATGCCCTTTGACACATTCCACCGACTTGGCTGTCTGCTTCGCCCAGCCCTAATCTCCTACCTCAATCTGGAATCAACTCACACTGATTCCAAGTGGTTGGACTGGCTTTGGTTGACATGTCACCTGCCCCCTATTTACAGCAGTATAGACTGAGGGTGCCCATCCTACCCACGCTTAGCCACTCACTGGCCCTCCTAAAAAGTGAAATAGGACAAAGAAATCTTTCCCATCACCAACCTTCCAATTTGTGAACGTGGGTGCTCCCAGGATCATGGCCCATGAGCCACCATTCTCACTGAGGGCCATGGGAATTATCTTCAGAAATATGAAACAATGCCCTCATGATTCCCCAGCCTTCAGTGCACTCCTGCCAGAACCCTGGCTTCAGCCCAGTCCTGTTCTTTCTGATACTCCAAAGTAGTTTGTTTGTTTGCTTGCTTGTTTAACTACAGAAGATTCTGTCTCATAGGACCAAAACTTCCTCACCTGGTACAAATTTCTACTAGGAAGGCGACCTTGCCCTCGGGCCTGGCCTCTATGTAGCTCTGACCTCTCTCTAACCCTTGCTGCTTCCCTCAAGCCCTCTGAGTTTTCTGTGAAGAAATCTAAGGATGTGATTTTACCAAGTCCCTTGTTCTCAGTGACTGTTTCCTCAACTGTAAAATGAGGAACACTATGTATTTTCAAAATGAAGATGTGATAAAAAGCGAAAATCTTGAACTTTGCGGTTAACCTTGGGATAAAATGATCTTGGTTGCCTCTCAGTTTCCTGATTGGGTTGTTTTGAAAATCAGAAATAATATAGATAAATGAATGCTGTTACCACAACTGCTGCTCCTCCTCCTCTCCTTAATAGAAAAAGAACAATTAATTCTCTAAATTCAAGACATACCTAGAGAATCTCCCATAAATAAAATGTGGCCTTGGACTGGTTCATCTTTCTCACTCAACTGGAGGTACTTAGTCTTGGGCAATATCACTTTCCTGATCTGATATGTGGATTCAGCAGGAGAGCCACAGAGCAGTAGGAAACATTTTTCCCTGCCTTGAAGGAAAAGAAATGTAGGAAAGGACAGAGGGAATGCGGTGGGCCTTGGAGACACAGGCCTGCCTGCCCTCAGGGCACACAACAGCTCTGAGTTTCTGTAAACCAGGATGATAGCACATTCTCCCTGGATTTGTGGAAACATTGCAGGTGGTGTGGAGAAAGTGGTGCTAAGGGTTTTCAAAAACAACTCTCCAAAAGCCATGTATAATGTCTGTGCTGTCAATGTGTTTTTTCCTGGATCATCAATTTTTCTACTAGATCATCATTTTGGAAAAAGATAAATCAAACCTCCTTCCCTTAGCATGCATTACCTTATTTGGTTTTTTAGGAACTGAAATTTGCATTCAGTGTAAGTTAAAGGGAAAAATTTTGACAGTTTAAATCTATCAAAATCTCAGTTCACCCCAGGATCCTGTTTTCTCTTTCATCAGAAGTCCTTTTAAAACAAAAATGTAAGATTTCATTTTAGAAAATAAAACAACAAAGTGGGATGCTAATGATAAAAGTATGATCTGGGTTCCCAATTTCAGGCCATAGTTGACCCTCAAGTCTTCTCCGGAAAATACTAATGCTACAAAATCCTCAGGTGACACTCTGAGGATACTATGGCACATGAACCCATACTGGGGGTTCTTGGGGCTCTGCTAAGGCTGCCTCTGCTGCCCCATAGGCTCTCAGGTACTAGGGGGACTTGTTTTTCCATACCATCCTGGTTTTTTTTGTTTGTTGGTTGGTTGGTACCGGGGATTGAACTTGGGTCCTTGTACCTGAGTGGCAGACCATGTAAGCTGAATCCCCAAGCCCCCATCCTGGTTTTAAAGATAAAAGCCCCATATCCAGGTAATTCCTCTGGTCCAGGCAATCTGGGACAGCTGGTCACCCTTCTCATGTTCTCCTAACTTTAAACATTTTTTTTTTCTTTTCTTCCCTATTCAGCAAAAGACAAAAAAAAAAAAAAAAAAAAAAAAAAAAAAAAAAAAAAAAAGAGGGAAAAGTATTGCTTAAACCATTGCTTTGCACACCTATGGCCTTGGGGTAGAAGGCAGTGAGTCTCACTCTTCAAAAGCAATAAACACTATCTCTGGCGACTGTGTTTACTTTCTTATTGTTATGTACAACTTTAAAGAAGATTCATTGGCACCACATTTCACTTCCCTTTCTAGTCCTTTCTTTTGTGGTGGTGGAGCAGAGAGGAAATCTTGTTTCCCCTTTCCAACCAGAGGAAATACATTTGCAAGGAAAATGAACCTTAACAGCAAATTCTTCTTGCCTGATATTTTTCTTAAAGTGTCCTTTGCTGGGGAGGAGTTGTTTGTCTCAATGATCAAAATAATGCATGTATGTTGTCAACAACTAGAAACATAGAAAAGGAATTTTTAAAAAACACATAAATATACTTAATACCAACACAAGCAGTGGACATCTTCATTGAGCACTACAGGGTCAGATAAAGCATACTGTAATTCCATAGAGCCACAGTGACTGAGAACCTTCATGCAGCTTTCACATAGGCCTTTCATGTCATTTCCCTTGTTGCTAAATGACAGCAACTCTCCCCCTCTGTGATTCTGAATTCAAAAGAAAGATTTACAAATCCATCTATCCATCCACAAATACTCGCAGAGTTCTCATATGGTGCAAGCACCCTGGGAACAAGGCTGGATCAAGTGCTATCTTCATGGCCAGGAAATAACCTGAGCAAGAATAAGGAGTTGTACCAGTCCAAGAGAGAGAGTTCCAGGGGAATGGGAAGGAAACTAGGGCATTTAGCATCATCTGGGAGGAAGAAAAAGCTTCCTGAGAACACTATACTTAAACCAAGACATGAAGTCTGAATACAAATTGGCCAGGTAAGACAGAGAAAGGATGATGTAAGCAGAAGGAATAGCCTGTGAGAAGGCTCCAAAGTTGGAGAACATCTGTTCTTAAGGGGCAGTGTGCAATAAGGCCAGAGTAAACACACTCAAGGACAGAGGAGAGGATGAGCAGAGAATGCTGGGAAAGGAAGTAGGACAGAAAAAGCCAGGCCTTGATCTTCCTGGTCAAGGTGGGCCTTCTTTCAAGGAACAAGGAGAATCTTTGCAAGGCTCTTCAGTAGTGGCAGGACAGGCTGTCTGGTATGAGCTGGGTAGGCTGTGGAGCGTATGGACATAGGAAAGCTCCTAGAGGTAACATCCTGAAAGGACAGGAAGAGATGGCATATTCCACAGGGGTCTAGGCTACAGACGCTACAGAACATGGTTATGGATTACATGTAGAATAAGAGCTGGAATCCCAATGCCACTTTATAAAAGGAGAACACTCAGGTCCTGAAAGCAGCAAGGCCAGCCCCCAGGCAGGCAGCTTAGTGTCATGTGACCTGAGCTATTGCATGTGGGCAGTGGGGAAGGGAATGTTATCAAGACCTCTACAATGGGTCCTGGCCTGTGAGCCACAACAGCACAAGGTGAATTAAAGAACAAAAAGACTCAGAGTGAAGAGGCTGGGTCTTAGGACCTAGTCAGTGCTGCTGATGGCAACAAAGACAAAAACCCCCAAGCACATCCAGTATTTATTGTATACAATCATGAGAAGGAATAGGGATCTAGGGTGCTTTGAAGTCATCTAGTGAATTACTTCTGAACACCTGGCATGACGGTGCCAGGCAGGGCTATTAGGTAGGCACTGCTTATCTTGCTAGGATAGAAGAAACCAGTACTGGAACCAGGAGCAATTAGCAAAACCCACAAGTTCAGCGAAATTCGATAGTTCAGGGGAAAGGATTTTAATTGGGGTCAAGCTGACCTCAGCTGCATGTAACTTAGCAGGTCCCTGCCACTTCACAGACCAGGACTTAGGCCTCAGTGACAGCCATTAGCAAAGGAGCAATATTAGCCCCACTCTGCTAGCTGACATGCCCGTTTGAGTCATGCAGGGCTTCGGTCTGACTCCTGATATGAAACAGTATAGCCAAATTAGGAAAGGCAAGAAGCATGTGCCACTCTTGGCCCCCTAGTACTGGGCAGGGTTGTCTGCTACAGCTGTACAGTTGAGCCCTACATTTGTTTTTGTTTTTGTTTTTGTTTTTTTCCAGCTTTAATTGAGTTTATTGGTACATTTTAGAGATACAGTACAGTTACATTCATTGTTGGGATATTGTACCTCTACATGACAAGTCTTGATTCTCATTTTTTCCCCTTACCTCTGCCCTCCCTTCACCTCCTCCTCCCCTCCCCATCTACAAACACTTTATTTTCATCTTTTCATTCTCTCACATTTTCTTCTTTTCCCTTTTTACTCTTCCCCTACCCATCCCACCTTCCCTACACCTTTAGCTCCTTTCTTTCCATTTCTAAATGTCAGTAATCTTATTAGGATCTTATGCATTGTTGCAGATTATTTACACCAGGGAAACTATTCGGTATTTACACATGTGTGACTTATTTATTTCACTTAGGAGTATATCTTCAATATGTATCCATTTTCCTACGAATGAATCTATTTTCTCATTCTTTATGGCTGAGTGATATTCCATTTTATAGAAAAACCACATCTTCTTTATCCAGTTTTCAATGGATGGGCAAATGGGCTGTTTCCAAGATTTAGCTATTACAAACTGTGCTGCTATAAACATGGGTGCACATACTTCTCTGTGATATGATTCTTTTAGTTCTTTTGGAAAGATACCCAGCAGAGGGATGGCTGGGTCAAATGGAACCTCCAGTCCAAACTCTCTGAGGTATCTCCATATTGATTTCCATAGTGGTTGCACCAGTCTGCACTCCCACCAACAATGGAGAAGGGTTCCTTTCTCCCCACAACCCCGCCAACATTTGTTATTGTGTGATTTCTTGATAGCAGCCATTCTTTGTGGGATGAGGTGGAATCTCAGTGTTGTTTTCATCTGCATCTCTCGAATGACCAGTGATGTGGAACATTTTTTCAAATATTTTCTTGCTGCTTTTACTTCTTTGTCTGAGAAATGTCTGTT
>NW_022900926.1:26467746-26478008 GCF_012274545.1 Fukomys damarensis | reverse complement strand
TTTTAATATTTAGATCTTTAATCCATTTGGATTTTAATTTAGTGCATGGCGAAAGATAAGAGTCTAATTTTAATCTGTGGCAGGTTGACATCCAGTTTTTCCAACACCATTTATTAAAGAGGCTATCTTTCCTCCACTGAGGATGGTCAGCTCCTTTGTCAAAGATGAGGTAGCTGAGTACATCTGGGTTTGTTTTTGTGTCTTCCAGTCTGTTCCACTGATCCTCAGGCCTATTTTTTTGCCACTACCATGCTGTTTTTATCACAGTGAGCCCTACATTTGGATTAATGTTCTGTGTCACCATCTTGAAATGCTTAATAACTTTGAACCAGAGGCAGCCCTGCATTCTCACTCTATACTAGGCAAGTGAGATAGCATGTCCTGCCCAGGAAAGTGTTTTCTACATGTTTATGCAGAACCACTTGGCTAATGGTACATCCAAGGCCTTCAGATTGTGTCTTCACCCTACCAGGAAGAGCAGGAGTGTAGAGATGGCTCAAAGCTCCCATGTCAGTGTAGCTGCTGCCTGTGACTGTCAAGACTGGCCTGTGGATAGAGTTCATTCAGTTGAGCAGAATGACCCAGACAACTGGGTCACTAGTTCTACAGACACTGAGGAATATTTTAATAACACGAGATTTGCAGTCACTGCTTGAGTAAAATAGTAATTTCCCTCACCTAAGTTTCACTTAGTTTAATAATTGAAGCTAAAAGTTTCTATAAGTTCAAGCCAAGGACAGATGGCAAAAAAGGACACTTGGCAAAAAAGAACTTTATAAAATTGAACAGTTTATTATTTTATTTGGCTAAGAATGTCATAGCATGACTAAGTGTCATGCAACAAAAAATTTGCATTTAAAAGAAAATTATATTGGAAAGATTTAAAAGAAATTTTGTGACTACACCTATGCTTATATATTTCAGAGAAGAAAAAAGAGGGCTTTATCAAAATTTAAAATATAACGCAATAGCTAACTATTCAAGGAATTGTCTATAAGATTTTGTATAAAATTGCTATACAAAATATCTTAAGCCTGTACACATTGGCCCAAATAATAATTATAATTTTTATCATAATATTTTTAAATAAATTAAGAATAACTGAAGTATAGATCATCATTCTGAATGATCATCAATTCTTTGGTGGCTTTATATTTACTTACAGCAGCAGCAGCTAATTAAGGGAAGAATGGGAAATTTGTTAAGCCCTTTAAAATATCTCTAAGGCTATAACTTCTGAAATCTAATAGTAAATAGGAAATAGCTTTGAGGTCATATGGGTTTAAGTTCAAACCTCAGCTCTTCTTGGGCAAGGTGCTTAACTTGACAGAGTCTCATGTTGTAGTTTTTTAAAAATGTATAGCTACTAAAGGACAATTAAATACACAATTGCATTGGTAAATCTTCATGAATTTCCTAAAAATGAGGCTTTATCATTTAGGTTAGTAACTCAGTGCTTGGCAAAACCAAGTCAGCTAATCTGTCCTACATATGACAAAGAGATGAACGAATTAGTTCTGATCCTCAGTAAAGGGAAAGAGGGACTGAGGTAGAGAGGACTGGAGAAGAGAAAAGGCTCCATCAGATGTTGTCACCAAGGGGCCACTGGGAGAGGCAGCAAGGGTATATCCAGAGATACAGGATGCCTGGTGGGCTTTTACGACCCAAGATATGTTTACATTTTTTTGATACAAGCCAATATGACCCTGAGTTTATCCTATAGATAAAGGGATAATTATTTGTGTAGCATTGCATTCATTCCTAGGGCTGCAGGGTTCTCTCATAGTTCAGGAGGCCAAATATCTGTTACTGGGGAACTAACTCGGTTGGTTCCTTTTGGGGCTCTGAAGGTGTTTCTTTCCCTACCTCTCCTGGTTTCTGGTGTTTGCATTCAGCATTCATGTTGGATGCTTCTTGGCATCTAGTGCTACACCTGGGAGCCAATCTCTGCCCCACAGTCACTTGGTAGACTCCTGAAGTGTATGTCTTTCTTACTCTAGGTCTTCTAACAATCTTCTATGTCCAAATTTCCTTTTTCTTATGAGGACATCAGTCACCTTGTCTTGATTAATTGCATCTTCAAAGGTGCTAGTTTCCAATTATTTTTGTTTTGTTTTGTTTGTACCAGGAATCAAACTCAGGGCCTCAAGCTTGCCAGGCAGGTGCTGTATTGCTAAGCTCTATCCCTGGCCCCCAGATTGGTTTACATTACAGACACTGAGCATTAGGACTTGAGTATCTTCTCTTTTGGAGGTGGGGGATACAATTCCATCCAGAATAGACATAGACAATGTGCAATTGGAGATGACCAGCCAAGCCAGTCCAGACTTATCTGGTGGCCTTAGGGAATGGAGAGACTGATATTGCAACATCATTTCTGTAACTTCTTCTTAGCATGCAGAGTTTGGCAAGCTCTGGTACTAAATTTCCCTCCATTCTATTTCCTGCCTCTCTCCCCAAGCTCTGGTAAAGTTTATACTAAATACACTCACACAGCCACACAGGCTGTGGACAGATTAAAGGTGTTGTATCTTTTGAGTATCCTCAGGTACAGGCAGATCCCGCCTGGGACTCATCTGTCCAAGTCATGAAGCAAGTATATCTATGAAGGACGTTAAAGGTCCTTAATGACCTTTGATGACAAGCCTGACATCACACAGCATGGAGGCTAATTCTTCTCATCTGACTCTCAGTTCAAGCAACTTTGAGAACTTATCTTTCCTCATGTCCAGCACTGTGGTTCCACTCTAAAGCAATAAAATGGCTTTCAGACTAAAACCAGTCAGTTTTGTGAGCCAGATTAGAGACTGACCTACAATATCAGTGATCTCTCTCAATGCACTGATACTGATTCCCCAGCCTCTGAGGCTAGGAGCTGGGCTCTGCCCTTGTTGATCCCACCTAGTAAAGTTGCTTGGGAAGCCCAGGCCCAATCTCACCTGGTGGACACCCACCTTCTTAACCTCTGTCTTAGTTCATCTTCATTGAATACTTGAGGCCAAGTCACTTGTAAAGAAAAGAAGTCTTCTTAGCCCATGGCTCTTGACACTGGAAGCCCAATATCAAGGTGAAAACATCTAGTGAGGGCTTTCTTGCTTCATCAAAATAGAGAGGAGACATCTAGCAAGGCAGAGCAAGTGTGCTATCTTGGGTCTCTCCCCACTCTTATTAAGCTGCTCATGCCATCACACAGGGGTTTTAGTCCCATGTCTTCATCTAATCCTCATTACTCTACCTCCATAAGGTCCAACCTCCAAATATCAGTAACATATGAGTTTGGGAACTAAGCTTCCACCACATGAACTTTTGAGGGACACATTCAAACCGCAGCACCCTCACGCCCCTGTGCTGGACTTTCACTGGCTAATTTCTCCAAATAAACAGCTGTGGTCTATATGGGCACAAATGAGAGACATTTAACTCAGCCTGGGTAGGAAAGTAGGGGAAAGGCTATAGGAAGAACAAGACAGAGAGTGACAGAGGGGAGCTACAGGCAAAGGAGCAACGCCTTTGAGGCACAGGGTCTGAGAGTAGGGAGTATACAGGGTGTGGAGTGTGCTCCGAGTCTGGGTCAATGAGCACAGGCCAGCAGGTTAATCTGCAGAGGAAATCAAGCACCAGAGCAAAAAGGGCCTTGTGTTCTCTGACAAGGAGGGTGGACTGGGTCCCAAAGCCTGTAGAGCCATTCGAGACTTTAGGCACCAGTATGGCAGGACCAGATTCATAGTTTACCAGGCTCTCTAGAGCAGCCAATTGAGGGCTGGACCAGAGGGAAACCAAATATATAAAGAGGAAGAGTGAGGAAGCTGCTGAGTCACCCAGTTTAATGAGGACCAGAACCAAGGCGGGCGGGGGGGGGGGGACGGGACTGAGCGACGCTTAAGAAATAGGACAAACAGTCTAGGAGTAGGGGGTGAAGAGTAAAGGATTTCTGTGGTGAGAGATAGCAATACTTCTATCGGTAAATCTGTGTTACCCAAAACACAGGTTTACATCCTAACTCCCAGTAATTGTGACCTTATTTGGAATATTTCATGGATTCATGGAAAGAGTACAAGGGCACAAGAACTGAGTGCCATCGGGGTAAATCTGTGCTAACTCCAGACAAGCAAGGATTGCCTTGACCAGGTGGGAGAATAGTCTTGAAGAACATGTAGAAGTTAAATAAAAAATGAGAACAAGGACATATAACAATAAACACCTTTTTTTTTCTTTTCTTTTTTCTTTTTCTTTTTTTTTTTTGTGGGACAGTTTCTCACTATGCAGTTCAGGCTGGCCTTGAACTCACTATGTAGATCAGGCTGCCCTCAAACTCACAATGATCCTCCTGCCTTAGCCTCCCAAGTGCTGGGATTACAGATATGCACCACATTTCCTGTCCAAACACCATTTCTTGATCACCATGTGGTGTTATACATCAAGTTAGATGCTTTGATTACAGGATCTCTACTCTCTCCTTACCTCCAACCTACTAGAAAATAGATTTTCAAGAAGTGATTTTTCCCAAAGTCACATAGTTAGATAGCGGTAAAAGGAAAATTGAGTGGCCAGGGATTTAGCTCAGCAGTTCGGTGACCTGCCTTGCAAGCGCAAGGACCCAAGTTCAATCCCCAGTACCAAAAAAAAAAAAAAAAAGAAAGAAAATTGAGGGCTGGCGATTAGCTCAGTGGTTCCATTACAGACCTGAGTTTGATTCCCAGTACCAAAAAAAAGAAAAAGAAAATTGAACACAAGTCCAACTGAGGCAAAAGCAACCTGGCTTTCAATCTAGTCCATTGTACTGTATGGGTACTTGGGAGGAAACCAAGTACAGAAAGGTTTGAGTTAAGTAGCATGAGTTCATTGTACAGATGGACATCACTGTTGGGTGTAAATGAGGCCAGGCAGGTAGGTCAGAGCCTAGTGGTAGACACCACTGTAGCAGATGCTAGAGTAAGGGAGCCTCTGAAGATGAATTAGCAGGGGAGTCCCATTTCTAGGTGTTAGTCATGTCACAGAGGGTCAGGAAACATACATGAAAGAAACAAAATATATTTTACAAATTGCATATTGACTATGTTAGTCAGCTTTCCATTACTGTAATGAATACCTAAGATAATCAAAGAGAAAGGTTTATTTGGTTCATAATTTTAGAGATCTCAGTCCATGGTTGACCCATTGCTTTTTGGCCTGTGGTAAAGCAGCACATTATGGTGGGACACATGACAAAGCAAACTGTTTGTTTCACAACTGAAATGTGAGAGAGAGGAAGCAGCGGTAGTACTACAGTATCCTTAAGAGCACACCTCCAGTGACCCAAACACTTCCCACTAGGACCCTCCTCTTACAGGTTCCATCACCTCTTAGTAGTGCCACTCTGGGGAACAGCCTTTAACACATGGACCTTGGGTGGACATTTCAGATCCAAACAATAGCAGGAACTGTGATCTCCTCAACCTTTCAACAAGGGTAATGGAGAGAACCAGAAGATGTATCTTGATTCCATTCCAAGCCCTGAATACTGTTATCCTTTCTTTGATTCAGTTTCTTCATTTCTCAAAGGAAGAGAATAAGGCCTCTTTGAGGCTTCTCGTAGTATTCTTGGGAAACCCACCAATATTATATTAGGGGATGTTATTCGGAATATCGGCAAGACTCTCTGTTGGAGTTTGTGCATGTCGTTTACACTGTGATGGCTTTAGAATACAAAAACACAAAATAGGAAAAAATGATGTAAATATCTTAAAAGACAAATGGTTTAATCAGATTTGGGTGTTCTTGGCTTTCCTAGTGTGGTGATCAAAGTGTCTGTGCAGATGGTGGTGCGTGTGTTCAACTCCCTCGGGGCCTGGAGTTGACCCTCACCTCCACTATAGAACAGCAGTGTGGATCTATCTCAATGAGTCTCCTGAGCTCTTTGAACTTAAACTTTCCCATCAGCACAAGGGGTACAATCAGTATCCAGAGACTTCTTGTGAAGATTAAATGTGATCAAACACGTAAAGTACCTGATACAAGAGATACTAGATTGAGGTCTAATGTTACTGCTACAGAATGGAACATTCTTGCTTCTCTTCTTACCTTCTTTTTCCAGGCTCTGACAGAAACTTCAGCTTTGCTTGCTTAGAGAGAAACAAAGAACAAGAAAGAGGGAGGGAAAAAAACTGTCTTCGATAGCTTCCTTTGTGCATGCTTTTGTTCTAGTCTGTGGTGTCCCAGTGGTGAAGCTGTTAAGAATGTGAAGCTTTTGAAAGTTTCACAGCATTTTCTTTGTTCTCCTTCTGCTTCTGGTACACATGTTCAGTACATAATGATTCCCTTTATCACGGGGAGTTGGTGCACATACATAACACATCTTAATTCTTGTTTTCCCTCCTTTCCCTTCCTCTGCTCTCCCTTGTTTACCTTCCCATTTGAACATTTTCTTCCTACTTCTCAATATCTAGCATCCATTTTGGTCCTTATCTGTGCTTTTGGTTTCTCACACAAAAGAAACAACCTGCTTTTCATTTGGGTTTTAATGGCTCTAGGGCTACCCCAAGGGCCACCCAGCCTGCAGATCACTAGTGGCAGGGCCCTGAGGCTCAGTCTTGTGCTCTCCAGCTGTCCTTTTCTGGCTTGCTGAGTTGCCAGTGAGTCAGCTTCCTGCTTATTCTGTTTACTCCATGGAGAATAAGAGCAGTGAAAATATTTATCAACCTCAACATGATGCTATGGCAATTAATGGATGAATAATTAGAGAGCACAGAAAACTCCTCATAAAACTATATATTATTTTTATAGGAACTCTGAAAAGGAAGATATTCTTTATAAGCATCCACAGGTGACTCAGAGTAGCTTGTGACCTTGGCCTCTGGTTGGGTTTGACTCCATCTTCTCTGAGACAGTCATGAATGTGTCTACCAGAGGCCCATGTCCCTAGAATGTAGCTTGCCAGGGCCAGAATTTTGTCCTCTTAGGCAGTGCCAAATGAATACCATGAAGTTTCCAGTTCAATTTCCCAAGACTTCCAGTTAAATTTGAATTTTGGATAAATGATTTTTAAAAAGAGGGGCCGGGGATTTAGCTCAGTGGCCCCGCACCTGCCTCACAAAGGCAAGATCTTGAGTTTGATCCCTGATACTGGGGGGAAAAAAAGTATGAATCATTATTTGAAATTCAAATTTAACAGAATATCTTGTTATTATTTATTTCTTTTCTTTTCTAAATCCAGCAGTCCTAGACATGCACAGCATTGTGTAGTATTCTCTCAGGACTGTGAAGCAAGATTAATGCCTACCTTTGAGAACACGGTAACTAACAGTGGTAACGTTAACATGTGATGTGCAATGTAGCTCCCAAAGTAGCATTCCCTATAAACACAGATTTCTTTCACTGGGGCTGCTCACCTTCCTTCACTTTCATAGCTGTGATCCTACTTGTCAGAATGTGTTGGCCCTGTGTGTCTATATACAGCAAAACACAGAATGTTTAGTTCTAGGATTTACTGATGAGAAAATGAGACTGATTGAAACTCACACTCCTTTAGAGACTATTTGGCTGAACTTATACTATTTATGATTTCCAAGTTCAAAAAACACTCAACAGCCAGGCATGGTAGCGCATGCCTGTAATCCCAGCACTCGGGAGGCTGAGGCAGGAGGATCACTGTGAGTTCGAGATCAGCGTGGGCTACATAGTGAGTTCCAGGTCAGTCTCAACTACACAGTGAGACCCTGTCTCAAAAAAAAAAATTAACAGTGGTAATTTCCAGTGGATGGATCCATCCATATGAGCTGCTCAAGATAGGAGAATAGAGAGCAGGCAGTGTGTCATTGCCAGCCCCTCCTTAGTAGCCAGGCTTGGTTCAGCCCCTGAGGGGCCACCAGGTCTCCTCTCTGCTAGGGCCTTAAGGCCCTTGTGAACAAACCTAAATCTGGTTCATGTATTTACCCAGTTAGGAAGTGTTTACCAACTGATTTCAATGGATGGCTTTGATTTCTTGCAAAATGCTCTGAAAAGGGTTGACTGGGATGATTAGATTTGGGTAATGACTACTGTAACTTAGTAAAACCAAACTCAAAATAGAAAAGACAATTTTTAAAAAGAACATTGAAAGCTCTAGAGAGTGAGCAAAAGCAGGATGATACTTGTTCAGGCCTTGTCACAGGGGGACTCTCCTCTCCACAACAGAATCGTGGAGTGCCTGTGCCCCAAGTCAGCGGGACTCGGTACACCCGAAGATGCTGACCGCAGCCTGCCCACCTGTCATCCCCATCCCATCCCAGCGAGGCATCTTCTGACTGGGCAGAGTGAAGGCACAGCCCAGCGCAGAGCCCCACCCCACCCCCATAAGTGAGGAGGTAGTGTCTGCTGCCAGTTCTGTCTTCAGCAACTGCGGCGCAGGGTGCACTGGCTGCATCTCCATTCCAGTGCTGTCCAGGACCCAGGGGCCCCAGGCATGCCAGCTCCCCTGAGAGCAGTCTCCTGGACGCTCCCTTCCAACATCTCTGTCCTGGCACCATTGACATCACTAGCCCCCAGGAAAGTGGTGGAGATGCTGCCAGCAGATAGTACACCTCCTTGATCAGGAGCCTCTTGTCACCTTCTTAGACTCACTCCCCACCTGGTGTCATAGAAAGATGAACTTGACTTCAGATGGGAAGTAAGGCCTGAGCTGGGTGACACTCCAGTGGAACCCCTGGTCCACACTTAGACAGGTGCCCTTAGCCGGGAATGCTTGACAGGCAGAATGTCCTCACTCCAGAATTTGACATCATAGAAAATGACAGGTGGCATCGGGTGCAGCTCTTGAGTTTGAGTTAAGGATTAGTCGAGTTCCAACCTGGATTTCGGAAGGGAGGAAACATTACCAAGTTCTGTGGCAAGTGGAATATTAGAGGGAGAGCTTGTTTTAGAAAAGCGGATTCCGGGGTCTCATGGCACACAGACCCCCTTAGAAACCAGGCAGCTCTGCATCCCTTGAATCTCATCCCCTGAATCTCAGCTGTTGGTGTTTTGCATATTTTCTACATGGTTCTTTTCTTTCTTCTTTAATTTTTTTCCTCCAGAATCAGGGGGTCTAACTCAGGACCTTGTGTTTTCAAGGCAGGTGTGGTGCCACTGAGCTAAATCCCTGGCCCTCTCATGGTTCTTTAATAAGAAATGATAACAGGGGCCAGGGATTTAGCTCAGTGGCAAAGCATCTGCCTTGCAAGTGCAGGTCCTGAGTTCGATCCCCAGTGCCAGAAAAAAAATTGTTTAAAATAATAAAGATAAATAAAATAAAAATAAGAATGATAAAGTTATGTGCTTAAAAAAATTGGAGTGATACTCTTCAAGGAGGGCAGATCTACCTGAAGAGCCTGGGAGTTTGCAGCTTCTTTTTGTGTTGTTTCTTTTAAAGGAATTTCCCAAATATTCTTACCTCATACGTACAAAAAAGTCAGGCTTACTGGCTTGAGGTACATGAAATACACATGACAACATTAGCATTGTGTGTTTGCACGTGTGTGTGTTTATAGATCAGAATATGCTACACCGAAATATGCCCTTTGGCATAAAAATAACTTTATTTTGAGCTGGAGATAAGTGAAAATCAACAGATGTAAAGAGAAGGCTCCCCAGGGCTTCCCTTATCTGACAAAAAAGCAGAAACTTCTGAGAAAGGAGGGTCTGCCACATATCCCCTCTTCCAGGAGAGCAGCCACAAAGAAGACAAGTCTGGCACCAAGATGGGCCTACAAACAAGCCTACTAAAATAATTTTTATCTAATTGGTTTCCCCCAGTTCTTGTACTTCTCTAAAAATATATTGTTGTTTGTCGAGATGCTAAACAAATCCCAAGGTCTAACTATCCTCTGAGCTCATGATGACTGTCAACCGCATGCGAGCTGTAGGTGTCCATGAGCTGTATGGTTTTCTCTTGTTGATCTGTCTTTTGTCAGTTTAATTTGCAGGGCTACAGCAGGAGAACCAAGTGGGTGAAAGAAAAAGGTTTCTCTCCTCCCCTATAGCAGCATATGGAACTATATATTGTAATCACTAAGTTAACTACTAAAAAATGAAAAGAGGCAAAAATATTAAATATTTTTTATGGTTTAAGTATTAAAAATATTTCATGGAAAAGAAGGTAGGGAAGGAAAAATGGGGGAAACACTAGCTGGGACAATTAAGAAACAAATACAAGGCCAGGGATTTGGCTCAGTGGTTCCACTGCCTGCCTCGCAAGCACAAGGACCGGAGTTCCATCCCTGGTACCAAAAAAAAAAAAAAAAAAAAAAAAAAAAAAAAAAAAAAAAAAA
>NW_022900926.1:26428658-26467463 GCF_012274545.1 Fukomys damarensis | reverse complement strand
AAAAAAAAAAAAAAAAAAAAAAGAAAGAAAGAAAGAAATACAAAGGTAGCACATGTAAACCATGTACGACACCATTCCAGGTATGGTGGTGCATGCCTGTAACCTCAGCATTAAGGAGGCTGAGGCAGGAGGATGAGGATCATCACAAGTTTGATGCCAGCCTGAACCATGTAGTGAGACCTTGTCTCAAAACAAACAAACAAAAAACCCTACCTGCTCCCTCCAAGATTGGCATGTTAAGCATAGACACACAAATAGAGTCAAAAGAAAAAGTCAAAAGAAAACTAAGACTGCTCTATGAATTTTGGATAAAAGAGGCGCAAGGTGTGTATCAGGAAGATACAACCACACACAGTATTTCAGATAACATGAAGCAAACAATGAGAGGAATGAAGGAAAAAGGAGGAAGATCTTCAGTCATGGCTGGAAATCTTGACACTCTCAGTTCAAGAACTGATAGCATTGATAAACCACAAAGAACTGATAGACCACCACAAAAATTAAGACCTGAGTAATACAAGCAACACCTTCTCTTAATAAGTACTTACAAAATACCACACTGAGTAACCATTCTTAGCAAGCGCACATAAAATAGTCACCAAACTGGATGGCATGGTGAGTTACACACATCTTAATACATTCTGAAAGATCAAACTTTTAAAGACCAAAAGTGAAATAAATTAGAAATCTGTAACAATATCAAAAAAAAATCAACTATTTGGAAATTAAACATTTCCAAATATAAATTTCCACACATTATAAATACCTCCTGGGTCAAAAAAGAAATCACAAGATAAGTTAGAAAATATTTCAAGTTGAAAACTAAGGAAAATATTCATATCAAATTTACAGATCATACCTAAAAGAAATCTTACAGTTGTAAATGTTTGCATTAGAAAGAAAAGCTTGAAGTCAATTCTCTAAGTATCAAGTTTCTACCTTAAGAAGCTACAAAAAGATGGGCAAGATAAACTCAGAGTGGGCGGAGGGAGAAATAATAAAAAATCAGGGAAGAATTCGATGCAACAAAAATAGAGAAATTTTTAGGGCTGGGGATTTTTAGCTCAGTGGTTCTAGCACTTACCTTGCAAGCACAAGGACATGAGTTGGATCCCCAGTATCAAAAAATAATAAAAATTTAAATAAGAGGAATTTTTAAAAACCAAAAGTTGATTCTTTGAAAAAGTTAATCACATTGACAAACCCCTAATAAAACTGATAGAGTGGATTTAGCTCAGTGGCGCTGTGCCTACCTTGCAAGCACAAGGTCCTGAGTTCGATTTCCAGTACTTCCACACATGGTTTCTCTAGTGAATTAGTATTCAAGAAAGAAAAATCATATTAAATATTTAAGGAACATATTAGACATTTAAACATATTAAACATTTAAGAAATAAATAATACCCACCCTACACAAATTCCTACAAAACAGAAAAGGAAAAAGCATTTCTCAATGCATTTTATGTGGCCAACATAACCCAGATACCAAAACCTGTCAAATATTAAGAAAAAGAAAAATTATAGACCAATATACCTCACATATATATACATATATATATATACATTTTTTTTTTGAGACAGGGTCTATTTTTGTCAAATAGTTGACAATAGGATTTCTCTAACTGATAAAAAAATTTTCTTTGGTGGTAACGTTTTCATATTTTGTTTATTCTTTCCAACTGCCTTATAGGACAGTGTCCACATCCTCATCAGAAATCCTGGGTTCAAATCCTATCTTAGCCACTTAATAGCTGTTACATGGATAGTTTACTTAATTCTCCAGTCCTCAGTTTCCTCATCTTCAGATGGGGATGTGGAAGCCAGGGATTTAGCTCAGTGGTTCTGCCGCCTGCCTCGCAAATGCAAGGACCTGAGTTCGATCCCTGGTACAAAAAAAAAAAAAAAAAAAAAATGATGAGGATGTGGACATTGACCTATAAGGCAGTCGGAAAGAATAAACAAAATAATTATGAAAAGAGCCTAATGATGTGCCTAGTACAAAAAAGTTACCACCAAAAGAAAATTTTTTTATCAGTTAGAGAAATCCTATTGTCAACTATTTGACAAAATCAATTATCATTACTAGTTTATCTTTTATATAGATTTACATTTTTCTACTACAGGTTGAGTACATTGTATAAGGGTCAGGAATATTTTTCCAAATATTTTAGATGAGGGGCACGTGGCTCTGTTAAAACTACTCACCTTGCTGTAATAAGGCAAAAGCAGCCATCTATAACCCATAAATGAATGTGTATAGCTGTGTTCCAGTATGCAAAATAGGCATCAGGCTGGATTTGGACTTCAGCCATGCATACCAACGTGGGTGACAGGTAGCAAGACTGCACGTGCTCTGAGTCACTGCCTGATTCAAGTTTTGACTCTGCCACTTATTAGCTATGTGACCTTGAGCAAGTTATGCAGCATCACTTTGGCTCAGTTCCCTCACCCATAAAAGGAGGATTTAAAGTAGTCCTTCATAGGATTGTTTTATTGAATTTAAAAACCTGAAACTCTTAAAACAGCCTAGAACAGAAGAAGCATTCAAACAATGTCAGTAATTATTTTAACTGGAAACAGGCAACAGCTCTCTCATTATTTAGGATTAGAGAACACGTTAGACGTGTGGTTTATTTGGCCTTTAGTTATATCAGAATGGCTGGCCAGCTCCACAGTCTGCAGGCACCCAGACTCCCACTATCTCGTTGCTTTGCCGTCCTCAATACACGGACTTGTAGACCAAAGCTGCTGCTTGATTGAAGCCGACACACCCACAGTCTACAGTCCACTGGGCAGGAGGAAGGGCTGCCTGTCCTCTTATGGGCACCACCCACCCATGCCAATACTTACCATTGGCCAGGATTGGGTCACATGGCTAGAACCCGTCAAATAGATGCTGGGAAATGTAGGCTCCATTCTGGATTTCCTACAAATACCCAGGCAGAAAAGCAGGTTTTTGGGGAAACCAACAAACTGTACCACAACACTGCTTTCCAACCTCAGGTATATTAAAACCAAAATAGCATGCATAAAATAAGCTGACTAATAGAGCGGGGCGGGGGGAGGTTGAAACAGGAAGAGCTCTTCAAAGAAAGAAAAACAAAGAGTAAGGCATCTCCAATACAGTCATTTCCTAAGGATTTTCTTCACTTGTGGCCTTTTTGTTGTGAGGTCCACAGTGAGGTCACTGAAGACACAGAAATCATGTTCAGCAGCACTTGTTTTCTGTCGCTATTTACAAAGGAGTGTGAGGCCCTGGCGTTCCCCTGCGGTCCTTGTCTGTATTCTCAGCCAGAGTCCCTCAGCTCTGAGTAGGGAGAGGTAGGCCCCTCCCCAATTTGGGGAGGATTCCCACACGTTCCTGGATCTCCGAGAAGACCAAGCTGTGCTCCTGAGCTGTTTTGACGGTATGACTGGAAAGTATCTGCAAAGACACCAGCAGCCAGTTGTCCCGTGTCCCAGACAGCTTTGTCTTCACCCCACTCCCCACGAGGTGCCAGGTGGTGACTTTTCAGCCTTTCTGGCTCTCTTCTCTCCCTCAGCAAAGCAACAGCTTGCAGAGTTAGGATGAATAGCTGGGTACATTAAAATCTGGTTGACTCTAGCTTCCAACCCTTTAGATAATCATTGCTGGAACCCTTTGGGAAACCATAGGACATACACAAATTTCACTGAGTTACTTCCATGCATTTTAGGGCTGTGATTGTGGGGTTTTTCAAAGATTGTTTTTGCTGTTAACGTTTGTTGTGTTTATATACAGACAATCAGGAAGTTTTTGGATGAACATTTATAGGATTTCTGCAGTTCTAGTATATGTGTCCGAGTACTTAGTCATTATAATTTTTTACCTCCCTAACTGTGTACACAGGTTAAATTAATTCAATGAGCCTAAATTATTAGATAGTCTGATATCTATAATATATACAAAACTTTAAAAAAATTAAACTCCCCTCAAAAAATAAAGGGCCCAATCAAAAAGCAGAAAGTAAAGGACCCAATTTAAAAACAAAAAATAAAGGACTCAATCAAAAAATGGGCAAAATGAACTGAACAGAAACTTCTCAGAAAAAGTACAAATAGCCAATAAATTTATGAAAAAATAGTCAACATCTGTGGCCACTACAGAAATACAAATTAAAACAACATTAAGATTTCATCTTTCTCTAGAAAGAACGGTGATTGGTTTTGTGGGGTTGTTTTGTTTTGTTTGGTTTGGTTTTTGAGACAGGGTCTCACTATGTAGTTGAAACTGATCTGGAGCTCACTATGTAGCCCAGGCTGATCTCAAACTCACAGCAATCCTCTTGCCTCAGCCTCCTGAGTGCTGGGATTACAGGCGTGTGCCACCACGCCCGACTAGTACAGTCATTGTTAATAAATAAAATAATAAATGCTGGTAAGGTTGAGGGGGATGGGGGAAGGGAAGGAACCCTTCTACATTGTTGGTGGGAATGTAAACTAGTACAACCACTGTGAAATCAGTAGGCAGATTCCTCACAAAACCAAAACTATAAATTCTATTCAAGGGCCAGGGATTTAGCTCAGTGGTTCTGCCACCTGCCTCGCAAGCACAAGGTCCTGAGTTCGATCCCCAGTACCAAAAAAAAAAAAAAAAAAGACAGATCCAAATAGATATCTTCCTCTTTTCATTTGGTAGATATCTTTGTTAAATGTATTTGATAATAGTGTTTCTTAGGGTAAGTCAAAGTAGATGGATAAATGTGCTGTCAAGAAAGCTAAGTAGGGCCAGGGATTTAGCTCAGTGGTTCTGCCGCCTGCCTCGCAAGTGCAAGGTCCCAAGATCGATCCCCAGTACCTAAAAAATAAAAATAATAAATAAAATAAATTCTATTCAACCCAGCTATTCCCCTTCTAGGTATCTTCCCAAAAGAGCTAAGAACATCATATTACAGAGATATGCACATACTGATGTTTATAGCAGCACAATCAATAATAGCTAAATCTTGGAAGCAGTCTAAATGTCCATCAATAGACAAATGGGTAAAGAAATTGTGGCATCTATACATAATGACACACAGCTCAGTTATAGAGAAAGATAAATTTGAGGCATTTGTAGAGAAATGGAGACATCTGGAAAGCATAGTGTTAAATGAAATAAATCAGATACATAAACTGAAATACTGTATGGTTTCTCTCATTTGTGTAATCCAAAGAACAAATAGAGAGCAAAATAAAAGACTGATAAAAAGGAAACAAGGAGATAGATACTTTGCAAACAGGAAGGGTTCCAAAGGGGATGGAGGGGAAAGGAACATAAAATATTTAAGATGTATCATTTACATGTTCCAGGTACCCTCAATGAATGTAATCTGTATATGTCCCAAATATAAACTAAAATAATGATGATGATGAAAATGGGAAAAGGGCATCTAGAGATGGAGGGAGGGAGAGGAAACAGTCTCCTGTTTGGATTGGCTGAGAATGAATGCTTGAAATTACCACTGCACTTTAGCACACACAACAATGCCTGATTTCTAGGAAGTTTTCAATAAATACATCTTGAAATAAGTGAGAATCATGATTCTTCTAGCTAGTGTTGTGAAAAGCTGTGTCTGTCATCCTCAACATCTGCACAGTTGGCAATGTGACACCTTGGTACAAACTGCAGGTGTCACAGTAGAAACAGGGCTGGTGGCAAGTTAGTCCAGAGCAACTGGAAATTAGCTCACTTCCGGGAGATACTTGAGGTATCCAGCAAAACCAGCTTCTGCATTGCCTGGTATGTTGATGGTTTTCCTCCTACCAGTTTCCTAGCTGGGAGCCATAACAACATCAAGTTACCAATTACTAAAATTTCCAGACAGCATAAGGATTGGTATGATTGTGAAGAAATCTTTTAACAAGGAGCTGAGAGAAAATAATCCAATAAAAATCTAATACCATTGAAGGTGCATGAGCCCTGGAACATTTAATTGAGTTATCTGGAGTCGATGGCCGTACCACCCTGAGCATGCCCAGTCTCATCTGATCTTGGAAGTTAAGCAGGGTCGGCCCTGGTTAGTACTTGGATGGGAGTTATCTGGAAACAAAGCATAGCAAAGTTCCTTCACATCACTGGGGTTTTGGGGAGTTCTACAGGACCCAGTATTTTCAGTTTCAATTAATTATTTTATCTTTTTGTTTTTGTATTCTGACCTTTTTTTTTTTTTTGGTACCAGGGATCAAAGTTGGGACCTTGCACTTGCAAGGCAGGTACAGAACCACTGAGCTAAATCCCCAGCCTCTTACCATGTTTTTAATTATTATTTTTAAAATTTTCACTGGAAAAATTATATGTATTTATCTTGTACATGTTGTTTTGAAATATGTATATACTGTGGAGTGGCTAAATCAAGCTTCTTAGCAATGCATTACTTCACATACTTATTTTTGTGGTGAGAACGCTTAAAATTTACTCCTTTAGCAATTTTAAAAGTACAATCCACTCTTACTGACTGTAGTCACCATGTTGTAATAGATCGCTTGACTCTATTCTGCCTAACTGACATTTTATTCCTTTGACCAACATCTACCCAAATTTCCCACCAGAGAAGGTGTTCTCTGCCCCAAGTATTTCACTGCTATAATCCTCCAGTGCCCTTACTTCTTAGAAGAGCTCATGCTACTATTTCAATTATTTGACATGTAATGTTTGTTTTGGCTTCACCCCTGCCTGGAGGATGTTCTGAACTTTCTAACTTCTAGCTTTTGTTACATACCCACCCAGTGCTAGCCTGGTGGCACCAAGTCACCTTTGGTAAGTCACCTTTTGGTAAGTAGCTGTCACTCTGTCAACTCCAAAATGTCTTTGTACCTGAGGAGGTCTATTTCTCACACCCAATGACCTTGGCATTGGTGTTATTACTGCTGTGCCAAACATACTTCCTATTGCCCTACATTTCATTCATTCCCTTTCATTGTTTTGTGGCCATCAAGTAGTTGTGCTTATTTTCTTCTGTGGCTTGTAAGTATTTACAAAAATATTTGGAGGACTAGCAGCATTAGGGAATGAGATTATGGCCTCAAAGAGCCTCCATTGAAATCCTACGACCCAATATATTTACTGGAGGGACAAAGACTGTTTTACTCATCTTCAGTCACATGGCATTATGAAATCACAGAATGTTATAAATACATCTTACCCAAAAACTAGGCCAAGCTTTCTCATGAAGAAGCCAAAGCTCAGCCAGGGATTTAGCTAAGTGGTTCTGCCACCTGCCTTAAAAGCGCAAAGACCCACTTTTGATCCCCAATACCAAAAAAAAAAAAAAAAAAAAAAAAAAAAAAAAAAAAAAAAAAAAAAAGAAAGAAAGAAAAGAAAAGAAAGTAACCAAAGCTCAGACAACTTACAGAACTTATTCAAGTCATTAGCTCATATAAAAAGCAGGACTGAATCCACTCTTCTAATTTTCTACATCACTAACTAGTACACTTTTTTATTTTATTATTAGTATTCCTTTCTAGAGACTGCTAAAAACAAACAATATCTTTACTCTAGAGGCTGAAGTGGAAGGATCATATGACCCTAGAGTTTGTGATTAGACTGGGCAATGCAGCAAGACCATCTAAAAAAGCTAAAACAAAAAAATGCCCTTATATCTTACTTATTTATGACTAGGAAACTGCCTTGAGAAATAAGAAAAATCTTTTTTTTTTGAGACAGGATCTCACTATGTATTAATCAAAGAACTACTATCTAGAATATATAAAGAACTCAAAAAAATCAGACCCCCCCCAAATTTAAAGACCCTATCCAAATATGGACATCTGAAATAAATAGACACTTCTCATATGAAGAAGTAAAAATAGCAAATAAATATATGAAAAAACATTCAACATCACCAAGAAATGCAAATTAAAACAATGCTGACATTCCATCTCACTCCAGAAAGAATGGCTGCTATCAAGAAATCAACCAATAACAAATGCTGGCAGGGCTATGGTGAAAAAGGACCCCTCCTCCACTGTTGGTGAGAGTACAGACTGGTGCAACCACTTTGGAAATCAGTGTGGAGATTTCTCAAAAAACTAAAATTAGAGGTTCTATTTGACCCAGGTATTTCCCTTCTTGGTATCTTCCTGAAAGAATTAAAAACATCCTACCACAGTAATTTACGAATACCCATGTTTATAGCAGCACAATTCTTCATAGCTAAATCTTGGAAACAGCCCCAATGTCCATCAACCAATGAATGGATAAAGATGTGGTGGTTTTTTATGCACTAGAGTACTACTCTGCCATGACAGAAGGATGAACTTCAGACATTTATAGCTAAATTGATGGACCATGAGACCATACTCTTAAGTGAAATAAATCAGACACACGTTTAAGTACCACTTTTTTTCTCTGATGTGAGAAACTGAAAGTGGAAATACAGACTAAAAATATAATAGATATTGGGAAATGGGAACAACTATTCAAATGGGAAGGTGAACAAGGGAGGAGAGAGGGAGAAAGGAAGGGACAAGGAAAAAAGTGAAAATAGAAGGAAGAACTGGAAACAAAGCTTTTGTACATGGGGGGTTTAGGAGAGATAGGAAAAAAGAGGCAGGATGTATCATGTACAGGTGCAAATTCCCTACAGTAACTTCTCATTATGTATGTTTAAAGTATACAAATAAATGTTTTGCCATTTTAAAAAAAGACAAACACTGCCTGCCTCACAAGCACAAGGACCTGAGTTCAATCCCCAGTACCAAAAAATAAATAAATAATAAAAATAAAAAAGACAGAGAATAAAAACGGTGTTTGTCATGTTTTTTGTTTCTTATTTGTTTGTTTTTAAAGACCAGTGATATGAGATGCCTTCAAAAATGATAATAGATTTTCCCAGATACAAAGTAAGATGATTGTCTTGTTCAAATTTCCCCAAAAAAGGAAGTATTTGCAAAAGGAGAATTTTTTTAAAAATAGAATATCAAAATGAAACAAAGATAAATATTAATATAAAATGATTAAGAGACTAAAAACTGAACCATCCAACTCAATATATGGACTAGTTTAGATTTCAAAACAAACTGCATATATAAATGAAATCTAAAATTATATCCTCAAGACATTTGAGAAAATCTGAATGTAAACTGGTTATCAGATATTATGAAGGAATTACATTGTTAATTGTATTAGGCACAGTGATATTATAGTCATGTAAGAAGATGTCTTTAATTTTTAGAGATGTATGGTGAAGTACCCAAAAGTTAAATGTTACAAAGTCTGAGGCTAGTTTTATAATGCCTCGGCAACAGGAAAAATAAAGCATAATGATAAAATACTAACAATCATAAAATCAAAGAGATAGGTTCATGAGAATTCATATTATTGTCTCTTTGAAATAAAGACTTTTCACAAGACTATCATTAAAAAGCACATTAGGTGAAAGGAATAGCCTTTGTGATTTACTCTTCAATAGCATTTAGTGCTAAAATCACTTTTGGACTCGGTGTAACCATAGAAAAATGTTTTTGATGGGGCTTCTGATGTGAAGTTGCACTTCTACCTCTCTTTACTTGAAAAATGATTTAAAATTAAAAAAAAAAAAAACCTACATTCCAATCAGTGTTTTCCTTAAAGAGGAAGAATGACTGGAAGAATTGGCATTGTAGGAATGAAGAAGTTAGGCTGAAAGTCACTGTCAGGAATGATTCACAGAGAGCATAGGTCAGAGATGTTGACTGCGCATCTTGAATTCCAGGAATTCAGACACTCGTTTTTCTTGCCTTTTTTTAAAGATAGAGATGGAATCCAGGGCTTTGTGCATGCTGGACAAGGGCTCTAACATTGAGCTACATCCTTAGTATTCACACACACGCACACACACATGCACGAGTGCACGCACACACACACACACACACACACACACACTTTTTTTTTTAATTTTGAGACAAGGAGGTGCTCACTAAATTGCCTAGGCTGTAAATTGAAACCGAGATTATAGGTGTGTACCTTTGTGGCTTGCTCATTTTTTTCCTTTCTAACTGATATTCCTTGCATTCTTCAGTGCTAGCTGCTACATGAATAGCCTCAAAATGCTGGGGGGTTGAGCCACCTCTGCTGCACTACAGGCCTCCTCTGGAGCCAAGCCATCTCCAGCGGGTGCCAGTGATTGGCTCCGACCCAGCTCCAGGTGGGTGAGTTTCAAGTCATCGCCCCGGCTTGGACTCAGAGCCACCTCTGCTGCGTGGCCTGGCCAGAACTACGGGCCTCCTCTGGAGCTGCGCTGTTTCCAGCAGACGCCAGTGATTGACTCTGACACAGTGCCAGGAGGGTAGCCGCACAGGTGCCACTGAGCACCGCCCCCCTCCCCAGCTATTAAATACCCTGATTGAGCCAGTCCTTGGATGCACTCTGCAGAGGCATGGCTGACTATAAAGGGTGGTGATTGATCCTATTATGTTCCTGATTGTATTGATAGGGATAAAGGATAGGGATTGATTTGATGAGTTGTTTTCTCAATTATGAAAATGAGAATGTCTATAAGTCATTAGAGAATCAAAGACTGGAATGCAGCGATATCAGGAAGATTTAATGAACCAGAGATTGAATCAAGGGCAACCCAATAGCAAAAATAAAGATGAGAAAACACTTAAGCAAGCCACAAAAACAGACTTCCAGTCCACCAATGACAAACAGTAGGGCAAAGGAGAATGAAAAATCAGATAGTGAAGCTCCAGGACACTCAGAACTCACAGCACAGGAAGTAAAAAAACTGATCAATCAAGCTCTAGAAACATTCAAAAAAGAAATTATTTTCCAGATAACCATAGAGATGATGAGCAAAATGAAAGACATGATTCGAGACTCCAGAACAGAAACTGACAAAAAAAAATAGATCAGTTTAGGAACATAATAGAAGCCATGAAGGCCCAGCATAAGAAAGAAATGGAAACAATGAACACCCACCATGGGAAAGAAATGGAATCCATTTAACAGATGCAAATGAATATGCAGGAGTTTAAAAACTCTACTGAAAGTGTATGAAACAGAATAAAAGATTGTGAAGATAGAATCTCATATATAGAAGATAGGATAGCAGACAGCGACCATGAAAAGAGAGGTCTCTTAAAAACAGTAAGAGATCATGAGAAATCAATCCAACAACTCCTAGATGATGCAAAGAGGAATAACATAAGACTGATAGGTATCCATGAAGTAGCAGGAGAAAATACAAATGACTTAAAAAAGCTGTTCAAAGAATTAAAGACAAAAAAACTTACCAAATAGAGGGCAAGAATTAGACATACAGATAAGCGAGGCATATAGGACACCAACTAGCCACGATCAAAAAAAATCTACACCTAGACATATAATTATCAAGATCCCAGAAACCCAACAGAAGAACAAAATACTACAAGCAGTAAGAGAAAAGAAACAAATCACATGCAAAGGAAAGACCATCAGAATCACAGCAGACTTTTCAACACAAACCCTCAGGTAAAGGAGAGCCTGGAGTGAGGTATTTCAAGTCCTAAAAACAACCTACAACCAAGACTGATGTATTTTGCAAAACTCTCTTTCAAAATGGATGGAGAAATAAGATACTTCCATGACAAAGAACACGTGAGAAATTTCGTGAATACTAAACCAGCACTACAAAGAATTTTAAACAATATCCTAGAAAAAGACAATGAAGATCACAACACCAGGAGGCCCAATAGAGCAAATCAAATAGCCAAGGCAAGAAACTAAAAGGAGAGGACAAAAAATAAAAAGAGTCAACAAAAGGACAATAACATGACAATAATAAGTCGGTACATATCAGTTATACCTATAAATGTCAATGGCCTCAATTCACCAATCAAGAGAAATAGATTGGCAGAATGGATTAAGAAGCAAAATCCAACAATATGTTGTACACAAGAAACACACCGAGTGCAAAAAGAAGCCCATAGACTGAAAGTGAAAGGATACAAAACAATTCTCCAAGCGACAGGAGCCCAGAAAAAAGCAGGGGTAGCAATCTTATTCACAGACACAGCAAACTTCAAACCAAAACTGATTAAGAGAGACAAAGAAGGCCACTGCATTCTTGTAAAGGGAACAATCCAAGAGGAAGAAATGACAATCATAAACATATATGCATCAAATATAAATGCCCCCAACTATACAAAACAAATATTAAGTAACATGAAAAACCAAATAACCACTAATACAATTGTAGTGGGGGATCTGAATACCCCACTATCACAAATAGACAGATCATCTAGGCAAAAAATCAACAATGAAATACTAGAACTGAATCAAGCTTTTGAATGTATGGACTTATTAGACGTCGATAGAGTGTTCCACCCCACAAAATCAGAATATACATTCTTTTCAGCTGCACATGGGTCATTCTCCAAGATAGATCACATACTAACTCACAAAACAGGTTTGAATAAATGCAAAAGAATTGAAGTTATTCCCTGTATATTATCAGATCACAGTGCAGTAAAGCTGGAGATAAATAGCATTAGAAACTGTAGGAAGTTCACAAACACATGGAAATTGAACAACACTCTCCTGAACAATCAATGGATCACAGAGGAAATCAAAGAAGAAATCAAACAGTTTTTACAAATATATGAAAATGCCAATACAACATACAGGAATCTATGGGACACAATGAAAGCAGTTCTACGTGGAAAATTCATAGTACTGAATGCTCACATTAGGAAAACAGAGCAAGCTCAAATAAACAACCTAACGATGACTCTTAGACTCCTAGAAAAACAAGAGCAAGAAAAACCCAAAGCTTGAACAAGAGGAAATTATAAAGATTAGAGCAGAAAGCAATGCAATGGAAACTAAGAAAATGATACAAAAAATAAATGAATTGAAGAGTTGGTTGTTTGAAAGAATAAATAAAATTGATAAACCCTTAGCAAACCTTATCAAAAAAAGGAAAGAAAAGGCTCAGATTCATGCAATCAGGAATGAAAAAGGCAAAGTCACACAGAAATCCAGAGAATCATTAATACATACTATGAGAACCTGTACTCTAATAAAACAGAAAACACAGAAGAAATGGACAGATTTCTAGATACTTATGAATTACCAAAGTTGAACGAAGAAGATAAAAACATTTTAAACACCCCAATCACAATCAGTGAAAGTGAAAATGTAATTAAAAACTTACCAACAAAGAAAAGCCCAGGTCCTGATGGATTCACTGCTGAATTTTACGAGACATTTAGAGAAGATCTACTGCCATTACTCTTCAGACTTATCAATGAAATTGAAAGAGAAGCAATACTTCCAAATTCATTCCTGGATGCAAATATCACTTTGATTCCCAAACCTAGGAAAGATGAAACTAAAAAAGAGAACTACAGGCCAATTTCCTTAATGAATATAGATGCAAAAATCCTTAATAAGATACTAGCAAACAGAATACAGAGGATCATCAAGAAGATCATTCATACTGACCAACTCAGATTTATTCCAGGGATGCAAGGATGGTTCAACATATGTAAATCAATAAATATAATACACTATATTAATAAAGTCAAGCACAAGAACCACATGATCCTCTCAATAGATGCAGAAAAAGCATTTGACAAAATTCAACACCCATTCATGATAAAAACTCTGCAAAAAATTGGAATAGATGGTCTATGTCTCAACTTAATAAAGGCTATCTATGAAAAACTGACAGCCAACATCATATTCAATGGCCAAAAACTGAAAACCTTCATGTTAAAATCAGGAACAAGACAAGGATGCCCACTATCACCACTCCTCTTTGATATAGTTCTGGAAACACTAGCCATAGCAATTAGACAAGAGAAAGAAATTAAAGCACTAAAGATAGGAAAGGAAGAAGTTAAACTGCTGTTATTTGCCGATGATATGATACTCTACACTGAAGACCCAAAAAACTCCACCAAAAGACTTCTCAACTTACTTGACACTTTTGGCAGAGTAGCTGGATACAAGATCAACACCCAAAAATCAATAGCCTTCTTGTATACAAACAACAGACTCACTGAGAAAGAAATTAGGGAAACAATTCCTTTCACAATAGCACCCAAAAAAATGAAGTATCTGGGAATCAGTCTAACAAAAGAAGCAAAAGACCTCTACACTGAAAACTACAGCACTCTGAAAAAAGAGATCGAGGAGGATACAAGAAAATGGAAAGATCTCTCCTGCTGCTGGGTAGGAAGAATCAACATAGTGAAAATGGCCATACTACCAAAACTGCTATACAGACTCAATGCAATACCAATTGAAATCCCAACACTATACTTCACAGAACTAGAAAGAAGAATCCAAAAATTCATTTGGAACCATAAGAGACCTAGAATAGCAAAAGCCATCCTAGGCAACAGACACATGGCAGCGGGTATAACAATTCCCAATTCGAAACTATATTCCAAAGCCACTGTGATAAAAACAGCATGGTACTGCAAAGAAACAGACCTGAGGATCAGTGGAACAGATTGGAAGACACAAAAACAACTCCAGATGCACTCAGCTACCTCATCTTTGACAAAGGAGCTGACAGTCCCCACTGGAGGAAAGATAGCTGTTTAATAAATGGTGTTGGAAAAACTGGATCTCAACCTGCCACAGATTAAAACTGGATCCTTATCTTTCACCAAGCACTAAATTAAAATCCAAGTGGATTAAAGATCTAAATATAAAAACAAAAGCACTAAACTTGCTGGAAGATAAGTTAGGCAGAACTCTGGAAGACATTGGCATAGGAAAAGACTTTATGAAGAAATCCTCAATAGCACGGAAACTAGCAGAAAGAATCAACAACTGGGATCTCATCTCATTAAAAAGCTTCTGCACTGCAAAAGAAACCATCAACCGAACTAACAGACAACCTACAATGTGGGAAAAACTTTTTACCAGCTGCTCTTCAGACAAAGGACTATTATCTAAAATATATAAAGAACTCAAAACAACCAGCCCCCCCAAATACAAAGACCCAATTCTAAAATGGGCATCTGAAATGAACAGACATTTCTCAGACAAAGAAATAAAAGCACCAAGTAAATATATGAAAAAAATGCTCCCCATCACTGGTCATTCAAGAGATGCAGATGAAAACAACACTGAGATTTCACCCCAAACCCACAAAGAATGGCTGCTATCAAGAAATCACACAAAAACAAATGTTGGAGCTGTTGTGGGGAGAAAAGAACCCTTCTCCATTGTTGGTGGGAGTGCAGACTGGTGCAACCACTATGGAAGTCAATATGGAGATACCTCAAAGAACTAGGATTAGAGGTTCCATTTGACCCAGTCATCCCTCTGTTGGGTATCTTTCCAAAAGAATTAAAAGAATCATACCACACTGATATATGTACACCAATGTTTATAGCGGCACAGTTTGTAATAGCTAAAACTTGGAAACAGCCCATCTGCCCATCAGTTGGAAACTGGATAAAGATGTGGTTTTTCTATAAAACGGAATACTACTCAGCCATAAAGAATGAGAAAGTAGATTCATTCATAGGTAAATGGGTACATTTTGAGGATATACTCCTAAGTGAGATAAATAAGTCACACATATGTAAATACCAAATAGTTTCTCTGGTGTGAAAAACTAAAAGAGTATTCAAGATCCTAACGGGACAATTAGCAATGTGAAATAGGAAGAAAAGGACCAAAGGTGTAGGGACAGTGAGAAGGATAGGGAAAGGGTAATAAGGGAAAAGGAAAAAATATGAGAAAATATAAAAATGGAATTAAAGTGCTTGAAGGTGGGCGGGGAGGAGGGGGTGAAGGGAGGGTGGGGACAAGGGGGAAAATGAGAACCAGGACCTGGCATGTAAAGGTACAAGATCCCAGTAATGAATGTAACTGTACTGTCTACCTAGAATGTACCAATAAATTCAATTAAAAAAAATTTTTTAAATGCTGGCGGGTTTTCTTTCTTTCCTTCCTTCCTTCCTTCCTTCCTTCTTTCCTTCCTTCTTTTCTTTCTTTCTTTGTTTCTTTTTGTTGTTGTTTTTATGGTTTTTTTCCCCCCATGACTCTCACAATGGACATTTGCATACACTGTCAACTGAGTGGCATTTTGAATAGATGAAGGGAATCTAACTTTTTTCTTTTTTTTCTTTTTATTTTTTTATGTGGTACTGGGCATCAAATCCAGAGCCTTGTACATGCTAGACAAGTGATTTCCCGCTAACCTACAGCCCCAGCCCCTTTTTTATTCTAATGGGGTCTGAGAAATGAGTTGAGATAAGCTAAGTTATGCTACAGAAACAAGCTAACCTAAACAATCACAGTTACTTTATCACAAAAATTCCACCATTGGACAGCAAGGCTGGTGGGGGGTCAGGGGAGAAGGTGGTAAATGGGTTGGGGAGCCAAGCTGCCAGAGCCTTCCCCAACTTGTAGTTGTGCCACAAGAATTCACCACTAGAATTCACCTCCACAAGACAAGAGAGACCAGGGCTTCTTACCTGTTACTGCTGTGCAGGTTTCTTTGGCCAAAATTGGTCAGAAAGTCCCCCAAAATGCAGGAGGACAAGGAAGTATGGCTCCCTATACATAAAAGAAGGAAAAGAGCCACGTTTTGGTGAGCATTCTATCTTCTTCATAATCATTCCATGCTTCGTAGATACGTTAGTCATTGATTCATCAACGCAAAAGCTATATATTGAGTACCTACTAAATGCAAGTACTCTTCTAGGCACTAGAGTTCAGAGACTTAAAATGCCATACGTGGTGGTACACACTTGTAATCCCAGCACTCGGGAGGTTGAGGCAGGAGGATTGCCTTGAGTTCAAGGCCAGCCTGGGCTACATAGTGAGTTCAAAGCCAGCCTCAACAACTATATAGAAAGGCCCTGTCTCCAAAGAAAAAAAAAAGAGTTCAGAGACTTAAGTAAATAGCTATGTTCCATATGGGAATTCTGTTATCCTAAGGACATGAATGGTAAGCTCATCTTCTTTATTGTTCACAAGAATATAAAGTACAGGGCTGGGGATTTAGCTCAATGGTGCTTCCACCTGATTTGTAAGAGCAAGTTCCTGTGTTCAATCCCTACCTCACACACACACAAAATAATAATGTAAAGTATAAACCCAAAGAACCGAGATAAAAATCTGTTGATATATATGTGGATGGTGATACACATTAGAGGTACTTAAATTTCTTAAAGTTGATACTGATAATGTTAGAGTGAGACCCATCAAGTCTTCACCCTAGCTCTCTGAACCTTAGGGGATTTCTCTGGAAAATGAATGAAAGAATAATGCACGCCTTAGAGAATAGTTTAAGAATTAAATGAGATGATGCACATGAAGCACACACAGTGCAATACATGCATAATTTCTAGTAAAAGTTATGAAAAGCAGCAAGTATGGAATTTTAACTGTTAGGAAGCTTCCTTCCTGCCTGTCCACTTGCCGCCCATGTCCAGGAGCCTGGTGTTGGGTGTCAGAGTCTAAGCAAGATGCAGAAGGCATCTGAGGAGGAAGAGAGGAAGGTTGATTTCGTACAGACAAAAATTGTCAACAACATGGAGAAAATGGGAGCCAGGTTTCTCATTGTCATTGAAAGAAGGTAAAAATACAGAAAAGAAATGATATAGAATGAATCCTACGGTGTAAGATTTGGGATTGGAAGTACGGGAAGTATTAGTATGAATACACGGTTTTTAATATATGTCAGCAAGTGAGGAAGTAAATGTAAATGTAAATGTCAGGTACATATGTGGGATCTTTCTTGTGTTTAGATAGATCCATAGCTCTGCTTATACATAGGTGATAGATATCTACATTTATGTAGATAATTGTTAGATAAGTAGATGGATATATCCAAAGTTTTGTTTATCTGTAAATGATAGATAGATAATAGATAGATATGGATAGATATCCCTACATCTATACCTGCAGGCAGTAATAACCCACTAACAATGTGCACACCTAAAGTCTACACCTTGATATCTAAATACCATTGTCTGCTAAAAGCACTTAGGGATTCTTGGAGAAATGGTTGATTCCAAGAATGAGGCAGGGACAGTACAAGATAAGCCTAGAACATCTTGCACAAGAAGATAGGGAAGAGCTCAATGGATGACAAGGATACAGTAAAAGGACACAGAAATCAGCTTGATGGGGGACAAATCCACAACAATTTGGTATCAGAATAATTAATTATGGTAGGGAATTATAGCCAGCTGGGTAAAATAGGAACCCACAGTTAGTTCAGTATAAAATGCCGTAATAAATAAATGGGGGAGGACAGAAAGCTTCCCCTTACACTGAAATGCCAACTAATAAATGCACAATAATAATGAAATCAGAAAATTATAATTTGACAAAACAGTAATTATTAGTACAGCAAGCAAACATCAGGTGGATACTCAAACTTGTGGGTGAAAATTTGATGAGGTGAGAAAAGAAATGCTTTCATAGTCTCAAAGTATTTCCTCGTGATTGGTTAAAAAGAAATGTAAGGCCAGGGATTTAGCTCAGTAATTATACCTCCTGCCCAGCAAGCATGGGGGCCTGAGGTCAATCCCCAGTACAAAAAAAGAAAGAAGCAAAGAAAGAAAGAAAGAAAGAAAGAAAGAAAGAAAGAAAGAAAGAAAGAAAGAAAGAAAGAAAGAAAGAAAGAAAGAAAGAAAGAGAAAGAAATTTAAATCTGTGTAAATCTGATAGCAGGGAAAACTGAAAGACAACAATCTAATGCAATCAAAGTTTATATAGTGGCAGTCCCATGTAATTCCAGCTATTCAGAAGACTGAGGCAAGAGGATCATAACTTCAAGGTCGGCCTGAGTAATTTAACAAGACCCCATCTCAATAAAAAATTATACGCTAACACCTATTATGAAACAAATGAAATTTTTGATCATGGATTGGGTCCTTTTTTTTTGTACCAGAGATCGAACTCAGGACCTTGTGCTTGCCAGGCAGGTGGCGGCACCACTGAGCTAAATCCCTGCTCCTTGGGTCCTTTTTATTTTATGAAGGACATTATTGGCATAACAGCCAGAACATGAATGGAATCCTACAACTAGATGGCTATACTTTATCAGTATTAATTTTCTAATGGTGTTGGTTTTATTGTGGGTATTTAGGAGAATGTCCTTGTTCTTAGGAATTCTATAATAAAATATTCAGGGATGACAGAATATAGCAGTAATTTACTCTTCAATAGCTCAGGAAAAATGGTCTTTATACTATTTTTATAAACTTTCTCTAAGGTTGAAAACATTTGAAATTTATTATAAACCTAGGATGAAAGGTGATGATAATTTATACAACACCGTGAATGTACTTAATACCATTAAATTATACAATTAAAATGAGAATGTGTGTTGTGTGTATTAGATCATATTTTTTCTAAAGGCTGGAAAATAGTAAATGAAAAATAGAAAGTAAAAAGGTTACTCAAGAAACACACTCAGAACTTTGTTCTCTAAGCCAGAGTTGCTTGCAGGAGTGGAAGGGTTTGCACACACTCATGCCTGCCTATATCATGGAGGAGGGAGTGACAGTAGTTACTCTAATGCAGGAGAGTAGCAGCATCCCTCAGGGCTCTTTGGGACTCTGTGGTTGTGAATGTTAATCTCAATATGTCAACTTGATTGGATTAAAAAGTGCCTAGAAAATTAGTAAAGCATGCTCCTGAGTGTATCTGGGTAAGTCACGGAAGTTTGACCGTACATGCTACACGTGGTCTGTGGCCCCTTCCTCTCTGGCACTATTCCCTTATTCCATTTTCCAACCACCACAGACTAGCAGCTTTGTTCTACTGTGCTGTTCTGCTATGATGCTCCTGCCTTGGAACCAGCCACATATGGACTAAATTCCTCAAAAGCTGTGAGCCAAATTAAACGTCTCCTCCTTTAATATACGGGTGGCAGATACTGTGTCTCAGCCAAAAGCTGAGTAATGTACAACGGGGATAGTTTTCTATCATCACTATTTCTGGGGAAGAAGGGTGCTACTGGAATTTGGTAGATGGTAGCTAGAAATGCCAAACTTGCAGAAATGTGTGACACTAGACAGCCCCAAGTATGCATGATTCTCAAGTGTTCCACAGATACTCATGAGGGGAAAGAAACTTTTTAAACATCTGCTCCCAGAACTCCACTTTATGTATAAGTACAAATTTTTTCACATTCAGTGATTTTTTCATGAACACAACTCCCATGTAAACTGAGAAAACATCTCATGTTGTTTTGTTTTAAAATCCGCCAAAAAGCTATTTATTATGTCGAAAAATAAAGTCACCTTTACCAATCTGGCCAACAATTATCTGAGTCACCAATAGGCCCACCTTTGTCACTTTGTCTTTGCTGTTTTCAGTGTAACTGGGTAAGAGAGCTGTTTTGAGTTTCCTCTTAAATGACTTACGATGAAAAAAATGATTAAATTAGCAGACACATGAAATACAGAGATGTTGATAGTTCCATTAAAAGAATTATTTTAAATGTTTCACATAATAGCTGTCAAATTCATGGTATATTATTTTATTAGCAATAAATACATTGTGAAATTCCACATCACCACGATTTATTCTTTAGTTGCGAGCTATTTTTCAGTTCCTTATTTTACTCTCTTTTCTGTCTTCTCTCTGTTCCTTTTATCTGTTGAAGCCTGTGGTCTCCAAAGCTTAGTTACCCTGGAGTAAATTTAAGATCAAATTTGAGGAGATACATTCTTGGCAGTTCTGTGACAAGCAGGTACAAACATCCATTGCATTGTGTGGTGTGTATGAGCACTTACACCTTATTGTTTCATAAATTACTTTCCTTTTATTCCTACTTAATGTTATCATTAGGACATTATATGTGCTCTTAAATTATGTGTGTAGGCAGTTGCATATATATCCACTATATAGTAGCAAGAATTTTATCTCTGGATACCAGAGGGTATATTACAAAACATTCCTTCCCTGGGAGTGGGTGTTGGTAAAGGTGTGAACCTGTGCTCTGGTGTTTCTAACTGAGAGTTGTATCAAGCATGGCTCACACAACCTAGGCACCTTGTGAAGATGGTAAACAGGATGACAGGGGCACTTTTTAAAACATCAAGGGAACAGTGGCAAGAGTAGAGGATGCCGAGCAAAGCAGCCGAGCATTTGGTCCTCAGATGCCTTCAAGGCAGACGTGCAGACTGAGTTTCGGTTGGCTCAAGGTGGCCCCAGGGGACAGAAACATGGCCAGTGGGAAATTTCCAGAGAGGCCCACACGTTAGCACAACCTAAAGAATGATGCCCCAAGGGAATGCTCATCTTCCTCCTACCACTCCGGCCACTACTAAAGGTGTTCAAACCATGGCTGGGTGCTACAGGGGGAAAGCACTGGACCCAACTGAGTATGTATTGGCTCTGGAACCAGGCTGCTGAGGTCCAAAATCTGGGCCTGATGCTGCCTAATAGGGTGACAGTGGAGCAACTCCATTCCTCTTTGTCACAGTCTCTCCACATGTGCAATGCCAATGTTAAAAGAAAACATAAAAACCTCTCCATGGGCTCTTATGGCACAGACTAAGTACTCGGTTGATGACAGCTGTTTCTATTCATCTTTTTTTTTTCAGTACTGGAAATCAAAACTGGGGCTTGCATATGCTAGTCAATACCCTATACTGAGGTCCATCCCCAGCCCTTTGCAATTTTATTTTGAGATAAGTTCCTGCTAAATTGGCCAGATTGAGATCAAATTTGTGATCCTCCTGCCTCGGCCAATTAAGTAACAGAAATTACAGGTGTGCATCACCATGCCAGGCTTCTATTTATGAAATGCTACAAAAAGAAATAGAAATAAGAAACAGAGAGTCCTTTATACTTTCCACTTCCTTGTTGAGATGCAGTTACATTTTTACCTTTAGGTTCCATGAAATTTTCCTATATTTTCATGATAGTTCCTTTTTCTATTTAAGCTAATTTAAGTTGCTTTCAGTTAGCAACAACCAAAGAAGTTTAACTAATACAGATGAAGAAGATCTAAAATAGCTGCTGAAAATAGGGCTAAGAAATTAATAAGAGCTGACTAAGACTGGGCCTGGGGGCACCCACCTGTAATCTCAGTACTCTGGGAAGTTGAGGCAGGAAGATCAAAGTTCGAGCCCAGCAGGGACAATTTATCTAGTTAGCCAGAACCTGTTTTTAAATTTTTTTAAAAAAAATTTTAAAGGGCTGAGGATGTAGTTCAGTGTAAAGGCCCTGGGTTCAATCCCCAGTATAGAAGAGGAAGAAGAAAAGGAGGAGAAAAAGGAGGAGGAGGAAGAAGAAGTTGGGGGAAGAGCTGATTGATACAGTGCCAGCATTTGGAGATCAACATGACTGGTGGCAGATTCCACAGCTTGCTTGGTGGACCCTTGGAACTTCCCACTAGAATACTTATGAGTGTCCACAAAATTATATGAACCTACACTGTTATGATATTTAGATGTTTCCCCAAAGCCTCATGCAGTCATAGGTAAGGCTTTTCAGAGGTGGCTGGATCTAAAGTACGTGATGTTGGGATCAAGTGTGTGATGCTAAGATTAAGGGTGTGAGTGCTACCTGCCCTTAGGGTGGGTAACCTGATTAAGATATAAGGAACAGAAAGAGCGTCATTGCTTGCTGCTTGCAGATTTGCATCTGCCTGCTCTGTGAAGCCTTTCTGCCATGCCACCCTTCCTTGGAGTCAGCCAACTGTGAACTGAAACCTCTATGAACTTTGAGCTAAGTAAATCTTTCCTCTTTAAATTTGGGGCATTGGGTATTTTGTCTCAGCAAGGAGAAAAAGTAATTAAGACAGCTGTCACTGAATTTAGAAAGCCACACACCAGAATGTGAGGAAATTTCTACCAACTTCAGATTGGATGAGGCTGGGTTGAGAATTACCCTTGGGAAGCTTCCTTATCTCTGTGCTCTGAACCAGTGCTGCAATGGGTGGCTGGAAGGAAGGGAGAGAGGCCCTGACTCACCTCTGTTAGGTGTCCCTATTAATAGCCTGAGAATATTCTGAGCAGGTCAATATAATTCATGCATGAAAGTAGCAAGATGGTCTCAAATAGGCAATGGCTCACAACAGAAACCATCATCTACCTTTCTGCAAACATCATCCAAAGAACAAGAATGTTATGCAATAAGTATAGAAACCAAGTGAATATATACATAATTATTTCTGATCTGGTTTCAATGTGGGAAAAAAGGGAAAAAATGGAAACAAAGTCTTTGTAAATAGGAAAGGGAGGAGGGGGTGAAGGGAGGGCAGGGGTAAGGGGAAAAAACAAGAACCAAGACCTATCATGTAAAGGTACAAGATCCCAATGATGAATGTAACTGTATTGTTTGCTTTAAATGTACCAATAAACTTAATGGGGGAAAAAACAAAAAACAAACAAACAAAATTGACTAAGGCAAAAAAAAAAAAAAACTCATTAGAAAGAGCTGTCTGAGCAAATATTTAGCCTGCATTATAACAACCCAACTAACAAGTAAGAGTGTGAGAAAGGGGCTCTGTATTAAAAACAAATGTTCTTAACTCCCCCCCCATTAAGTTTATTGGTACATTTAAAGCAAACAATACAGTTATATTTATCACTGGGATCTTGTATCTTTACATGATAGGTCTTGGTTCTTATTTTTTCCCCATACCCTGCCCTCCCTTCACCTCATTCACCCTTCCCTATTTACAAGGACAAAATATTCTTAACTTTAATAATTAAGAGAACTTAATTTAAGCATATGACTCATAAACCTAAAGATAACTTCAAACAGAGTTAAAACAGATTGTCTATTTCAGATCACTTTAGATAAAAGCAAATACAATGTTGCATATTTCCTAGCCGACAAGGTGTTAAAAAAGAAAATAACAAATGTAACAAATAGAAAGCGAATCGGGGCCACTGATTTAGCTCAGTGGCACTGCACCTGCCTGGCAAGCCCAAAGTCCTGAGTTTGGTCCCCCGTATGAAAAAAAAAAAAAAAGACCTGACAAAAAAATTAAACCCTCAAAATAAAAGATCCAATTTAAAAATGGCAAACAAATGAATAGACACTACTCTGAAGAAGTACAGATGGCTGATAAATACATGAAAAAATGTTCAACCCTGCTTGCCATTAGAGAAATGCAAATTAAAACACAGACATTCTATCTTACTTTAGAAAAAATAGCCATCTTCAAGAATTTAAATAACAAATGCTGGTGAAGCTGTGATGGATGGGGATGATTCTTTTTCATCATTGATGGGAATGTAAACTCGTACAACCACTATGGAAATCAGTGTAGATTCCTCAAAAAACTAAAGTTAGAAATTCCATTTCACCCAGCTATTCCCCTTCTAGGCATCTTCTTGAAAAAGTTAAAGTCATCGTATTACAGTGATACATGCATACCCATGTTTACAGTAGCACAATTCATAACAGCTAAATCTTGGAAACAACCTATATGCCATTTATAGATGAAAGGATAAAGAAAATGTGTATTTATACAAAATGGAGTACTACTCTGTCATAAAGGAGGACAAACTTGAGGCATTTGTAGGAAAATGAATACAACTTGCAAACATAATGCTAAATGAGACATGTCAGACCCATGATTTTAAATATTGCATGGTTTCTCTTATATGAGAAACTCAAAATATAAATAAAGAGAGAAATAAATGATACATAGGATGTAGGGAGGGCAACAAAAGATGGAGGGACAAGAATTTTTTAAAGAGAATCAAAGAAAAACATGGAAATAGAGATTTTTCAAATGGAAAGGGGAATAAGAGTTGGAGGGAGCAGGAAGGGATGGAGGGGAAGAGGAGAAAAAGAATTAAAATTTGTTATATACATGTACAAACTCCCCAAGATATATACAAGCATGTACTACAAACATGTACTAATAAAAAACAAAATTAAAAAAGCAAAAAAGACAAATATTTGGAATAGTTACATTCATTAATAACTCTTTTTTTACTTGCAAAGGAAATGTGAGCTAACGGGAAGCCCTTGGTAGATTTAGAAACCATGAGTCACGTCAGTGTGGTTTTGTGACTTCACCCAGAACCTTCTCCCACCCAGTGCTTTTCCACTTAAGCTACTCAGTCATCCAAGACTGGGAGCTGGCCTTCCTCCTGCTCCTCTCTCTGTTCACTGCCCATATTCACGCAGGCACCCACACTGCCATCACAGTCCCCCATCTTCTCCATCCCTGCAGCCACAATCCTGAGCCAGTTTACACCAACTCTTGTCTGTTGCTCTTTTCGCATATTTTCTTCTCTACCATCACTAACCTTCCAGCGTGGACTTTCTAAAAACCAGTGAACACTGCAGTTCTGGTGTTGGCAACTACCTGCCTTTATGTGGGTTCCCACAGAGTGGAGACAGTCTGCTTGGGTGGGCCAGATGAAGGGGACTTGTTGCAACTGTCAAAGGCTTTGTGCTAGACAGAGCTCTGTATCATGTCTCACCACAAAGGACAAAGGACACATGGCACCAAAAGAAAGTTGAAAAGCTACACCTTTTAAAATAAATAATTTTTCTAGCTGAGGAGGTAAAATAAAGCTTAGCATCACTTTATACTGTTCAAGTATTTTCTGGATAAAATACTCCCCCACTTGCCTGTTTACAGCCTTTATTATATTCCTAAAGATATGATTGTGTTATTCTTTCCTTTATTTAAATGCGTTCAGATACACAAATATCCAGTCATCAGTAGCACTTCACTGAGTGTCTGCCCTTCGTCAGGCACAGTGTCTAAGTGTGGATGATGCTCAGATGTGTAAGAAAAGGGCAGGGTCTTACAGTCCAACACATACATCAACTTTTCCTGGCTATAGGCCTGATAGTGAGGTAAGATTATTAAGTGCCTGCCACACTAATAGGCACGTGTCCCACTGGTGGTCTATGAATTGAAGGTTGTTATTTTTGATATTTTGTTGGATCTCTGTACACAAAATAATTAATACAAGCATGTTTATCTTTCACCAGAGTCTTAACACGAAGGACAAACAGTCCAAAGAGAGTTAGACTAAGATTGAGCTGCTCTTAAAAAGGAAACCATCTCTTTTCCCTGGCTTCCTTTTCTACTCTGTGGTAAATCCATCAATTCCTCCTTTCGGCTCCTCCATGTCTTCACATGCATGGGTTACTGAGTCATTCATCTTCAACAGATATCTTTAACAGTTACTCAAACTTTCCAAAATATTTAGTAATTATGGAGAGGAGCACATTGCAAAACAAATATTCCATGAGGATAATTCTAGCTTTGCAACTTTTAGTGGGAAAAATAAAGCAACCATCCTAAATCTCTCTTTAAGTACCCACAATATATACAAATCTAAAGTAAATCTCACCTTTAAAAATATAAAGCAAATCAAGAGCTGGGCACGGTAGCACTCTGAAAGGCTGAGACAGGAGGATTACAAGCTTCAGTCCAGCGTGGGTGACTTAGTGAGAACTTGTCTCAAAATTTTAAAAGGGGGAATGGAGGTGTAGCTCGGTGCAAAGGCTCTGGTTCAATCCCCAGTAACCCCCAGAAATATATATATACATAGATATAGATATCTATATCTATAACAAATCTAACATCTATCTGTATCACACTCTCTACCAAAAAATCTTAAAGTAAAAAGTGACAGTTGGAAGCCTTCAAGCCAGCAATTTATTTTGATGCAGCTGAAAGTAGATGGTTTGGATCAATTTGCCAACTATTTATTTTGTTTCTAAAATTGAAGTTCAGATTATCATGACAACAGAACATTTAGATGGTCTGAAAATTGGGACAGCTCCATTTTTGAAACTAGCGTCTGTCATATGTCAATCAGAACAAAATATTCTGTTTGATTTTAGCACTGGCAAAACCCAGTATGATTTTGTAAAAACATGTTATCACTAATCACCAACAACAAGGATCTCTATAGGGCATGAACACTCTCCCCAGGCTGGTTCCCAATGGCTACTCCAGGTATCTCCACTGCCCCCTTACTGGCCCCTCCATACTGGTCAGGTTCAGACACCCAGGCCTTTCATAAGCCTTGTGCATCCCTGCTACTTTACTTTCCAAGTTTCATCTTTGCCTTTCCATCCTAAAGAAGCCTCTTTCCTCTTCACACCATCCAAGAATTCCTTCCCATCCTCTGCAACAGGAACAGCTGTCACTACCTTCTGAAGCTTCCCTTGACCATACCAGTTCAAAGTCTTCCCAGGGGCTTCTAGACAGTGAAGGGAAACCCTTCACTGCCTCATCATCTTCAAATTAGAACTACTGCAAGATCATTCCAACTGACTCTCAAGTCTGGATTCACTTTCTTCTACAATTCATTCTTTGACCCATCACAGTCATCAATGCAAATTTGATCATGTCCCTCTCCTGTTTAAAATCTTCAGTTAAAAATTCCAGAATGCTGAAAGATCTACAACTCAGTTTCCAGAAACCTGTTAGAGAGCTAAGGCAGACCCACTCTCTCCTTACTGTGTCTCTACACAAATACATAGAAATAATAGATTAAATATAACAAAAATTGTGTAAAATGCATAGCTGAGCTTAAAAGCGAGAAATACCAGAGACAAAGAGGGAACCTGACATCAGAGAGAGTTTGAGGTCTCAGATATTGGGTGAGGCAAGGAATTAGATCTACATTTAGGTCCTGAAGGATGAGGATGGGATGTTAGTAATTAAAGGCAACAGAGGCAGCCTTGGGCCTTCATGAGGTAAAGGGTTGGATCTGGAACCTCTGAATAAACTAAGACCCCAGATAAGCCACCCTTCCAATGAAAGGGGAACTAAAATAGCCTTCTGACCTTCCCAAGAAGCCCACAATACTGTATACCTAAACCTGCCTGAGCTCCTGGGGAGAATATTACTGTCATGAAATACTGAAGTTCCACATTTGCACCATGCAGAGATGTGGAGTCACAATTTATAATGCCTTCCTTCTATGAGAATTTCCAAGCTAAATTTTTGGTTTTGGTACCGGGGATCAAACTCAGGTCCTTGTGCTTGCAAAGCAGGCAGAGGGACCACTGAGCTAAATCCCCAGCCCAAGCTAAATTTTTGGTATGAGAAATCTCTGGTCACCTAGGAGAAGAAAATATAAAATTACTGTACTTTCCAGGGATATTTTCCAAGTTTTTCTCATTTGTTTTGTTTTTTGTTATTGTTGTTGTTGTTTGTTTTGGTAGAAATCAAACCCACTGATGAAAATACAACTGACTTTCTCAGTGAAAAAAATAACCTAAAGAAATAATCTCACAAAATTATAAATTGCAAGAGGAAATAACTCACCACAGATACAACAAAAAGGAATATTAGCAAGAAGTTGCAATAATAAAACCGGAAAGAGCTGACAAAATATACATTTTAAATTATTTTGTTAAAGGTATAGAAATCATTATTTAAAACAGGATTATATGACAAGAAAAAATCAATACAGTTCCTCTAGAAATGGAAAAAATGTAGTTTTTGAAATTCAATCTCTAGGTTAACAACAGATTGGACAGAGGTAAAGAAAGACTTGGATCTTCAAGAAGTTTCCCAGACTGCAACAGAGACAAAGAGATAGGAAAGCAAAAAGATATTAAAAGACTTAAAATACAAAGTAAAAGGCTAAATAGATATCTCCATCAGTTGGCTTTTGCTATCTAACAGATCATTCTCTATTTATGATTTATTGCTTCACAGCTCTAAATAATTTACCATTTTTTGCCAGCTCTATGAAAATGGGTCTGAGCCCTTCAAATATATAAATTTCAGAGTGGCAGGTGGCTTGATGTTAAGATACATCATAGTGGGCAATTGGTAAACATTGCAAGGGGGCAGAGTTTTGCCTTATGTACTGGTGTGCATGCTTCTGTGATATGTTTTATTGTGGAAGAGGTTATGTGAACTTTTCTAGTCACAAAACCAAGGAAAGTCATAAGTAATGCATTTACCAAGTATATTGTAATTCATTGTAACTGATATAGCAATTACACCAAGGGGTCTAAGGAGTCATCAGCAATGTCTTTTAGGGTCCCTTTAACATAGTTTTGACTTAGTGGTATAGAAATTCAGCATAAGTAACTCCATTTTAGTTTGGTCTGCTGGGCCTATTACAGGAGCTCAGAGCAGACCAATGACTTCCTGGAAGTTTTATTTACAGTTCTAAATTCCTGGGTTAGAAAGGAAAGGGGCCATTTCAGAATGTTGCGATCTCATAACTACTGGGTGGATCCCTTCAATGATCACATGACCTTTTAACTGATTTGAGACTGGAGTGGGTGTTATGGTTTGGGTCTAGATGTCCCCCCAAAGTCTCATGTGAATGAGGTAGGGCTTTTTCCAAGGTGGCTGAATTTAGAGTGTGTGATGCTGGGATTAAGAAATTGTGATTACTAAATCAGTCCACTGGTTGGTTTGGCATTGCCTTAATCCCAGTACACTGGATACAATATATGGAACAGAAAAAGGCTTGTCTCCCCCTTGGCATGCTTGCTTTTGTTATCTTCTGCTTGCCATGAACTTCTCCTCTGAGATGCTCCTCTTCCACATCACCCTGCCTTGAAGCCAGCTGAGTATCGGCTGAAACCTCTACAAACTGTGACCTAATAAACCTTTCCTCCCTTAACTTTGGGTGTCAGATATTTTGTCTCAGCAAGGAGAGAAAAGTAACTAAAACACCTGGTCCTAATTGTCAAGTTCCAGCCGAAGGCCTTTGAGGCTAGAGTCAGCTGCAGGCCGATAGGCCTGGAGCAGCTGTGTTGGGATTTGAGGTGGGAGCAGTGTGGTTTGACTGATTCCCCTAAACTGTTCTGCTTTTACAGCTTTTCCTCTCTTGACTTTGGAAACCATAGGTTCTCTGAAGCACAGGTGTTTTCCCCAGTGATTCTCACTGCCACAGCAGGAAAGTTCTGTTTGCAGAAAAGAGCACAGGACACTTGTAAATTAAAAGTGTGGAGAAAGAAAAAGAAAGAAAGTGAGGGGCCAGCCAATAATTCCCCACAGAATTATGGTAGATGTCTTCTTTTTCCTTGTGATATTTTAAAATGCTACAAGCACCCATTCATCTTCCATGACTTTGAGCCTATTTACCATAATTCTTTGCACATTGTAGGCACTTAAGAAATATTTTATGGATAAGATTTTTAAAAACAGTAAAAGACCAGGCTGGCCATAATCAAAGCCAAGCTCTGGGTCAGGGCTCTCCTGTGCATCTCTCCAGTGAATAAACACAGAGTTGCCACATGAAAACTACACCTTTACTTCACAAATATTGAATTACCAGGTAACAGGTAGATAGTAACTGTTTCTAAGAATCATATGAGGTTCTCAATTTATTTATTTAATACTTAAGACTAAGCTTAGAATTTCTGTAAAGTATAAATTAAACTTGTTACCTATTTTGAAACTAAAATAAAGCTTGTGTTAAGTAGTATTGTGAATTTCTACATATTTGTTCACTTAAGAGAATATTTTGCATTTTGACATTTCCTTGCATGATCAGATGTACTGATATTGAGAAGCAGAAAATCACTGAAATGATTCTCAAAATACCAAGAAACAAGAATAAAAATGCTAGACATATTAGAGAAGAGATTAAATGTACCTAGAAAGTAAAGTGAAATACAATGAGGACAAAGAAAGCCTATCAGAGAAATAGAAGAATGACTGAAATGGAAAAGGAAATGTCATAGGAATGAGCAGATACAATAATAAATAATGCTTAAATCATTGTGGAACAGCATACCATGAAGCAGGCCCTCACTAAATACCAGATCTGCCAGAACTTTGATCTTGAACTTCTCAGCCTCCAGAACTGTAAAAGATATAATGTTTGTTATTCATACACTATCTAGTCTATGGTATCCTGTTTTAACAGAAGGCCAACAAATCAGTAATGAAGATCAAAATTAAATAAACTGCTCAAATTCACACCAGTGGTAAGATGCAGAAATGAATTTCAAGCCAAGTGCTGTCCAACTCTAGAGCTTGGACATATGCTTACCCAGCACTCAGGAGTGAGTGACCTTTCTGATCAAGGGTCTGAGAAAGAACAGGACTCCAAGGGACAGAGAATGTAATTCACAGTGTTAAGCTATAAATCATGGTGGTAATGGCAAATGCCTTGCAGCCATGCACTGTCATTAGAATTCTTTTCCACAAAGAAAGAATATGGGGTATGCTTATGTGTGCTAGCAAGTTACATGAGACATTTAGCTTTAAATATGATTCTCCAAAGCCTGAGATTTATGCAATAACATATGAGATGGCAAAATGTCCTTTACCACCCAATGATTCCTATTTCCACAGTTACTAACTTCTTTGTGCCCAAGCACTGAAATATGTTTCAGAGGACTCATACCAGAACTGACCCATAACAAGACAATCAAGCCATATGCAAAGATTCTAGAGACAACTGGGATCCTGCAGGCTGGTGGCTCACTCGGGAATCCATTGATGAGCCAGTCTTACTACCCCTATCTCATGGCTCAGCTCTCTTTCCAGCAAATAATGTAGTACAGACCCAAAAGCAGATCATCCCTGCCCCAGCCTTCCCTGCTTCCATCTGTGCCGCCTCACAGCATCTGTTGGCCTCTTCCTACCATATCTACTGTCCCTTCTTGGCCTGCTCAGATCCTAGTGTTCAGATTCCTGCTCTAGACACTGGATCCCATTACATTCATCACCTTGTGACTCCCAGATATCAGAGACAAAGAAGTGACTGAGTCAAAGTAGAGCACAAATGAAAACCAACCAATTAGTTGACCAACCAAAATGAACAAAATAAAAAAACACATACTTGACTGCATTTCATTGGCTAGCCTAACCTCAGAGGAAAGCCTTATAGAAAGTAAACTCTTCCACTTCTCTGTCCTCATAAGGGTAACCTGACTTATTTTTTTCAGAGTACGGATTAAAGTGCCTGATGCCTTAAATATTTGTTTGTGGTTTATTATCATCCCTCTTCTACTCTCTACAGATTGTAAGTTCTGAGGGAGCAGGGACTTATCTCTAATACCTGTAAGAGCACCTGGTACAAGGTGAGGCCTTCATACATTGAAGGAAAATTGGAAAGGCACCTGCTGTGTCCGTTTCTGCTGTGTATTTGAAGGTCACCTTGAGACTTACTTTAACCTTAGTGAACTCATAGCAAGAATAGGGAGGAAGAGCTAGATGGACATTCCCTTGTGTTGGACCCAGTCAGTTTCTGAGGATCTGCATTGTGTTCTTCCTTGCCTCCAGCATGTGTATTAGAGAACTTTCATATTCTTCTCCCTGTGCCACATTAGTCATTAGAATGTCACGTTTCCACATTAGTTTCATATTAATTGACTTAGCACTGACCTAACTATCCGGACATAAGGAAAAATCTATCTCAAGTAGAGATAGACACAAGAATAATTATAACTAATATTTTCCGAGTATTTATTATGTACAAAACATCATGCCTTTAAATTCATTATCTTGTTTAACCCAAAGAACAAACCCATGAGGCAGGTACTATTATTATCTCATTTTGCAGGACAGGAAATTGAGGTTAACTAATGTACCTATGATCTTATGGTTTGTAAGTAAGAGAATCCAAGTCTATACTACTAAGAAAGAAAGAAGGAAAAGTGAGAGAAAGAAAAGGCACAAGGACTGTGTTTCTGCTTTGTTGGGCCACCCAAATGTTATCTAAGAAAAGGCAAGTTTTTTAAACAAATTTTTTAAAAGACTGTCATTTCAATGTGAAAATATGAGTCCAGAGCTAAAGTTTCTGAGTGATGATGATGAAATTGTTATTAATTTCTGCAATTAAAACAGAAGTGTTTTAACTTTGCAAGGGTATAGCATAACACTTGACTGTCACTGAACAGACCCAGGGCAAGCCTTAACTGCCATTCTTTTCTTATCACTATCTTTGTTCCTAGCACAAGGCTTTCAGTGATCCCATATCCTTCTATCTCCTTTGGCATGTTTAAAAAGAGTACAAAGCCCAAACAGAGCAGCTCTGTGGCTCTGGCTATAGCTCTTTTCTGTTGAAAATGAAACCCTGAAGATGGCTTTCTAGTTTAGGAGAAGCCACTACTCCCCTGAGTAGCTGCACTCCCTGTGAAGAAAGGGTGTCACAGTTCTGCTTTGTCTCGTGTGGGTGTGACTCAGCACAACTCAGGACTCCAGCATCCTTGTCTGGGTTTTAGTAGGGACTCGCTTGACCTTTATGCTTTTACTACTTTATGTTTTTACTTCAAAGTGACATGTTTTGGAGACCTGTGATGTGAGAAATGAACTCTGGCTTAATTTGCGGCACCGATTAAGTCATCTTATGCCCCTGATCTCATTGCTCTACCTATAAATGAGGGGATTGACATTTTACAGTCCCATGTATTCGGTCAGTACAGCCAAGACAAATGCCACCAATAGCTAGAAAATACATAAAAGAGATAAACTTATGGACTTTAATAAGTCACAATAAAGTTAAAATCTTTATTTATCAAATTTTAATAATGAATTATGCACATCTCCAGCAAAGACTGCTGACCCTAGCCATTTTATTTTTATATATACCATATGCACTCTTTAATAAAAGTAGTGCTGCCAGCTTCCTTGCAAGCACAATGTCCTGAGTTTGATTCCCAGTACTGCTAAACAAAAAAAATGTTGTTAGAAATGCCATTTCTTCAGCACATCTTTTTTTTTTTTTTTTTTAAGAAAGGCTATAATTGAGTCATAAAACTTAGAGGAAGTTTATGTTGTACCCTGTTTCACCTTAACTTGGGTAGTAATAGAGACAGTGGTTTTTCCAACGTGTTCCACAGAACCCTGTACGTTGCTAGAAAAGTAGACTCAAGAAAATAATGAATTGTTTAATTTGCAATTTGCAACCCTTCTGATTTAACAAACAGTGGGGCTTATTCCGAATGAGCTGGGTTTTGTGCTAGGGGCCAGAGATACAACGGCGACCCAGGGCACAGTCCAGGCTCATCTTAACTTATAGCCTGGTGGGGGAGGCAGGCAAATATGCTGAAGGTGAAGAAATCCATACTATCAACACAACTTCAAGGAGAAGGAAGATTCCACAAGCAATTGTTGTAACTATTATGACATGTGAGGGTAGCTCAGAAGCGGAAGGTAGGGATGTGTAGAGGGAGCAGATAATCCTTAGGTAGGGACTATTTCAGACAAACATACGACACATTTAACCTCCTTGCCAGACCAGGCTGGGTGATTTTTGAAATCCCAGTAAAAAATTAAAATACAAGGTGCCTTGTTCTAAACTCTGCAGAATTAAAGTTGATGAGAGCAGAGTACTGAAGCAAGCACAGGGCCTATGTAAGCATTGGACCCCGCACAGATGCAAAGTGTGCGAGTTCACAGTGCTCTACTTTGCCCTCTCTCTGGAAGTGGGTATGAGGCCCAGGGACAAGTGGGAGGCAGGGGGTCCAGTGGGCTTACAGCAGAGAGCGCAGAAGGTGGTATGAGTGGGAGTCAGAGATCAGGTTTCCCTGAGGATTACCTCAGTGAGAGCACCCCAGGGTCTTAGGAAACAATGTCATGCTGTTCTTGCTACCTCAATTATATAGGTTGGGATTTCATTTTTATTTAAACATTTATATTGATTTGCATTGGTCATTCTGAGATTGGTATCTCCACTGCTACTTTTTAAAATGTTTTTCCCCAGCTTTATTGATACAGAACTGTCAAAATTGTATATATCTTGTAAATCAGACACACATGTTTGAGTGCCACTTTGTTTCTCTGGTGTGAAAAACCAAAAGTGGAAATGAGGACTATAATTGGGAAGATTGGGTCAGTAATGTCCAAAAGAGTGGGTTTCTTCCTATTCTGGGCACGGAGGCAAGGTCACCCCTATGTCCAGGACTGGATGAATGTTTGAGACTTTGCCTAATGGGAAAGACATCTTTGGAATGGTATTTCCTAAGTCATGGGCAAGAATCCACATAGATAACTAGATGGGGACTGTGCTAAAGAACGGCACCTTTGAAATAGCAGCAGTCTGACATCTGGTTATCTACCCAAAGACCTGCATTTGGGCTTTATTTTTAAATATCCATTTAATCTGGCAGTCTGAACCCTTTTCGTCAACTGAACTCTTTCATCCTCTGAGAAAATATCCCACTGGACTAGGCCCTCCTTAAGAGTCTTATCTTCCTTCTAATCTATGTAAATTTCTGTAGGGGCTATCTTGTGTGAAATAGAGTAAAAATTTATTTTACATAGTTTCTATTAAATGTTAAAGAAAACATAAAGAAAAAAGAACATAGAGAAATAGGAAGTGGGGAGAAGTTTTAATAATTCCCCAAATTATATATTCTGTGTTTTCAAAAATATTTCAATATATATGCTAATTTGTTTCATTTATACTGGTAGGTTCTCTTAGTTCACTGAAAAGAAAGCTTTGTACTATTATCTATTTGCTTCTTTTTTGTAAAAGTTGTTTTTGCCTGTGACTTGTACACTAACATTTTGGCCACTCTTTTAAGATAATAGTACACAGTATATTAACTAATGTTATTCTTTAATTAATTTGTTATGAAGTTATGCTTTATTTTTCATAGAAGTAAGTTGTTTTAAAAATTCCTTCATTAATATCTACTTGTATTACATTGAAATAAAAAATTGTACATATTTAAGACTTACAATGCATTGCTTTGATATGCACTGTGAAATGTTGATCATAACTAAGCTAATTAACATGTCTGTTCATATAGTTACCTTTTTCTCAGCACATTTAAAGCACACTGCACTGTATTAACTATAATCATATTATTGTACATTAGAATTCTAAACTTATTCATCCTACATATCTGAAACCTTATACCCTTTGACTGAGATCTTCCACTTCCCCCATTCCAAACCCCTAGTAATCATCATTCTACTCTGCTTCTAAGAGTTTCATTTGCTTAGATACCACAGGTAAGTGAGATCCCGCAGGATTTGTCCTTCTTTGTCTGGCTTCTTTCACTTGGCATGCTACCCAGGTTCGTCCATATTATATCAAAGAACAAATTTCTTTCTGTATATTATTCCATTGTGTACTTTCTTTTCTATTTTTTTGCAACAGGGTCTTGCTATGCAGTTCAGGATGGCCTTAAACTTCTGGCGATCCTCCTGCCTCAGCCTCCCAAGTACTGGGATTACAGGCATGCGCCACTATTCCCAGCTTTGTATATATGCATTTTCTTTATCTGTTGAAACTTCGTTGTTTCCACATCTTGGCTATACATAAGGTTCCAGATTTCTCTTGAGATACTCATTTCATTTCCTTTGGATATATGTCCATATTTGGGATTGTTGCACCACATAGTCCAGTAGTTCTATTTTTAATTCTTTGAGGAGCTGCTATACTGTTTCCCATAGGGTTGTACCAATTTTATACCATTACCTCTAACAAGTGAAATCAAAGGTTTAGAAATCATGCAGGTCGGAGAAGCTGAACTTTGGTCTTATTTTCTTGGTGCCAGGTACCTAAAATAATTAGTTACATAGAATTTATCAGTTGAGCATGTGGAAAGCCATGCCCCTGACCTTGTACCCTCTTGACAAAAGAGCACATTGCATTGTTGAGTGGTGGCAGAGAGCTGTAGTTCTTTAAATTTAAAAGAATATGGAAAACTCATTATTTATAGCATTACTTGAGTTCAAATCCTGATTTTCCACATACTAGTATGCTCTTAGCCAAATTATTCATTTAGTTGCTTATTAAAATGTAAACTTGTTCTTAAATAGTTACATTTACATGGTCAAAAATTCTGACAATAGGATCAGGTGAATCTTTTCAGAAATTTCTAGGCATGTAATTCATGTATTTCACATTTTATACCCAAATAGACTACACAAAATGTTCTTTTTATCTTTATTAATATCTATTAAAATAGTCATCTCTCAATATCAAGGGGTAATTGTTCCCAGAATCCTTGCATAAAGTTGAAGATTAAGTCTCTCATATATAAAATGTTATAGTATTTGCATGTAATCTTCACTCATCTTGTATACTTTAAATCATCTCTATATTATTTGTTTTTGTTTTTGTTTTTGGTACTGGGGATCAAACTCAGGTCCTTGTGCTTGTGAGGCAGGTGGTGGAACCACTGAGCTAAATCCCTGGCCCTATCTCTATATTATTTACAAAGCCTAATACAATGTAAATACTATGTAAATAACTGTTACACTGTATTGCTTAGAAAATAATAACATGAAAAGGCAAGTCTGTATATTTTCAATACAGACACAGATTTTTTTTTCCTGGATATTTTCTATTGGGGGTTGGCTGAATCACAAGACAGACCATAATACCATTGTCTTACAGACTTCCTAGAATATCGACTGTATAGATGTACTTTACTTACTGAAATAGTCTTACTCACAAACTTACGGTTTGTCTTCTGTTTGGGTATATTACAAAAAAAAACCCTTTGATGAACTCTGTTCACTTGTACAAGTTCGATGGACAAAATCCTAGAAGTAGAGCTCCTAGGTCCATGGTTATGGTCATTTTTTATTTTAGTAATATTACCATATCAGGCAAGTTATTTAAGTTGGTGTGATTTGTTCATCTTTGTAAATACTGGACAATAATAACTTTCTCAAAGGATAAAATGAGATGGAGGCACATAAAAGCCTAGTATATAGCAAGGAGGTTGTCGATGAATGTTGGTTTGACTTTCCTTTTCCTGTATTTAGATAACTATTATGAATATTACCAACATTACCAAGACTAGTTTTTATAATGAACACAACCAATATAAAAATTCTGAAGCACTTAAGCACCACTGACTGCAACTAGTAAACTCCCTGGAGGTCAAATATGTTTTTGAGAAGACACAAATTTGACACTAACTCTAAATACCAGTTTCCTATTGAAATAGACTAGATTTGATAAGTACTTCTTAAAAAAAAATATATCCCTAATAAAAGCAAAATGTACTGGACTATTATGACTATTATGTCAATTTTAAAATACATCTTCCAGGGCTTGGGATTTAGCTCAGCGGCGCCATTCCTGCCTGGCAAGTGCCAAGGTCCTGAGTTCGGTCCCTGGTACCAAAAAAATTTTTTTTTAAATAAAATAAAATACATCTTCCAGCCCAGTACAGTGGGGCAAGCCTATAATCTCAGGCACTTGGGAGGCTGAGGCAGAAGAAACACAAGTTCCAGGACGGCCTGGACAATTTAGAGACCCTATTTCAAATTTTTTAAAGGGAGCAGGATCTGGGGATGTAGATCAGTAGTGGAGTGCCCCTGGTTTCACTCAAAAAGGGGAGAGTGTGTGCATCTTCCATTTGTGTCTTTTATAATGCTTTAGTTAGTAGTGCAGATCAATGTTTTCAAGCTGTATGTCAGAGGCTGTGGAGCAGGAAAACATGAGGTTTTGTACAAACCTGGGCGAGTAAAAACTTGCTACTGTTTAAGTAATTTGCTTATTAATAAAATCCAACTATGAAAAAAGCACTTTGACAAAAAGATGGAAAATTTTACACCTGTCTTTCCTCTTAAGCCTCTGAGGCATCTTTAAATTTATCTAGAGTGCAGTGAGAGTTTAATGAGACTCCTCAGAATGAAGCCCCTCAAGCGTCCAGGCCCAGCAGCCCCAGCTGATCACAGCCGGAGGAAACCTCCAGGCTAGTGCCCTCGCGCCGGGAGCCATGGCCGCGCTCCTCTCAGGCTGTTCCTGTGGCACTCAGGACACTCAGCCCGAGCTCGCCCGACCCCCGGCCCCACGGCGAGCCCAACACGGGACACGGATCCCGGGAGGGTGGCTCTTTTGCTGCCAGGGCACAAAACAGTTATTGTCGCCTGTCTCCAAACTTCACGCCGCGGCGAACAGCGCGGGCCGAGTGCTAACCGGAGCAGGAGCTCGGTTGGCTCGACCAGGGTCCCCCCAGCGCGGCTCTCCACACCCCCAAACGTGTCCCGCGGAGCGGCCGGGGCGGAGGCTGGGCTC
>NW_022900926.1:26320752-26427793 GCF_012274545.1 Fukomys damarensis | reverse complement strand
CTTCACTTTTTTTTTTTTTCCTTTTGTTTTGCTACCTTTTCAGTTTGAATGGTTTTGTCGGCGTGATTAAAATATCAAGAGGGAAATGACTTGTGCTTTCGGTTACGTGTTTTCTTGAGGGGAAAAAAAAAAGGCCCAGGCCCGAATTACGTTGTGGAACTTTGACTTCTGCTTGGTAATTGGCCAAATGTTGTGTTACTTATTTTATGTTATTGTTTGTGAAATTAGCAGTCGTTCTTGGGTGGCTGAGTTCAGCTGAGTTCGTAAGAGCTGCCTTCCCCTGTTCCTTTTCTTGGGTGTTTTCCTCAGTTACTTAATTAAAGTAGTCACTGGGAAATGACCTGGCGTAGGAGTCGCCATCAGTAAGCTATTGATCAGTGATGTGGTGTGAGCTTTGGGTTTACTTGTGCACATAGTTTTTAAAATCTCACTTATATAAACACCAACATTCTTTTCCATATTTATTTTTGAAATCTCTAAGCTGCAGTACTTTGGGTTGGTGAAAGCCGTCGTTCTTTCGTTGATGGTGATGGTGGGTGTTCTGTTTTTGGCGAAGGGATAATTTAGAAAATTTATAAGAAATTTGAAATTCCTTTCAAAGATCAGAATTGTCTTCAGTTTCATCTGTTAAAGTTGGTGTTCAGGTAAATTTTGTGCTCTGGCTCTGAAGTACAGTGTTTATACAGAAATGAAGCAAGTCTCCTCCAGGGAATCTTGCTGCTGTCGCTGATATAATTAATTACCTTCTCGTTAAAATATTTTGGCTGTGCTTTCCCGGTTTTATTAGGCGTAATAGAACTTGCCACCTTTTTAACATATGTTGATTTTTTGTTGACCTTTCAAAAATAAGACAACTCAGGCCAAAGATTTATAAAAGAATTGGATTTTGAGGTTTGTTCAAGAAGTCACCAATTTCACATTCTATTGCAGTCTTCTTGCAAATTTAGACAATTTGTGAAGAGAGACCTATTCCATGACTTCCAGTTGTGTGCTGTTTTCCACTCTGATCTTTTAAGGCATATTTGTGTACTTTAGGTAGAATACAGCTTGGCTACTGGTACAGGTATACGTTATGGAAATTTGAAACCTGAACCCAATTTTTTTCACCAAATTGGAAGGGACAGTCATTCTTGTATTGAACTTGAGTTGATGTGTGTGCCCTCACTGAACACAGCTTTATAGCATATAAGTACTTCCTACTTTGTTATCTGTGCTACTCTGAAGGCATATTCCAGTAGACAACTTTTGGTGTCTCTTGGCTTTCTAAGCACAGTTCACATAGTGCTGTTTTCCTTGTTCACGGTGTGATAAACCATTGCCATTTGAAGAAAAAGAGCAGCAATGAAGCACTTAGTAAAAGAGGACACTTCCTCAGTTTTCCGGTTTTCCTATTTCCTGGTGTTCTTGCATTAGGTCAAAGTCTCATTTCTTAATTGTTCCCAGAGAGTGAGCTACTGTTACTTCTTTCAATCATCCATTCATGCCCCTAAATCTAAGAAGTTTGATTTTTTTCCTTTCCTTGATTGGGTAGGTGGGGGGAATATACTTAGTAATGATGACAAACTTTTAAGAAAATTTTAATGGCACTCTGGCTCTTGCTTATAAACATTAGGTGATTGTAAATAAATTCAGTATCTGGATATTTCTGGATATTTTAGGTAGTGCTTGGTTTCCCATGAATTTACCAGAGAAGGGCTTTAGTTCTTCAGATCCAGTTTTCTGATTCATAGTTCTTGCATGTTTTCTTGAAACTGCGATTATCTCTATCATAATTTTAGAACTCTTGGTTGAATCACAATAGAAAAAAACTTTTAGGTATATTTTAATTGGGCATTTCTTCCCTGCTTAAGACAGTTACTCAGAAACTGTGTATTTAAGAAAATTTATCTTCTTTCCACAGTAAAAACTAAATTCAGTTTAAGTGTATACACTGCTCTGAACGTCTCCTCTCATTTAACAAATACAGAGAAGATTAAAAAGAGCATGTAGTCTTGATCTCTGTTGTAAGCCTTTTTTGGGGGTATGGGGGATTGAACTCAGGACCTTGAGCTTGCCAGTCAGGTGCTGCTGAGCACCTATTGTAAGCCTTTTTTGAAGGCTATATTTTGACAGAGTTCTATTGTGAATTTGAGTAAATTAAGTTCCATTCAAAACGTCAAGTATTCAGAAAGACCTTTTTCTATATATGTCAAAAAAAACATAAAATAATTAATTCCAGCTAATCCATATCTACTTAACTGTATTTTCCACATCACACTTTTTTTTTTTTTTTTTTTTTTTTTTTTTTTTTTTCCTTTTTTTTTTTTTGGTACATAAGGAATAATAATTATAACAAGCTGCTTGGAGTTCTTGATGCCTTTTTTTTTTTTTTTAACTTTTCCTTCCAGCTCCAATATCTAAAGTTACACATATGTATTATACAGTTTGGTTGAATTAAGTAGGTGTGGGATGTTAGAAATCCTGGTGGGAAATTAGTGTATTCCTTAAGACTGTTCTGTGGTGTAACAGATTTGTGAGAACAGTTTAGAAAGTACATTTTGTAGTTTCTCCTAAGCAAAAACCTCTTCATCTTCTTTGTTTTTTTGTACCAGGGATGGAACACCAGACCTTAAGCTTGTGAAGCCGGTGGTGGAACCACTGAGCTAAATCCCTGGCCCCCCCAAAAAAAACTCTTTATTTAAAGAAAAGAATAGAAAGTTCTAAAGAATCTTAAGGATTTAAGGATTAAGGTTGATTTTTTTTTTATAGTTTTTTTGAAATGGTAGGAGAAATCATTCGATATTTGTATAACAATTTTAAGTATCTTAAAAAGAATGTACCATATTAGAGTAAAGAAATTTTCTAGGTCTGGGATTTAGCTCAGGGGTTCCACTGCCTGCCTTTCACAAGCATAAGGTCCCAAATTCAATCCCTGGTACCAAAAAAAAAAAGAAAGAAAAGAAAAAAATTTCTGACAGAAATATGAAATAATTTCTTACTAAAGGAGTAGACTAGAAAGCATTGAATTTTTCAGTTTTTTAAATTGTGCTGTTTTTATATTAATCATATGAAAATTAAATCATAGTTACTTTAATTGTTCACATAAAACTTTGAGGCTTTGCATGTCCTGTTCCTTTCTTTTTTAGAGTTTGCTGTGCTGTGCCCTCTTCCCTGTGTACCTTCTTTTTATTCTTTCTTTTTACTCCTATTATGAGTTCCTTAGTCTCAAGTGCCTATTCCATTTGTTTCTGTGACTAATGGCTGTCTCCTTTACAATGTCATCAGCCCAGTAGGCTGGGGACTCAGTATTTGCTTACCTTTGTATCCTCAGTGACAGTTTGGAAGAGCAAGAAGATATATCAGTCAGATAAATTACTCACATATGAAAGTTAAGTAAACTTTAATCTCCAACTCTTGGCTTTGGTTCTTTAAATTGTATTTTAGTGAACATCTTTTTGAAAGTATCCATGTACTATGTAAAATTTATACTCCAGCTTAGGTATTGGCAGTTTTTTTTGTTTTGTTTTGTTTTAATGCAGTGACTCGTTTACTAATGTTGCATGAGAAATTGGTTTTTGTGTATTGGTCGGTTTTGTAGTACTGGGGATCAAACCCAGAGGTACTGTATCATTGAGCTACATCTCCAACCCTTTTTATTTTTTGAGACAGAGTCAATCTCGATTAAGTTCCCCAGGCTGGCCTTGAATTTGCAATGTTCCTGTCTCAGCCTCCAGAAGAGCTTGGATTACAGGCATGTGCCACTGGTGATTCTTATGTTTTAAAGTAATTGGAATCAGCCTCATACTTCTGAGACTTTAAATGAATTGTCTTTAACCTATGAGCTGTCAGCAGAAGTGCTAAGTTTTTAAAAACAGTTTAGGGTTTTCCTGCTTACCTTTTTGATTTCTAACTTGATTGCATTGTGAAAAGGGAGTCAGTCACATTAATAACCAGTACAGTACCTGGAAACTTATTGAGGAACTTTATACCTAGCAAAGAGACATTTTTCACAGATGTCCTTCCTGTGCATTGAAAGAATAATATGTTCTCTAATTGTGTGTGTATGCTCAGCATCCATATCCTTGTAAATTTATTTTCTGTATTTGATCTCTTGGGGCTTTTGTCTACTTGATGGAGACACTAACATTTGGGTTATAATGGTAATTCCGCTAAGTTTAGTGTTATTAACATCCAGGTGAATGAAGTTTTTCATCCTTATGAAGTGACCCTTTTTATTTCTAGTGGTGCACTTTTTTCTTAAAGACTGTTGTCTTTTAGTTTGTAACAGCTAAAACTTGGAAACAGCCAGTTAGTTGCCCATTAACTGGAGACTGGATAAAGATGTGATTTTTCTACTAAATGGAGTACTACTCAGCCATAAAGAATAAAAAACTAGAGACATTTATAGCTAAATGAATGCACATTGAGGCCATACTCTTAAGAGAAATAAATAGGACATGTGTGAATACCGAATAGTTTCTGTGGTGTGAAAAACTAAAAGTGTAAATAAGGTTCAAATTGTATAATTGATAATGTGAAATAGGAAGAAAAGGGCTAAAGGAGTAGAGAAAGTGGGAAGGGTAGGGGAAAGAAAAGGAGGGAAGAGAAAAAATATGAGAAAAGGAAAAAATGGACAAAGTCTTTATAAATAGGGAAGGGTGGAGGGGTGAAGGTAGGGCAGGGTTATAGGGAAAAAAATAAGAACCGAGATACAGCATGTAACAGTACAAGATCCCAATGATGAATGTAACTGTACTGTATACCTAAGTAAAATGTACCAAAAAATGAGAAAAAAAAAAGACTATTGTCTTTTTTTTTAGAATGTGATTTAATTAGCTTGTTTTTGGTAAATATTTACTTGGTATATTAAAAAAACTATAGCTAAGTTACCTTTCTGTGCATCCTGATTGACACAGATTTTTGTCTGCTTGTATATTTGTGGTTACTGATAAATTTGGCTCTCTGCCCATCATTTTATACATTTATTGAGGTAAGTCCTCAGGTTCTTGGAATCTGTACCCTTTTCCCCAGCATTTTTGGGAGGTTCATGCTGTTTGTCTTTCTTTTTCAGTGGTTATCAAAAGCATTTAACATATCTTAAGTTATAGGGAAAAAGTTATTGCATATTACTACCTTTTTCCTAAATGACAAAAGACCTAAAGTTATTTCATTGCAGTTAGCTCTGCTAGGATAATCAGTTATTGTTTAGTACTTTAGTTCTGTATTTTTCACTACAAATGAGATATTTTTATTTTTTATCCAGTTAGTATTGAAATTAAATCTTTTTGTATTGTCTTTGCTTGCTTTTTTTTTTTTTTTTTTTTTTTTTTTTTATTTTTTGTTTTTTTTTTTTTTTTTTTTTTTTTTACATTTTCCGTTCTTTCTTGGGATTATTTCTCTTTTGCCTAAACTGAATTGGAATTTTAATTTTAAAAGATGTGTTGTTGGTAAATTTCTCATGCACAAAAATATCTATTTTGCAAATTCATCAATGATAGTTTTCTGGGTACATAGTTTTAGTTTGACAGCATTTTCTCAGCACAGTGAAGCTGTACTTCCCTTATTTTCTACTGGCTTGCAGATTACTTCTGAGAAGCCAGCTAATTCCTGTTCTTCTAATAGTGTCTAACTTTTCTCTCGTCCTGCTTTTAAGACTTCCCTGGGTCAGGGATGTAGCTCAGTGGCACTGTGCCTTCCTGGCAAGCCCAAGGTCCTGAATTCAATTCCCGGTACCAAGAGCAAAAACAAAAAAAACTTCCTGTCTTCAGTGTTCTGCAACTTCACTACAGTGTGTCTCTGTGTGTATTTATTGGCACAGGTTGGGACTTAAGGAATATCTTGGGTCTGAGGGTGGGTTCCTTGATGGTACAGCAGTGTACCTCTGCAGTGATTTAACAACCCCTCTGCAGCCCCTGTAACCTCCTGCCACAAGAGGGTAGGGAGCACTGGAAATAGGAGACTAAAGAAATGTGTTGTTAATTTTAATTTAAATAGCTACATGGAGCTAATGGCTACTGTATTGGAGAGTAAAGTTCTAGAAAATTCTTAACAATTATTTAGTGAAAAGTATCTCTTCCTCATTCCCTCTTTCTGGAACTAATTAGTATAAAGAGGTTCAGCAGACGTCCAGCTTCTCATCTCTCCACTTGTCATGTTTTCCCTGTGCTGAATTCTGTAAACAGCTTCTGTAGCTCTTCTTACCTTCAGTTCAGAATTTTCTGCAGTCAGGCCTAATCTGCTCTTTTATCCATGCATTTAATTTTCAGTTTCAATTCTATTCCTAGAAATTATATTTGCCTCTATTTCAAATCTGCTTGGTCATTCTTTTTTTCTTTTTTTCTTTTTATTGAGTTAATTGGTACATTCTAGGTATACAGTACAGTTACATTCATTACTGGGATCCTGTACCTTTACATGACAGGTCTTGGTTCTCATTTTTTCCCCTTGTCCCTGCCCTCCCTTCACCCCTTCCTCCCCTCCCCATTTACAAACACTTTATTTCCATTTTTTCATTTTCTCATATTTTTTTGTTTTCCCTTTTTCCTTTTCTCCTACCCTTCCCACTTTCCCTACACCTTTAGCCCTTTGCTTCCTATTTCACATTATTAACAATACTTGGTCATTCTTTATAGTTTCTGGTTCTTTGCTCATCTTTTGTAGTTTTGTGTCTGCTAATATCAGAACTCTCATTCAGCATCTGTTTCTGCTCATTCTCATTCACTGTGGCTTGTTTTCTTTGGATTTTTTTTTTCCCCTGAACTTTCCCTCTGAGTGAATTCTGACAGCTAGATTGAATCTCTGCATTCTGGGAGAATTTGTGTTTGTACCAGTCTCCTGGGAACACTGCATCCTTAGGATACTGTGTCTTTACTTCTTGTCTTAATATTTTTCCAGCCATACTGAGTAGTGTCAGTGTGGACTTCAGGTCTCAGGACCTAAGGCTGCTCTGCACCAATGATAAGTCATTTCCTTGCTGTCCTCTTTTGCACGTTTCTTGGCTGATATAGAAGCCTTCATCTCTTATCTTCATGCCTCCTGTGCAGCCCTGAAAGTCCCAACTCAAATCTCCAGGATTTCATGGAGAATCCTTGAGTGGAAATCCTGCTTCAGCACATTTCCTTCTCCTAGGGTTTCTGCTTTCTCGGGGTTTTTTTTGTTTTGTTTTCCTTTTGGTCTTCTCCAGAGCCTCTCTTTTTGTGCTGAATCAAAAATACGATGTAAAAGGTATGTGGTTATACCTGTGTCTCTTGCTTTTAATATTTTATTGAGTTTTTCAGTATGGTGGTGCCTCAGATATTAGTGTGCTATACTTAATTGGAACAGAATCTGGGTCAAAACATCTTGATAGTGAACTATAAAGTGAAGGGAGTGGAGTATGTGTGCACAATGTGTGAATTCTAGTCCTTGGGGGAGAAGGTAAAGCAAGGTTGTAAGCATTTGGTTGATACCAAAGCTTTAGTCAAGCTTTCAAAATTACGCATTGTGGGTATGTTACAGCTTTCCAGTTGGTATTTCTCTTTCTGTTTTGTATCTTTTAGTTTTTGCGACAGGGTGTCACTCTGTAATTCAGGCTGGCCTTAAACTCACTTGTAGCCCAGGCTAGCCTTGAACTCATGGTAATTCTACCTCAGCCTCTGAGTGCTAGGATTCCAACTGGTGTTTCTCTTCCTCCTTTTTTTTTTCTTTTGACTAATAAAAACATGATAGCTTTTGCCCTTATTCATTTTAGATGCTGTAAATATAGTATTTAAGGATGTATTCAGCCTTAATTCAGTTTTTCTAAGTGATTTTTAGAATCTGAATGTTGTCACATGGTATTGTGTCTATAGAAGAAGTACTCAGAAAATCAAAGATTTGTTACTTTTCATTAAGTCAAAGAGACATATAACTTCAAAGATAAAAGGAGGCAGGAAATGCAACTTTATTATGGTAACTGGTACCCATTATCATTCACTGAGATTTATTTGAACTACCACTGGGTTCAGTGCCAGGTCCTCTTGTTTGTGTTATGATGTTAGTGTGAAAGGCCTGGCCTTTGCCTTGAGGCACACCTTTCTCATGTAGCAATGCCCTGAAGAAGGGCAGGCTTTCTGCTGAGGCTTGGCTGCTTACATCAAACAGGCTTTCCGAGGAGTGGAGTCATAGTATGTCTATTTTATTTTTAATCCATTGAGTGAAATTTAACTCATACTCTATCATATCAGTTGCATTAAAAATGTTTATAGGGGGCCGGGAATTTAGCTCAGTGGTGCTGTCACCTGCCTTGCAAGCACAAGGTGGGGTTGCTATCCCCCCCCCACCAAAAAAAAATGCTACAGTACATCTCAGTCTGCAAGTCTAGACTTCATGTGTTCAGATCCTAAATATTTAGGTTAGTAGGCATTTCATTAGCTAATACATGCCTGTCCAACAGTGGAAGTAAATTATTTGGATCCTTCCCATTATGATTTATATCTAAAATATCCCTGTAAAGTTGCATGTTCAGATACGGGGCTTTTCGTAGATGATTGGATCATAAAAGCACTATTTGTATCAATGGATTAATTAATTGATGATTTCCTACTTGAATATACCATTAGGAGGTGGTGCCCGTTGGAGGAGGTGAGCCACTGGGGGCATAACTTTGGAGAGGATACAATATATCTTATTCTTTCCTTTTCTCTCTGCTTCCTGGCTGCCATGGGTTGAGCAGCTTTTCTGTGCCAGGCCTTCCATTTTGCCATTTTTTTCCTTGGACCCAACCAACCGTGAACTGAACCCTCTGGAACCACAAGCCAAATAAACCTCTCCTCTTTTATGTTGTAGGCTCAAGTATTTTGTCCCAACCTTGTGAAACCTAACACTCATTAAAAGAGTTAACATTGAATGATAGGCTATTTTAAATGTACCAGTTAAATGCTAGTTTCAGTGTGTTTTATAATGCATATTCAGAGAAAAGGGTTTGAGTATGAAGATGTGTGTTAAGAGTAGCTGATGATCTCATAATGTGTACACTTTGGTACATGTTTTTATCTTTCAGCTTCTTTTGTATTCTCAAGATTTTGAGTAGTAAACATTTGTTGCCTTTGTAATAAGGAAAAAGTCCATTTTTTTATTTGAAAAATTAGAGCAGATTCCCAAATTTATCTACCTTCTATAATTTTTTTTAATTATACTGACATGAAAAAGTGTTTAATTAATACTATAAATAGTAAGTGGTATTTAAATAGAAAAATGCTCTTGGATTCATTCATGATTACAAATGTTACTTGTACATTACAAAATTTATTTCCTTAAGTACTTCATTTTTTTCTTCCAAAGGAGAAATGTTTTCTGTTTGTTTTGTGATACTGGAGGTTTAACTCAGTCAGGGCCTTACAAGTACCAGGCAAGTGCTTCACCACTGAGCTCTATCCCCAGCTTTTCTTTTTTTTTTTTTAGGTAGGTACTTGCTAAATTGCCCAGGCTAGCCTTGAGCTTTTGATCCTCCTTCTTTAGCCTCCTGAGAAAGTGAGCTTCCAGGGATAGACCACCACACTTACCTATAACTTTTAAAAATAACTAACCACTTGGGATGGGGATGTATCAGAATGTGCTTTTGGCCAGGTTTGATGCTTCCACATTGCAAACAGCACACCACACACACACACACACACACACACACACACTTCATGAAAATTTATTGACAACAAGCACAAACCTTATTATATCTATATCTAGAGTAGAGTAGACCCATATACTAAGTTCATAGATAAGAAATTTCTGTGAGTCCTCACAGTGTTAGATCATCTTGTGACATACCTGCTCTGGGCCAGAAACTGCCGAAGTGTTAGCAATATAGCATTGAAGAAAATTATTTTTGAAGCCCAAGCCATTAGGTTAAAATCCCTGCTTATGTTGTAGTAGAGGAAGAAGGTTGATAAAAAAGGTCACTAAGGAGAGTGGCTGGGAGGAAGAATGCGTTCAGGGGTAGGGTGCACACAGCATTAGATGTGGTGGCCAGGGAAGCCCTGGGGAAGGTGACAGGTAGAGGGAGACCTGAAAAAAGGAGTTGGCCTGTCTTTTGGCTAAGAAATGAGCATTGCCCTGACAGGGTCATGTGTGCTGGGCCAGGGCCTAAGAGGAGGCTGAGAATGGGGGCCAGGTCAGTAGGGAGTTGTAGGCCAAGACAGGAGTTTGGGCATTGATTTGGAAATTTGAAATCAATAGAGGGTTTTTACCACACCCCAAATGATTGATTCTTTTCTCCCTCCTCTTCCTTCTTTCCTTGTATGTGTCTTTATTGCCCAAAGCTAACTGCAGGAAGTTAATACTCTGTTCACTTTGATACTGTATTTCAGTCTTACTATATACCCTCTTAAAACCTGATTGATTATATCTTATTAAAGTCACACTAGGAAAATCCTGTGCTCCATTTAAGCTAGTCAGTGAGAGACCTTCAAAAAGACTGATAGATTATCCTTTTATACATTAGGAATAACCCATTCAGTTTAAAATTTTTTTAAAAGAAAAATATCTCTAATATAGAATTGGAATTCTATCTGATAGAAATTTTTAGTTCATGCCTCCTGGACATATTGAAAATAAATATATACAGCTCATCAGACCATTTATCCCTTCAAGCAACCTCAGGTCTTCATTACCTGACTGGTGTCCACCCACACAAGAAGTTAACTGTTTCTAGACTGCCAGATTTCAGGCTGATAGGAAACTATTTATAACCAATTAGGACTCGATGCACTCCTGATGAGGATCACTGCTCCTTCATTTATAGTGTAACTTCTTGAAGCCTCAACAGTTTTCAAGAGAGCAGTGTAAGAAGCATTTGGAAAACTGACAAATGGGCTTAGAAGTGGCATCATCTTGGTTTAGGATTTTAAGATTCAAAGGATCTTTATTCTTCCCTGAATCCATTCATATACATTAGTGAAACTTCATATTATTTATTTGTGTTTGAAAACTCTGTGTCTGAGAGTTTTTTGTTTTGGGAGTTTTTTTGGTACTGGGGATCAAACTCGGGTCCTTGCTCTTGCAAGGCAGTCAGTGGAACCTTGGTTTTTTGTTTTTGTTTTTGTTTTTGAGACAGGGCCTCACTGTGTAGCCCAGGCTGGCCTCAAACTTGCAGCAATCTTCATGCCTTAGCCTCCCGAGTGCTGGGATTATAGGCTTGTGCCACCATGCCCAGCTTATTTCTGAATTTTAAAGATATTATCTAAACACTTAAGCATAATTCAGTTTTTTAGCTAGTTATAAAAATTGCAAATATAGTCAAAAGTAGAGGAGTACAGTGAAGCTTTTACCAGTCTTAACAATGGTTGCTTGGAGCCAAAGTCATTTCCTCTAACCCAGCTCCCTCATCTTTCCATTCTCTGGTTATTTTGAAGCAAATTCCAGTCATTATTTCATGGTAAATATTTCAGTATAGATCCAAAAATAGAGTTATTAAAAGGCACAGTCACAGTTCCTATTACCATACTTGAAAATTAAGAAAAACCATACTAAAAATATTAATAAATCCTTAATATTTTAAGATATTTGGGCTGTTGGTATATATTATAAGTATATCCTAAATTAAGTTTGCTGTATCAATGTTTCTGATATCCATTAAGATGAGGGCAGCACTTAAAACTCTTCCTGATTGGCATTTTTATGACTCTGCCTGTGTTAATTGAAAACATCTCTGCTGTAGGTGTTGTCACCATAGAGGTAATAGACCTAGAGATTTTAGCATGAGTGCATGGGTGTGTTGCTTTTTGCAGATAGCACTAATGCACTTATGCAGAATCCTCAGGAAACATAACCTTCCCTTATAGTTTAGGTGATGCCAGCAGTAGGAGAATGGAGAGGAGGTTGGAGAAGAATGAGATTATGTATTTATTACACTGTAGGTGAAACATGGGGCCTGTCCATTCATTTCTAGATGGTGCCTGTCATTGTTTATAGAGTTGATGAAATGAAAATTGAAAAGGCAACACTAGATAATTTGCTTTAACTTTCAATACATAAGTATGTTTTTAATACATAAGTATACATTTATTCAACAATCATTAAATAGAAATCCAAGGTCTTATATACTTCTGAAGTTCCAAGGGATTTTGTACAATCCACACTCATAATGTATTGCTAATAATTTCTGTTTTTAAAGATCTTAAAGAATTTGAAGATCGTTTCAAATCATTGTAAATAAAGAATCCTAGATTTAAAAAATATTTACCCTTTGTTCTTACTGTTGTTGCAACTGCCTTACTTTGGCAGTGAACTTTTTTTTTTTTTTTTTGAGACAGGGTCTTCCTATGCAGTTCAGGCTGGCCTTGAATTGAGTGTGTGGCCAGGCCTCAGACTCATGGCAGACCTCCTGCCTCAGTCTCCCAAGTGCTGGGATCACAGGCGTATGCCACCATGGCAGGTGGCCATGAACTTTTTAGCAATTTATCTTTTATCAGTATTCCTCAAAGCATTCTATTAGATTTCTTAGAAACAGTTAATTTTTTTCACATTCATTAGCTTATGTAATACTTTGGTTGCATGGCTACAATAAGTATAACGGACATCAACAGGTTTAAAAACAATCACACCTTGTTATTGGTAAGCATATGATTGAGTTGGTGGGATCAGAATTGCTCCATGTGTTATTAGAGTAGGTTGTTAAATGCAAGAGCTCAACATGTCATATGTTACACGCAAAATATAGTGTGTCGCTGAATCTGGTGAGGAGGTAATGTCGAACACAGGCTGCATGATACTCCTGTGAAAGGGTTATATTTTTGAAATTTATGGCTAATTACTCGGGACTGCTTGTGATAAAAAGTCTTAGGGATCCGTGATTTGGCTTTTGAAAGAACTGATGGCAGGTGCTGAATTCAGTATTGTTTTGTTACTTGATCAACCCTGTTTAGTATATATGTATTCTAGTGCTACATCATGACTTACAGAATGATCAGAAGTGTATATTTTTAGTAAAACAATGTTTAGGTTATCTTTAAAAAATAGCAAAATATAATTTTCTAAAGCAGTTTGGTAGTATCATTTTTCTAAATTATAAGAGGAGAAAATAGATCCTATCTTTAATTTCAATTCAGAAGATCTTGCAGGTCTGGAGCACTTTGTAGTTACAGTATATAGAGGCATTCTTTCCTTCCACCTGACGAATAGGGGAAGGTTTAATCCTTTGAAAAAATATAACCTGCTCTTGTTGACAGGATGTAATCTTTTCTGGCTATTTCAATTTAGCCAATTTTCAGTGTTTATAATTTGCTACTAAAATAAGTAGGTTTACTGTTGAGGATATAAAAGAAGCAAAAACAAACAGTCCCTGTTCCTGAGGCACGAATGATTTTCATTAAGACGATGGGTACAAACAAAAACAAAATTTCCAACTGTGTAATACCTTGTTAAGTACACAAATGGAGATATAGGTCAGATCATTGTTACTTTTTGCCTGTGCACTTTCCCTGGTAGTACTCTTGTTCCAGCTCACAAATAAGTACTCTTTCTCTTGTATATATATGTACACACACACGCACGCACACACACATACACACACACACATATCTCATAAACATTCTCATTAGAGAATTCTCATTTGGGAATTCAAGCACATGGTCTCTATTTGTTTTCATATGCTTATGATTGTGGCAGATGTTTATTTTATTTAGTTTAGTGACGTTTTTAAAAAGAGTTGGGAGCTACCTTGGTGTACTAGAAAATGCCAGGCTTTATTATCAAGATAGTTGCTGGATTGCGACCCCAGCTTCGCTGCTTCGTAGCAAATTAAGCACTCTGGGCTATGAATTGTCATCTGTGATTGTGCGAGAGCTGGCCCCTTGTAGGGATGCTAAATTTATAATGTTCAGGCAGTCCCAACATAATGAATGTGATCCAGCACTCTGGGAGGTTGAGACAGGGAGATCACAAATTACAACCTAGCTTGGGCCACTTCATGACTTAGAGAAACCCTGTCTCAAAGTGGACTGGGAATGTAAGCTTGGTGCAAACGCCATGCATTCAATCTCCAGTGCCACCACCATCAAAAAAAAAAAAAAAAAAAGAATTGTCTTACCTATCCCCATAACTAATTGTGCCCTTAACTAAGTGCTTTACATCTCTCCTTGGAGCTAGATGTGGGGTTACCCTCCTTGACTCACAATAGAGTGATGGACTAAGAAAATGGGGGTGGCTGTCCAGTAAGGAAGGAAGAAGGGGTGCAAATACTGCCATAGTATTTATTCCCATGATATTTTACTGGGCAAGAGAAGAGAGTGGTCTGGGAGGGGATTTGCCATTGTGGAGAGGAGATAGTGCTAGATTTTTAGTGTGGCGTTAGACTGTGGAGGATCTTGAATGCCAGAGAGATACATTTGAACTTGATCCTAGGTAAGGCAATCATTAATAGCTTTTGATGTGTGAGATGGTGACTAGCCTTGTCATGAGAGCTTCTCACAATAGTGCACAGAGTTGAATGGATGAAAGATTAGTGGCAGGAGGAAGTTAAAGAGACAGTATATGATAGGCTTCATAATGGTCACTGTCATCGTAGAAGATTCGGGGTGAAAAACGCAATTCAAATTCCACTTGTTATATTTCTTGGCCACTGTACCTCAAAAGAGTTGCTGGCTGGAAGGGAAAAGACGATCTAGCAAAAAAACAAAAAATCTCATCAGGGCACACGTCTGGCTACATAGGTGTCTAGGAAGGCCCCACCCTGCCAAAGATCTAGTCTTCTGGCTTTGCTGTTTTTGCATGTAATGAGCCCTTACTTTGTAATCTTTTACCCTTTGTTGAGCTGCTGAATCTCTTCCTTTGGCCATATCTGACTTGTTCTTCCATTTTTGTATGGTGAATTTAAGTTAGCTAGTCAAATTGTATTTTATTTTTCTATCTTAATTCTCTTTGGCAGTCTTATTTTAACATCTAAACTTACAGTTGTAATGCAGTACAAACCAGCTGTAGTTTAGTGGTTTATCCACATGAATCTAGAAGAGAAATTGTTCTAAGGAGAAACAACTGACAAAATAAGTTATAGCTAAGAAGACTAGTCCAAGTTCAAGAATTATGTAAAACAGAGACTGTATTCTTTAGGTAAATGCTTGCGTGTGTATTCATGTAGATGGCCTAAAGTAGAAGTATCATTTTGAGTAGTTTAATTTTAAAGATCTGTACATTTCACTTAAGTAATGTTTTTACATACTTTGATAGAAAGTATATAACTTAAGTTCTCTAAATAGATCCAAAAGGATTTACAGGGTCATTAAACCTAGATGAAATCTTTTTCATCTCAAGAAATTGCATTTTCTGTACTTTGAATTTAGTAAGATTTGGTTTATTTGGAAGTGGCAATGAGTTCATTAGGTTGAACTATCTAAGCACTTACTAGATAGTAGGCATCATTCTGTGTGGCAAATGGAGTAATAATTCAGTCCTTTAACAAATACCAGTGTGGCTACTGTGTCAGGTACTGTGCTGCACAAGATAGAGAACAGAATACAGATGTGTAAATAAACAGTAAGAGTACAGTGTTCAGACAGTGATAGGGAAAGTGTAATGTTCTAAGGCAATGTGTTGAGGGACAGGTAAATGACAGATTTTGGAGGTCGTAAAATGAGTCCCACACATGACATATAAGTTGGAGGCTGGGAAGTGGTAGGGTATAGTCCAGTGAAGAAAGAAAGAAGGTGCACATACATACAGATCCAGAAGAAGGCATGACGTATTTGTTTATGGGATTGAAGGTAGTGGCTTAGTAGTAGAGCATTTGCCTACCATGGATGGGCGAGGCCCTGGGTCTGATCTACAACAGCACAAATGAAAAATGAATGAATGAATGGATCCATTGTGGGCTGGGGATGTAGCTCAGTGGCAGAGTGCTTGTTAGAAGTAATTTTGTTGTTTTAATTTCTCAAGTCATAGTTTATTTCTTTGTTTGTTGTTGTTTGGTAAATACTGGAAAGTGAACCTATAGCCTTCCCACTGAGCTACATCTGTAGTGCTTTTTATTTTTTATTTTGAGACAGGGTCTTGCTTAGTCCCTAAACTACCAAGGCTGGCCTTGAACTTGTGATTTTCCTGACTCAGCCTCTCAGAGTACTGGGATTTCAGGTGTGTCCAACCATATCCCACTTTAGGTGCTCATTTGTAAGTGGAGAGGGTGCATTTGGTTAGAGTTTATTTGTAATTTCTTCAGAAACATCCCCTTGAGACTTTGGTGAACTGCAGTATGTTTACACATGACATCTTTACTTTGTTTACAGAAGTACAGTATGATTTATTGATACTGCTTGCTACATGAAGATTCTGCATAATTTCATTATTGCTTCTGCTTTTTTATTGCTACTGTGAATATCCCTGGTTATATATATATTTTTATAAATACATAAACAACTTGTTTATAGGGAAACTATTGATTTTGACAGTTTACAGATTGGTCTCCTATTAGATTGTCATTGTTCTAATATTTTTTCAAACAGGGTGGGAGGATTTCCTGAAGGCTCTTGTCAGCCTTGCCATATCATCCCTGTCAACATACATGTATCCATGTGCACAGATTCCAGTGTGTCTTGTACTGCTAGCATAGGATATGTATTCTTTCTCCATTGAAAAGTTGTTTTATTTAAATTTAACTTTTATTTTCTGTTTCTGAGGCTTTATGCTTTTTCCTTACTTTTAAAATCCTTTTGATTTCTTCCCTTTTGTTATACTTCCGTGAGTTTTATTATTTGCGCTGCTGAAGTGAGCACCTTCCACGAGTTTTATGCTGGTGGTAGTGATTGTTTCTACTGTTCCAGATTTTCTTTGCTGGAATATCTATGACATCTCCCAGATGTGAATGATAAGATGATACTACTGTACCTCAGTGTCTTAAAAACACATACATACACACTTAAATATACGCATATATAAACAAATATACCAGAAAAACTTTATTTTGGTTCCTGTCAGAATGATCAGTAAGATACAAATAAACCTGCATCATGTCATGCATGAGTGTGTGAGAGTTGTTGGTTCCCCAGTCCACTGAAGAGAGCCACACTCCCCGGGACCTGCTGCTTTCCTGTTCTTAGCTCCTGTTAGCTCCTGCTTTCAACTCCGTGAGTGCCAGCCCTGCTGATGCTGCCTGGGCAGTCAGGCTCCACAGGCCACACAGCACAATTGGGTGGGTCTGGCTCATCCCCCTACTTGGTTGGATCTGGTTTCTTTGCAATTTTGTGAAAGAGCAGACTCCAGAAACACCTTTCATGGGAATCATTAGCTGTTACTCTTTTCCTCTGAATCCTGAGATTAGTTCCAGAACCTTTGGTGGTCTGGGAAGCAAGTAGTTGTATAGTATGTAACACCATTTTCAGCACAGGCAGAATGTGTGAGTTGTGATCTAAAACTACAGTGAATGTCTAAACTTTAAAATTCATCCTACCTCATAAAGACCGTGGAAAGAGAACTTCTGGGACTGCTTCAGAAAGTGGCCAAGCCTTGTTTGTGTTGAAAGCAAGGGGGAGTATTTTAAGTGGGACTCAGGGGAATGTGTCTTTTACTGTAATAAATTATTTTAAACCTCACATATATAATGTTCAAAGCAGTCAAAGGTCACAGTGACTAGCTTCTATTGGCTTTCTGTGCCATTCAGTTTTCCCTGTGCTTTATTTTTATTACTTCATTGCTCATTCATGTCACAAGTCACGTGCTGTTATCCTTATCTTATTCTTGAGGAATTTAAGACATAAAGTTAAAAAGTTGGGCCAGGTTTTCACGACTGGTAGAATGTGGATTTGAACCCCTGTGCTTGGCTCCAAAACCAGCTCAGAATCCCTGGATTGCCAGTGATTACGCCCCCACCCCTTTGGGAGGAATGAACCACATTGTCAGTACACAGTGTTGGTGAGCAAGTGGGAGACAGGCACTGTTACTGAGAGTAAGTTTCTACTAGTTGTCTTTGGGATTTGGGTATCTTTGCTCTTCAACTTTTTTATACTTTTCCCTGCAGTAAACATGTAGTTTTACAATCAGCAAAAACAAAACAACTGTCTTAATTTGGGGATAAGAGTTAAGGTTATTTTCTTAGCTATAGCTAAGTTCTGTCTGAAAGTTAAGAGTAGATTAGTAACCTTCCAGCTGTAGTAAAAAGCAGGTAGGTGTACTGACATGAGAGTCCGAGGATCAGACCAAAAAATGAAGAGTAGGTAGATTTGTGTATGCTGTGGTTTTAACTGGTTCTGTGTGTATTTATTTCTAAATAATTGAGGGTATGTGTATGTGCAGACACATTAAATACATAACATTTTGAAGGGTACTTTTAAAACTATTTTCACACCCTTTGGCAGGGGAAGAGAAACAATTTTTAACTTTCTCTGCTTTAACACGTTCTTGATGGGGCTGTACATGCCACCCGATGGAACCCATGCCACCTGATGGGACATGCATGCATGTACCACTGGTAGGAATGTGTTAACTTCATTACATTGCCTTCATTGTAAACATGTACAGTACAGTATTTAGATATGACATGTCTATGAAATTAACAGCACTCTCAGAATGGGAACTCTTGGAAGATGGTTTAATCATTTATGTAGCCTTTAGTATGGATTCTGATGGCCTTCTAATTTGCCTTTGAGTTAAGCTCAGGAATATTTTTGCTTTGTTATAACCAGGGAAGTATTCTCATATATTTTGATGTTTTCGGCATAATTTTTAGCATCCTAGGTTATGGTGAAAGACAATGCTTTAAATTTCTTTTCTTTTCTTTTTCTTTTTTCCCCCTGGCAGTACAGAGGGTCAAACTCATGGCCTCACACTTGCTAGGCAACCCTAACCCCAATTTAGAAAACAAATTTTTGACTAGGCATTCCTGTGTCATGGCAGCACATCATGGTGGGAGTGTATGGTAAAGCAAAACTGCTCACCCCAGGGCCAGCAAGTGAAGGAAGAGGAAGGGGGCATGGTCCCATAGTCCCCTTCAAGTGCACAAGGACCCCACTCTAAAAGTTCCACCACTTCTTACTAGTGCCGTGGACTGGTAACCAAGCCACCAGCACACGGGCCTTTGATAACTTAAGATCCAAACTATAGCAAAGAGTAATTGTATGTTTAAAACTATATTGGTGTAACATTCCTTAACTATCACATTAGAAGAAATGCAAGTTGGTGCTTTATTTTGTTTGTGAAACTGTTACTTTCATATATACTACTGTTAGATGTTTAAATGGTAAAATCCTAATGAAGCAAAATCTGGCAACATTTGCCAGATTAATTAATTTGTCATTCATTATGTTTCAGATGAGTGATTTTTCATATGTTAAGAGTCATGTGTATTTTTTTTCTTCTGCCCCACTTTCTTTTGGGTTTTGGTCTTTATCTTGAATCTTAAGTGCTCTTTATATATAAAAGTAACCCTTTGTGACATGAATTGCAAATATTCTTTATAACTCATATTTCATATTAAGGCTAGTGACTTATGTTTTCACCTGGAGTTAGGCAGGAGCAAAAGGAAGGGTGTGGGGCAGACAAAATGTGGGCGACCTAAGTAATAAGTAAAAAATAATGAACATTTGCATGTTCCTCTCCTCAGAAAAGGAAATTGTGTTCAAGATGACAGATTATTCCTCCAGGGCACATATGTTGTGGTACTCTCAGTATTCCAGTGTCTGGAGCATTTAATGCGAGAACATTGAATCTAACAATATTTATTTTACTTATAACTATATCAATAGTTAATGGAACACATAACGCGAGATTCATGTGTACTAACAATGCATCTGTGGTGACTTTTGAAATACCTATTGAAGAGATGAATTGTGGTTGGCAGTAGGTATTGAATATGTAGAATGAAGTAATCTGCTAACCAGGAGCTTTGTGGAAATTTAGCTTTTGAAGGCAGAGTGGAACTAGGGATTGAACTCAGAGCTTTGATCATACTAGGCAAGCACTGTACCACTGAGCTGTATCTCCAGTCCAGGGAAATATTTCTGAAAGTGTGTATTAACACTGGAAAGGGCAGAGTAAAAAAAATGAACCTTTTCTCTAAAAGGCCATATAAGAAATAGATTGGCTGGTTTATCTTTATCAATTTGGATACTATCACTGCTGGAGAAGATGGAAAAAGTAGGGGGTGATAAGAGTAGAACATGAGAAAAGAGGTGGAAGCCAAATACAGAGAGAGGAAAGACAAAAAAGGTTTCAGTGCTAAATATTCCCAGTTTTACCTAAGCTTTGTTTTCTCTAGACTGAATGGTCAAGTTTGTTTTTTTTTTTTCCTAGTGACATGTTATGATCATTTGAAAATGTACTTACTGAGTTCCTTTTGTCCAAAATTATTCTCCATTCTAATTTCTAAAAAGCATATGTAGTTGTTTTTAGTAAGTCTTAATTCAGTGTTTTAAACAAATCTACAGTGTTGAGCTGGGGATTTACCTTAGTGGTGCTGCCGCCTGCCTCACAAGCACAAGGTTCTGAGTTATGATTCCCGGTACCAAAACAAACAAATCTACAGTGTTTATAAAGACTTTTTCATGAGTGTCCTAGCCTTTTTTGTTATACCATAATATAATACTTGAGACTGGATGATTTATAAAGAATAGAAATTTATTCTCACAATACTGGAGGCTGGTAAATTTAAGATCAGGGTTTTGTAGATTATAGGCTAGAGTCTGCTTCCAGAATAATGCCTTGAACAGTTTGTCCTGTGGAGGAGAGAAGGTAGAACAGGAGAGAGTGTACTCACTCCCACAGTTTTAAGGTGGCATTAGTCCATTCGTGAGAACAGAACACCTCCCATTAGGTCCCACCTCTTAACTGTTGCATTGTCGGTTAAGTTTCAACATGAATTTAAGAGAGGACAAAAACATTCAACTACAGCAGTGAGTAAATCTTCAGTAATATCTAAATGTATCAGAGAGTACCCATTCGTTTATTTTGTACCTGTTCACCAGATCATAAGTTGAGTAAATAAAAGGCTTAGGCATTCTGTGTTTTGGGATTAATTTGATTTAGCGGAATTTTTTTTTTAAGCAAGATTCTTATGGTAAACTAGCACTACAGCAGGTTCCTCTTGCTGCCCTGGAGTTTGGCTCAGTCCACACACTGGGCTTCTCTCCAGGGGAAGCTAGCTTCCTTCCGCAGGGCATCGTCAGGCATTTATCTCCTTGCTGTGCTCATTGCACTGAGGACTGAGATTGATGTGACATGTTTTTTAAAAATATCCCACAACATGACAAGCAGAATTCTATCTACTTTGCAGCTGTGTTAAAAAAATACCTCCTCGTGGTTTCTTTGTCCTTTGTCCTGACTCACAGTGCTAGTAGTGCTTGCTTTCTCACTTGCCTCTGTTGCTCATCCCTTCCCTGAGGTCAAGGGACAGAGAAAAAGGAGCTGATGGGGTTTCTTGATTGGAAAAGTACCATATCATTTGTTTCTTTCCAACATTTCAGTAGGAAAAAATCTCAAACATGTAGAAAAGGTGAAATAATTTTCCATTTAACAACATAACTCACTTAGATTCTGTAACATTGTACAGCCCCTGCATTATCACAAACCCACCAGTCCATTTTATTTTTTAATGTATTTCAAAATGGTAAACCCCCCAATCTTTTATTACTAATTGGGAATCCTTCATCCCCATTAAAAGAATTTTAGGAACAATTCCTAAAATTCCATTACCTCTGTGTGATAGCTGCTTCAGTATGTGTACAGTAGGTGAATTATTTTGGTAATGTTCTTCCTTTCCTATCAGCTAGCATTTTACAAAGGGAACACATAGGGTTATTTGGATTTTTATTGTTTGGTTTACTTATGTTACTTCCTTTATTCTTCTCTGTTTCTAATAGGCTCGGGTTATGTATGATTTTGCTGCTGAACCTGGAAATAATGAACTGACAGTTAGTGAAGGAGAAATCATCACAATTACAAATCCGGTAAGAAAACTTTATGTTGAAATTTGTCCCTTATGGACTTAGTTTCAAAAGTTGATGTTTTTGATAAGTTAGTTATTCAAACCTTCATTAATTTTTTCCTGTAGCTTATGAAGTATTGATGGTGCAGTAAGATGCTGTTGCATAAACAGAAAAGTTAATCCCATAAAGGTATCTGGGTACATGGTTAAGGTTATTATGTCTTTTTATTTTGTGATTTTTTTTCTTTATTATTTAAACCTTCCAGACACCCTGTAATAGTTGCACTGGAACTTAGTTCAGTGAGCTTTCTTCTAGTACCCATAATACAGTGTCTGTGGAATACATAGGAGATAGTGCTGACTTTCCTGCATAGCTTAGCCTACTGATTGCTATCATTGTTGCTCTAAGTTTCATCCTTAAATTAGATTACTGGAAAGCAGTATATAGTACTTAGACTGCATTAGCTTAGCTCCCAGTGGAGCCATCTCTGGTGAATTACAAGTCATTGCTTTAGCTTTGATTCAAATAAGAAATAGTTATGTGTATAACAAGCACGTCTGCATCTTTACAAAGCTGTATTTGAACATATGTGCATATACATGCTTCTCTTGAGAGTATACGCCTATGTACATTTCACATACATGTAAACACTCATCTTCACATATATGTACATATCTCTGTTCACAACACTAAGTGTAACACTGTGCTTTGTGGTAAGATCCATGTGATCTTTTGTCTCAGGCTCTATTCTCTTGGGGTTTTTGCATGTTTCCTTTTAATAAAATAAAATCTTTACAGACTTTTTTTTTTTTTAATCTTTGTTGCCAGGAAGCTCAGAGGCAAACACAGTACTCATTTTTTCAGTCATTTTATAGTGCTTTACATTAACTCTGTGTGATAGCTGCCTCAATATGCATAATTGCTCTTTTTATATGTAACTTTATTATAAGCATCTTTAAGATATATAAAATTATAAGATGAACTCCATTTGAAATAAAGTTTTAGGAAAAATTACCTCAATTCCTAGTATTTTGTTCAGGGCTTATATAGCTGAAGAAGGAACAGAAACAGGTGTAGAGAATTAGAATTAGTTTTTGTACTTGTAAAATGAGTAATCTTTATCTACTGTTACTCCCTTTCTTTACCCAAACCCATGTCTCACTCCCCAGACACCACTGTGACTTAGCTTTTTCACAGGGCTCTGTGTACCTCCCGGCCCAGGCTTTTGGGCAGGTATCCTCTCTGGTACTCATCTCTGCCTCCAGGCTCCACACAATGCATAATGTCTCCTCTGTGTCCTTTACTTCCCTTCAGTCATCTACATACTAAATATGTGTGCAGCCCTGAACTAGGTGCCTTGAGATACAAAACGTTGCCCTTGCACTGAACTCTGCAACTGTTTTGTTGTTGTTGTTGTTGTTGTTGTTGTTTTCTGAACAGTTCCAGCGCAAGATAGCAATTTTATCTGACCCTGTAGCACATGTCACATTCTACATTCCTCTCCATTTACCTCTCTCGCTATCCTTTTGCAATTCCCTTTTCTTTCTGCTTTGTGTTTATTTGCCCATGTCATTCCGTCTTTGGCCTATTTTCCTTATGCTACATACATATTCTCAGATTTTTTTTAATTGCCCACTGTGTATGTTCAATCTGTAATATCTGCAGCTGGACCATATCTTTCAAGCCTCAAATTTTGCTGACTAGTTGTGTTTTTAGACATCTTTAGTTTTTTCACAAGCACTTTAAATTTACCATGTGGTGCTTAGCAGCACATCACCCATGCTGTACTTAATCCTCTTCCTGAATTCTCTGGTTGTGGCAACATCCATTTAGGTACCCCAACTAAGACTCCCAGATGTAAGCCTTTGTCTTAAGGCTTGATCACATCTGATCTCTCCTTTCTCCTCTTGTCTCTGCAATCTACACAGTACTTGAGCTCTCATCTTATCTGAACTGTGTACCTTCCTGCTAGCCTCTTTCCCAACATGGCTTGTCTAAAATGCCAGCCTCACCATATCTCTCCTCCCCAGTGGCTGGCTCCCAGTCAACTGTAGGTCTGCAAGATACCCCACCATCTGGCATCATTCTCCCTCTCCAGCTTTTCCTTGTGCATGCACCCCAAAACATATACTCATGCATGCACAGGCAGATATGCACATGTATACAACCTTGTAATACTTGTATCCTTGCACTTTCATGCATATACACACATGTCATATGTGCATATAACTTATGAAATACATACTCTTACGTTTGCATATACAAGCTCATCAAATACTTATTCACAAACTCACATTCTTTTTTTTTTTGGTACCAGGGATCGAACTCGGGTCCTTGTGCTTGCAAGGCAGGCAGCAGAACCACTGCGCTAAATCCCCGGCCCCCACAAATTCACATTCTTAATACATATTCACATGTACTCTCTCACACATATATGAATGTTATTGTGCCCTCACAAGTGCACACTCTTTCACACACATACATATACAGAGTCCTGTCCATTGTGACTTTGCCCTCCTGCCCATGTTATTGCCCTGCCTGGTGTTCCCTCTTCTAGTTAGTCCTCAATATCTCTCTGTCACAAAACAAACAGAATATGTTGCCTTCCTGATTTATTATTTTAAAAGCTGCTTTTTCCAGAAAGAATGGAATCCTTTGGCGGTAGGCCTGAATGCTGTGTGATGTTGCAGTGTCTGTTTGAGCCCACCACTCACTTCAAACTGGGAATTCCTTGAGGTTGAATACCACATCTTATTCTTTTATTTTCCTACCCAAGTATGCTAAACTATTGGTACCATTTAGCATAAAATAGGCACGTACATTTTAAAAATTTATTTTATAAAATTTCAAATGCATGTCAAGAGGGAGAATATATTAATGAACACCTTTGTCCACATCATTCATCTTTAATAATTCCAGCCAATCCATGGCCAAGCTCATGTCATCAGTACTTCTAGCTGTTCTTCCACCTTCCCTCTCCTATAGCACACATGATTATTTTGAAGCAAATTCTATGTATCATTTCATTCATAAAGATTTACATCAGATATAGTGGTATGTGTTTGTAGTCCCAGTTGATGTGGAAGCTGAGGCAGAAAGATCACTTGTGCCTAGGATTTCAAGGCCAGCCTGGACAGTATAATGAGACTTTGTCAAAAAAAAATCTTTTTCTCAATACATATCTCTAAAAAATAGATTTAACCATTGTATCCACGTGAACTTTGCTGACTTGAAAATTAAGTTTCTTTTAACTTGAAAACTCACTCGATTTTTAAGATTTTTAAAAATTTATTTATTTATTATTGGTTTTTTTATACTTGATCTTAGCCAAAAGGCTGAGAAGCAATTATTTTTGTTTTTTTGAGACAGGGTCTCACTATATAGTTCAGACTGGGCTTGAATTCAGTATCTCTCTATATAGTCTAGGTGGCCTCAGACTTGAGTGATCTTCTTGCCTCAGCCTTACAAGTGCTGGGATTATAGGCACGTGCCACCACACCTGGCAAAAACTTACTAGAATATTAATATCAACAAAGTATTAGATATGCTCAGCCTCAAGTTTGATAGATTACTGTAGGAGATCACATTTCCTAGTTTGCTTTTTGGGGGTTTTTTGTTTTGTTTTGTTTTGTTGGTACTGGAGATTGAACTCTGGTCCTTGTGCTTAGGGGCGGGCACTGGGACCACTGGGCTAAATGCCCAGCCCACATTTCCTAGATTTTTATTCTCTGAGGATAACATGTCCTAGAACATATATATTCAATGTCTTTTTTTTTTTCTTTGCAGTGCTGGGGATCAGACCCAGGGACATTTTACTACTGAGGTACATCCCCAGCAATTTTTTTTTTTTTGGTTTTTATTTTAAAAAAGGATCTGGTCATGTTGCTTCAGTCTGGCCTTAAACTTGTAATCCTCCTGCTTCAGCCTTCTGAGTAGCTGGGATTATGTACATGTGCTACAGTACCTAGCTGCAGTATCCTTTTATTTCTCAAACCATTATGGGATTCAAATTTATCCAAAACATTTTTTTGTTCAATAAGGTTTTATTTATTTATGCCTTTGCTGTGCAAGAAGCTAGTCCTAAGTACCTAGAGGAATAAACATAAGGACTTCTCTGGTTTTTCCCTCTTTCTCCATAAGGAGCTTGTGATCTAAGAGATCAAGAGGCATGCATAAAAGTCTCATGGGCTTTTCTGTGGACACATTGCTACTGGCAGCTCAGAGGAGAGGCCCATTGCTACGTATATTTTCATCATAACAGGCTTTCATGCAAAAGATGAAATCTGACTTGATCTTGAAATGTGGATGAGGTTTCATTGGACTGAAATGCAAAGATATTTCAGGCAAAGCATGGTCAGAGCCATTCTCAGCTACTAGAAAGGCCGATACAGAAGGATCAAAAGTTCTAGAGGACCACCAGAGCAACCTAGCACAATCCTGTCTCAAAGTTAAAAAAAAAAAAAAAATGAGCTCAGGGATAGTAAAATTCAGTGTTAGAACACCCCTGGGTTCAGTTGCCAGTACTGGAAAAAAAAAAAAAGAAGAACATGAAGAAAAAAGTATAGAAATTTGAAATTACTCAGTGCTTTCTTACCAGCCTCAGCTGTCATTTGACTGATAGCTGATAATCCAAGTGTTTGGCCAATTTCAATGTATGTTTTCTTTAACATACTTTCCCCATGAAGTCCGTGATCATTCTTCTTGTAAGTGGCTGAACAGAAGTCAAAGCCACATCTGTCTTTAGATCCTGGGGCACATCATATGTAAACGAGTGTCCCAGGGACACAGGATGTATATATGCCAGCAGGAAACAGGCTATGAAAATGAGCTCTCAGAACCAGTCAGACAGCTCTGTGGGTGAGGCCCCAGACTGTGGACCTGATTTAGTGAGCAATGGGTTCCTTGAAGGGTCTCTTGTGGGTTTTGTCAATATTGCTATAAAGATGACATGAGGTATACACATCAAGAAGGTAAGTTTAGCACAGTGTTGAGAATGAGCTGGAATCATGGAGTCTAGGGGTGTGACTGACCTGTGCAGCCAGGGTGAAAGAGGCTTGGAGAGTCAGACACTTAGGATGTGATACATGAATAGATGTTGTAGGTGAGGGAAGAAAGAGGCCAGGGTCACCAAGGCAGTTGGCCTTGGCCCTGAGAGTGGTGGCTATATAAAGGGATATAATCCAGGTAGAAGAACTTCTCTGGAAGGATTAACATGAGTATAATTTCATGTATGCTGAGCAGAGAGAGTAGTGCCTAGTCAGCCCTGTCCTGTAATGCTGCATCAGTTCAAGGCTGGCAGGAAGAGCTGAAGACCAGGCAGGCTCCCATGCAGAGCAAGTTGGGTCAGGAGGTGGAAGAAGCAGCAAGTATGAGTGAGGTCTGGGAACACGAAGGTCAGGGAAGGAGAACCCCAAGTGGCAAAGTAAATAGTGAGATTAATTGAGAACCTATTTTATATGCCTTAGATACAAAAAAAGAATTATTGGATAGAACAAGTACTTGTAGTAATTTGGGGTAATACGTGTATATAAGCAAATAGTCTTCGTTTTAATTGCAAGAAAGATTGAAGATTCTTTGGTCTAATTTTTTTTCAATGCAGTATTTTATTTTCTTTATAAAATAGTATTGTCTTCCTGTTGCTGTTGTGGCCAAAAAGTGACAAAAGTTGTGACTTGATTTTTAAAAAACAATTCATTTAACTATAATGTACTATTTCAAAACTAAAAGGATTTTGAATGTTTTCACCACAAAGAAATAATAATTGTTTGAGGAGCTAGAAATGCCTGCCCTTACTTAAACATTACACAATTTATACATATATTGAAATATCATGATATTCCACAAGTATGTATAATTTTTATGTATCAAAGGAGAAGAATGTGCTTGTCCAGACTGAAATAATTATTAACTGACATTATTGATAAACCTAAGAAAATTATTTTCAGGGCAAGAAATGGGACTTTACAGAATAGTAAGAAAAATAGGAACCTCATTGTAGAGTTCTACTGTATTATTTAGTTAATTAATATTCTTTATCCTGAAGAACTAAAGACCATGGATCATTAGCTATTTCTGTGCAACAATCTCAAAACTTAGTGGTTTAACACATATCGAGCAGCTTTTACCTCTGGTGGTACAGTGAATTGTATCACTTTTATTGGTCTTTTACTAATAAAATTAATTAATAAAAAGCCACCTGATAAGACAGCCATATACTACCAGTGGTTCAGGCCACCCAACATTGAGACATATGAACTACAGCCTTGTTCTGAATGTGTTAAACCAATACCCATGTGTTACTGCATAGGCATCTATGAGTTATTGGATGGTGCTGCTGTCTGTAGTCACTTGGACCCAGCCGGGGACCATATGGTGTAGGATGGCCTCACCTACCTGTCTGGCTGTTCTCCTGGGATTGGGTTGGCTGTGAATGAGGCAAAAGGGAAACTCAGCTTCTAACAACTCAGATTAACTCAAATAGCAGTGTTGGGTTCCAAGAGAGTGAACTGAAGTGTGCAGAGCTCCTTGAGGTTAGACTCTGAACACCTGTGGATTATTAGCAGATGGATCACAAAAGGCAGTATGGATTCAGGGGCAGGGATGTGCATTCCACTACCTGACAGGGCTATGACCACATTTGTCATCTACCACATGAATAAATAAAAATCACAAAGTGATGGTAATTTAAGGAAAAGCTATTTTGTCTTTAATCACTTATTGTTGAAGTTGTTTGTCTTGATTTTATTTAAAATTTCAAAGCGTTCTTTAATAATAAAAAGCTCAATATCAATTACTTTTTATTCTAAAAATTTATAAATTATAACAATTCCCAAAGCAGAATTTCCAAGGAAATTCCCTACTAAAATCTTTTTTCCCACCCCTGGTAACTTCTTTAGGATGTTGGTGGAGGATGGCTGGAAGGAAGAAACAGCAAAGGAGAACGAGGACTTGTTCCCACCGACTATGTTGAAGTAAGAACTTACTGTCATTGATGAATTAAAGGTCATCTTTGACAAGAGTGTTTTATCAGTTATCAAGTTAAAGGACAGCCTGGAAGATAGCAACGTTTAAAAAAATTTCCATTATATATGCAGTAAACACCAATTATATAAAATACACTGAAGTATATTGCCTATAGACCCAAGCTCCAATGAACAACTGAAGATATTTAGATTACATTTATTTCAAGTAGAGAAACTTTTACTTTTTCTGAATAAAAGTCTCTATTTTTCCTTGGCTGATATTACATAATAGCTGCTATCTAGAGCACTGTTTGTTGTAGAATTGATTAACAAAGTTTAGATTTTCTAGAAGAACATTACTCTTGGTTCCTTTCCCTTTTCACTTAGATGGAAGGGTATTTTGAATGGACTGCTAAGAAAATTGCCTGGTATCTGTGATAGGTGCCAGGGATTGTGTCACCCTACAGAAGTGTCCTCAGACACACCCACTCAGACACATCTTGTTCTAAATCAGCCACCTGGTGCCCTCTGCTGGTTGTTTGTAGGTCTCTTAAGAGAAGTTTCTGGGTAACTTGATGTCCTTGCCTCTCTTCTTGGGTGACAAAAGAAACTAAAGTTGCCTAGGGCCCTGTGAATAAAACCCGAGCTAGCTCAAGAATTAAGGTGTTCTGGTCCACCTCCAGTAAAGAGAATGAATGCCCCTGGGGAGATATTTTCCTACGGCCAACTAACTGCAAAATGGGAAGGAAGGCTCTTTTTCTGGTTTTCTTAAGAGACAGATGGTGAGTTTCAAACCCTTTGGAAAATCGGATGAAATCTGTAGACCTCACCTTCAGAAATGTGTGCACAAGCATATGCACTAACCTTATCCGTATGGTTCCAGATAATTCGTGTGCATCTGGGCTCAGTCAATCGGTCTGAGGTTTACATCTGTTTTAGCTTTATGCACTGGGCACATGGAATCCTAAAAATGCAGAAGATTGAAAAAAAAATTGAAAATTTAAGTTGATATTGGCATTGACTTCATCTTTTAGAATTCTTCTAAAAAAGAAATAGTTATTTCATACATCTTTAAATTAGTCTTTTAAGAACATAACCACCCCCCAGCAGAAATAGATCCAGTAAATAAAATCAGTAAGAACACAGTTGAACTAAACAGCACTGTCAGTCAGCTGAATATGATGGACATCTGTGGACTGCCTCATCCAACAACAGCACACTACACATTCTTTTCAAACTCACGTGGGACGTCCACCAGGGTAGACCATGTTCTGAACTATAAAATATATTTCAACACTTTTAAAAAGAAAGGAAATACAGCAATGGGAGAGCACATGCCTAGCCTGAGCAAGGCCCAGGGTTTGACCCCCAGCACTGCAAAAAATGTTTATTTAACTAAAAATTAAAATATATACTCCTAAAAAGGGAGTAGCTCTTAGACCACAGTGGAATTAAAATCCGTAACAGAAAGATCGCTGGAAAATTCCAAAATACTTAGAAATTAACTCAGTTATAAATACTCATGTCGAAGTAGAAATGTCAAGAAATTAAAAAATAGTTTAACAATGAAAAGACAATTTATCAAAATTACATTGCAGCAAAAGCAGGCCCTTAAGAGGAAAATGTATAACACTAAAGAGCATAAACTCCTTTTCCATAATAAATGACAAACCTTGCTTGCTCTCAGAGCCTCTTACTCTGAAATCACTGACTCTAATCTATGAAAATAATGGAAGTTCTTTCTAATACTCAGACTTTACCCAACGATGGAAAAGATCCATTTTCTTGTGGAAATTCAGTGGCTGACCAAGCTTTCCTTGATTCCCTCTCAGCAAGTGTAGCTCAAACCAGTTCATCAGCTGTCAACAGCAACAACCAGGTATGTCTTGCATCCTCTTGCTGTTTGTGACTTAAAGCAAAGTGCATTTGTGAAATCTTATGGTGCATTATAGCTATTGCTATCCTCTGAAAGAATAAATAATGTAGCATTTAGGCTTTTTGGTGGCATTTCCTTTGGCTATTAACAAAGAACTTACCTGTTAAGCCTATAAAAGACTGTCTTCAAAATTATCTATAAGAAAAAAGACAGGCTGTTGAGAGTTGCTTATAAGTCTGTCATACTTTAAACATAAACATCAGAAATTATAAATACTCTTTGAAGTGAGGATGCAGGAAGTAGAGACAGTCCTGTTGATGAGGAGGTCATTGTCACTGATGTGGCTAGACCAGGACATTTGCATATGGCTACTATTCTCAGAGCTAGAATCCCCTTATTGTGCTGATAGATGTGATACAGGTCGAAGTCATAAGCAGATCCAGACACTTGACACTTATGTTATTGTGTTGCTTCTAGAAGACTTAGAATGGTGGAATTATTTGAGAAAAATACAATAAAGCTTTAGTTGTAATTAAAATTTAAGCAGTTTGAAAGAATCTGTGTTTATTGCCAAATGCCTGTCCAGAGTAAATGACAAGAAGGAAACTGAGAAGATAGGTATCAAAATTTGTGGTATACATCTGTAGAAATGAATGAGCCTTAAGAGATGTTCTCTTTTTTAACTACATAAAAGTTTTTAAATTACATTAAGCCTAATTATCATGTTTGTAATTATTTTATTACAGAATATATCTTGAACTTTTAAGAGGCCTGGGCTGTAGCATAGTGATAAAGTATTTAGTATGCATGAGGCCCTGGATTCAATTCCAAACACCACATAATATACACATACACATATACACACACACACCCCCAAATAACCTTTCAAGAGAGTTTATCAATGTACTATATTTTAACTACATTTTAAAAGTTTTTCTAGGGAAGGGTGGGAAAAAAAGCCTCTCTGGATATCATTCTCTGGAATCACAAATTAGTCTGACTTAGATCTTTAAAATTCGGAAGCAAAGTGATCACCATAGTTAAACAGTTGTCTATATTTTGTTACTCTGTAATGCTATACTTGAGAATATTGGTCATTTAAAGATTGCTTGCTGTGAAATGTGAAGAAAGCTATTCCTTTATTTTCCCCTGGGCACTATTGACATTGGAGGCCTGTTACCCCATCACTGTGGCCCATTCTGTGTGCTGCTGAATGATTGGGACCCATCCTGCCTTTTTCCCTTCTGTTACTGATAGCACCTTGACTTCTCAGTGTAACAGCCAAGAGTGTCTCCAGACATTGTCAAGGGTCCCTGGGAACATAATGAACTCGAATGAGATTCACAGAGTTATAAAAGAAACTATTAAATGGTGACATTAAGTAAAGGGCAAAATTTCAGTAAAAGGGAAAATAGTGAAAAGATTGTAGAATAAATGAAGGAAGCAAAAAGATAATATTAATCTTAACTTTAATTCAAGGAATCTACTCAAGCCATTATTTCAGGATAGACTAAAGCATGTTAGCCAGTAACACAAATTCAAAATCAGGTTCAAATCTTGCTCTGTTACAAAGAAATGTCTTAGTATTTAAGTATAGTAATATTAATTGATTACTGAAGTCTAAATTTTTCCCCAGCTTATTTAAAAGGTAACTAAACTGACCTTTTTTTTTTTTTTCTTTAGAAAAAGTTGGATTTAATTTAGCATTAAATCTAATCAGATTCTTTGGAAGCCAAAGAAAAAGTAGAAATAAAATTCAGAAATAATAACCATCATTAATTTGAGTTTATTTCTTTTTGTTGTTGTTGTTTTGTTTTTAGGATTTTTTGGTACTGGGGATTGAACTCAGAATCTTTTGCTTGCCAGGCAAGCGCAGCGCCACTGGGCTACATCCACACCCAATTTGAGTTTACTTGAAATCAAGTAGAAATGTTTTTAGCAGCTGTCTCTGATCTCAGTTATCTAAGATATTAGTACAATTTAAATAGACAAAAATTACAGTCCCTTTTATAAATACCAGATGCCTTAAATTAAGTAAGTAAGAAGCCAGGTGGCTATTGTTATTTGGTAACTTTAAAAAGTTCCGTTCTCCACTTTGCTCATTCTTTGTTTTTCTGAATGTCAGTAAGAAAATTGCATTAGTTCCAAGTGTGTGTTTATAGGAATGTTATGTTTAATCTGACATGGCTTTCTCTTGGGACATCTTTGTTTTGAAGGTAGGTACATCAGGGAAGCTGGGCCTCTATCCCTCAGGGGCACATCTTCAGCATGATGTTCTGAACCACCTTCTAGGTCACTGTCTCTGAATCAATTAATTTAAACTTGGACTTTCCACACAGGCGAGTTTAAGATCACTTCCCCAACCCCCAGCTCTCTGCTATCCTGTGTCCTGATCATGTTGTTTTTCTTTTAAATTGTATCTTTTATGGTATGTTTGTTTTTTACGGGTTGAACTCAGGACTTTGAACTTGGGAGTAAATTGTATCTTTTAAAAGAAGTTCTCCTTCAGTAATTTATTTTGATCCTACTATCCTTTCATTTATCTGAGCTTTCTTTGACTTTGTATTTTCAATGAGTAAATTCATTTCAGAATAATTAGTCCATCACTGTGTAACTTAATGTGTAAAATAGTACTTCCTTTTGTTTTTCTTAAAACTTCTAGTTTGGTATATGCCCTCTGAGCAGTCACAAAGGTAAGTGGAGTAAATGGTGTCAACAAGGTCATTGCTTTATGATTACTTCCTTTCTTTAATAACAAGTGAGAGAACCCATTACTGTACCAGTAAAAACAGTCTAGGACAATTTTGACCAGAATTATAAACTTAAAAAGATTAGGATGTATTATTCTGTAGATGAATTGAAACAGTCCAATTTGGAAAATTATGAAGCTGTATTTTTAAGAACTTGGAGAAAATATAGGTATTGTTTCTTGTAACCTTGTAATGTAAAAGGCCTTTCCAAGCCTGACACAATGTCTAACAGTATGTAAAGAAAATATCAAAAAGTAGTATTAGGGCCAGAGATTTAGATCTGTGGTTCTGCTCCGTGCTTTGCAAGCACAAGGTCCCAAGTTTGATCCCTGGTACCAAAAAAAAAAGTAGTATTAGCCGGATATGGTGGCTAATGTCCATAATCCCAGCACTTGGAAGGCTGAGGCAGGAGGATTGCTGTGAATTAGAGGCCATCCTGAGCTACATAGCAAGACCTTATCTTTAAGAAAACAGTAAAATTAAACTAGGGAACATTTAAATCAAAAAGTAATATTAAACTAGAAAATTGCTTCTAGCATATAATGGATGTAGGTTAATTCCATTAATATACAAAGAACTCTTAGAAATCTATAAAAAATGAACTCAGAAAAAATGGGCAATGGGTAAATATAAAGAGATTGTTTCTTGTATAAAAAGTAAATACAAAGAGTGAGTAAACTTGGGGAGGTGGACATTCTGAGCTACTTCTATCAAATTAGCATAGAAGGAAAACATTTTAATAACACCTGGTGGGAAGAAGAGTGTGATAAGTAGGCCTTCTGACACCCATACTGATAAAGGGTAAAAGGGTGGCCTTTTTGGTGTTGGGTGTGTGAATTGGTATCTAAAGTTCATAGCCACTTTGACCCAGCAGTTCTGAGTTCATGCTGAGATAAGATGCACTCATAGAACACAGATTCTAGACAAGATGTTTACTGCGGCTATGTTTCTAACAGCAGAAAACAAAGCTAAGTGTCAGCAGGACTGGTCCAGTAACGTACAGCACACCTATACAGTGGCTGCCTTTAAGAGGAATCAGAGGAGATTGAGATGCACAGATTGGGATGCAGAAATTTGTCTTTCAAAGGCACATTGGTGTGGGTAATGTTATGTTTCTTGTGGTCAGGTACACAACCACACATCTCTTAGATGCACAGTATATAGAAAATGTATTGAAAGAAATGCAAGAAATGAATGAAATGCTCAGTTTTCTAACTCTAGTAACCTATTTTGTATTAGTGGATGAAGAAAGTCATTATAGTATCTTTGGAAGGGATGAGTGACTTTTAGTAACCAATACTAGTTTAATTATTAGTTGTCTGGTATTTTATAATTTCAAGAGCATCTCGTGTTATAGCTGTACCACTAGAATGAACTTGCCAGCAAATGGTAATAACTCTCAGAAGATGTTAAAAAAATACTGATAGTTTACCTCATCTTGTTTTCATCCTGTTATTGGTATTGATCATTAACCTGATTCTAAAAAGGTTCTCACTACAGATCTTTTAAAAATCTCAGATCACTGCCTCTGTAGTTTGAGAAATGGAAATTTTTTATTTGTACTTTTTCTTTTTTTTTTCTCATTGAGTTTATTGGTACATTTTAGGTATACAGTACAGTTACATTCATCATTGGGATCTTATATCTTTACGTAACACATCTTGTTTCTCAATTTTCCCCTTGTCCCTGCCCTCCCTTCACCCCCTCCTCCTCTCCCCATTTACAAACACTTTATTTCCATTTTTTCATTTTCTCATATTTTTTTCTTTTCCCTTATTACCTTTCCCTTACCCTTCCCACTTCCCCTACACCTTTAGCCCTTTTCTTCCTATTTCATATTGTCATTTATATCATTAGGATCTTATGTACCATTATAGTTTTTCACACCAGATAAACTATTCGGTATTTATACATGTGTGACTTATTTATTATTACTTAGGAATATATCCTCAATATGTATCCATTTTCCTACGAATGACTAATTTCTCATTCTTTATGGCTGAGTAGTATTCCATTTTATAGAAAAACCACATCTTCTTTATCCAGTCTCCAACTGATGAGCAAATGGGCTGTTTCCAAGTTTTAGCTATTACAAACCATGCCACTATAAACATAGATGTGCATATATCACTGTGATATGATTCTTTTAATTCTTTTGCAAAGATACCCAGCATAGCAATTTGTACTTTTTCTAAAGAATAAGAATGATGGGATTAAGCATTAGTTAAAAGCTTTATAAACCTAGGTTTTCTGTCTATAGAAATTAAGAGATTCTTTATTTTCTTTACTAGGAAAATGTATGTGCTTGGAATAAAACTCTGATTCTCTTTTTGTTACAAATCTTGCTTTCTGTGACACTGCCCTTTGACTATCTCCATTTTTGGTTTCATGGTTTCTTATCACCTCCCTTCCCACCTCTACCCAGGACACTGGTACAATGGGAAGCATGTAAGCTTTGAAATTGGACCCAAGTTTGATGTCTGGCTTTCGTACAGCACTGCTTCCTGAACTATTGGCAAGTTAGAATAAAGTGGTGTCAGACACATAGAAGACATTTAAAAGTATTTCCTTTTCCAAAGGAGTACCCGTGGACTCCATGTGCTTTTTTTTGTTCAAGCCTCTCTCCTTATTGTGCCCTCTCTGGGCTCATGGACCATGCCCTTATAAATGTTTTCCTAATCCTGAATTTTCAGTTTGCCCAATTTCTACCCATTTTGATGAATAGCTCTGTATCTCAAACTTGAGCAGAATCATTCATGACTTCCCTATAAACTAGCTCTTTTCCTGACCTTCCAGTTTGTTTCCCTGAATTTTTTTTTCTGTGCCTTGTTTTCATTTTCCTTTAAAACTGAGTGCCACTGTGATCCTTGTTATTGATGGGTGTGTTCCACATCCTTTACATGTTTAGGGGAAGGGAATAGATTGAGAACCATTGTCCTGATGGAGTCTTTGCACAGTGTGGCATTGGGCTCCAGAGCCACATTGCCTAGGTTTTAACCCCATATCTCATGCTTTCTGTATGACTTGAGTAAGCTACTTAGATTATATCTGTGCCTCCTCTGTACAACCTCATAGGATTGTTGAAAAAAGTAAATGAAAAAAATACTTCTAAAGTATTTAGAACAGTCCTTGGGTAGTGTTTAATAATTGTTATATAGTACTGCCTCTAAAACAAGACATTAAATATATTAGCTGTTTGCTTGAGAAACTTTAGGAGCTCCCCAGTGGCTCCTAAAATAAACATTTTCTATATTCAAAGAACTTATGTAGGAGCTAGTCACTATAAATCAGTTAAGAGTTCTACATGCAGACGCTGAACACTTGCGTGGTAGAGAAATTGTAGAAGAAATTAATTTAGACTTGAAATTGGATTAGTTTCCCAACCCCAGTCATAGTTCTATGATTCTTCCACATGGCCCTGTGCCTGTCTTACCATTAGGTGTGTGTCAGGCTCCAACCACACCATTTGTTGTATAGCCCTACCCCATACTGCCCTACCTTCTCTCTATACCTTGGGCTCTCTTCTAAGAGAGGGGAAGGACTCCTCCATCTTTCAGTCACCTGTCCATCCCTCAAGGTTCAGCTCAAATGCTGTATCTTTCACGAAGCCCTTTGTTTTGTTTTGTTTTTTTCCCTTACTTCCTTCTCATTCCTTCCTCTCAAGTCTCTTAGCACCGTTTATGACTATGATCACAGATTATATTTCTTACTTGTAAACTTTAAAGCTTAAGGAGCAAAGATTTTCTTTTTTCAATTCCCAGTAAGTTAAAAGAGGCTTTTCAATATAATAAAGTACTCACTCAGTACTTGCATGAAGAACTTTTTGCTCAAGCATAGATACATCATAAGGTACATTAAAATATAATAAGACTCTCAGATTTCTACCTGCATCCCTGTCTTGGGGTGGTCTGTGTGCTCAACATTGGCTGTGGATTGGGGTTTCTCTGTCATCTGCCCATCATTTCTAGCATCTGAAGGGTCACCCAGTCAAAAATATTTACATTCTCTTACATACAGTCCCAATTATTTGTTGTATGTTTAGTTTATTGTACGGGGGATTGAACCCAGAGCCTTCTCACTGATCTACATCTTTGGCACATTTTTATTTTTAAATTTTGGAACAAGCTCTTTATAAGTTGCCCAGCTCCCAGAGTGCTGAAATTACAATTACAGCTATGCACCACCATGCCTGGCTGGAGGGGTGGGGGGGGGTGTGTTTGTGTGTGTGTTTGTGTTGTGTGTGTGATTGTTTGAACAGTTTGGATTTAAATGTGCAAAGGTATATCGCTTCTTTATGTTATGCAGAAAATCGCCATATTCCGATAATTATTATAAAATAATTTTTTACTGGCTACGGGATGAGGAAGGCAGTAGCAATCTTGTATTAGTATAACCTTTTGCTTTCTCATATTTTTAGAACATTTAAATATAATTTTAGATCATTTAAAAAGTAAATCAGTTTTTAAAAGCTAAAGAAAGGTAGTAGGTTTGTTTATTTTGTTACCTCAGATGAGACTAATAATTACTATATGCATCTCATAATTATGAGAATTGCTTCTTTACAAGTTTTATGAAAAAGGCCCTTTATGTCTCCTCCTGCCCAATATCAGTCTTCGCCACTAGGTTACAGGAATTTTTAATCAGTATTTTGTGCCATTGTTCACAGAATTTGGGAACGTTTGCCTTCAAAACTGCATTCTACTGTCACTACCAACCTTATCTCAGATCCTTGACTTGCATAATATGACAGCTGTGTTCATTAGGGACCCTTTCAGAAATATATGTAATGAAATCTGTTGTGTAGGTTTGTTTCTGTAGTTGCTCTTTTGTTTTTGTTTAACTGGAAACAAATGGCAAAAGCAAAGATGTTTAACCTTACAGCTGCTGTGGTAAAAAGCCAGTCAGCATTGTGCGCACAACCTGTTGTCGGTGATATCCTTAAAAGCCCATTTCATCGCAAGCACAAGGACCAAGTTCAATCCCTGGTACCAAAAAAAAAAGCCCATTCACATGGACTTTTTTTTTTTTTTTTTTTTTTTTAAGCAGTGACAACGTTTATTTGAAAAAGTAAAAGTGCAAAGTGAAGGAGAAACTGGCTTTGCAGAGTGAAGTTGGGTAGAGGAAAATAGGAAAAAGCAAGACTAAAGTACACCCTGGAGGACACAAGGCAGGCTGTCATGGGGAAGCCACAGTAGCCTCACATGGACTTTTACCAGCCTGGTCTGTCTGAAAGCAAATTGTCTTGTGTTGGTTGTTTTGCACAAAATTACCTGTTTTAAGACTTTGTTCTAACAAAATAAGTAAACTCTTAGATAATGTAAGTATTATCCATTTACCTATTCTTTTATTACTTATTTAAATACTTTTCTTCATTTAAAACATAAACACTTAAAATTGACATTTGGGGTTCGTGATGTGAGTCATGACAAAGGATGTGAGGAATTTAAGCTTAGCCAGGCATGGTGGTGCACGCCTGTAATCCCAGCACTCGGGAGGCTGAGGCAGGAGGATCGCTGCAATTTCGAGTCCAGCCTGGGCTACATAGTGAGCTCCAGATCAGTCTCAACTTCATAGTGAGACCCTGTCTCAAAAAAAACAACAAAAAACATATGAAAGAGTAAGGAATTTAAGCTTGTTTTGATAACTTACAGTCTATACTATTGCTTCAGCTGGCTATAAATGGATTTAGGGTGTTCTTGTGGCCTGCTTTTGTTTTTAAAAAGAATGCGTGTCTTCTATTTCTATTAGTATTTTCCTACAGTTAGAAGAGGTTCATGTGTAGAATTATATCATATCTTTTGAATTAAAGATTTATAAAGAACAAAAAAGGAGAACTTATAAGTTCTTTTGTATTTTGAGCTGAACTAGTTAGGCTTTTTATATTACAGTATTCCATTATCTCTTCAGACCCTTTTGAGGAAATCTTTGTCAATCATTCTGACTAAAATATTCCTGGGTATAGGAATCAGATATCATTTGCTTCTTATACCTACCTTCTAGCACAATTTGTACATTGTTTCTCTATGAATGTTTGATAAAGACTTGTTTTCTTCATCCAGATCAGTTACCAAAAAAATACTCAACATTCTCAAAACAGCATTCTTGTTTTGTGAACAATGAGTGGTAACTTTCCATTCATTTTCACTGTGTACCCCTGGGAAAAGTCTTGCCCTGGAAATTTCCAGTCACCAAATTCTTTTCTCCCTCTTTGCTTCTTCCCTTCCAAGCAGGAAACTGTACTTGGGTGTAGTTGCATGATAGGCCGTGGCAGGATGGGCCAAATGACAGCAGAACAAATAAACAGAATGTAGAAGTACGTGGCCAAGGCACTGTTGGGATTTCCTCATGTGGTAATAAGATGGACCGTCAATGCATACAGGGCCTCTCTCCTAAGATGATAATATAAAAATACGAGAGTGATCAAAAATATGGTGAATGCTAAAAATTTTAACCCTTATTTCAGTAAAAGACATTGCTAAGATGGGATAGATGTGTTTGAGGTGAGGGGGAGTGTTTGTGGGAGGTAAATGACAACATACTTTGTACTATAATGATTTTAAAAATTTAAACAGTTTTTGATCACCTCTTGTTAGTCAACCATTTATAGCAATTTCTCTTAGATAAGAACATCACAGTATGTCCTCATCCGCCTCATTCACCAGTTCTGAAATTTCCCAACTTGTGGCTGTTCCCCAAAGTCAAAATGACCATGAAAGGTAAACATTTTAATCCATTCAGAGAGGCAGCCACAGCTCAAATAAAGACCTCACCTTGATTGCACTGACTTTTTGTTGTCAGAAGTAGAAGTTTGCCTCTTACTACCCAAGGATGGCATATGAGAAATAAAATATTATAAAACTAGACCCTGTTGTTTTGTAGTCAACAGTTGCTAAAGAAAAGCATCACTTTGCCGTCATTATAGCTATTCACATGTACATCTTATTTTCTCTTATGTGAACAAGGATATGCAGACAAACATACTAATACAAATTTTATATATTTAAAACCACAATATATATAAAAGTGTATGTTCATGAACTTTTAAAAGTTGATAATCCTTGCTTTTCCTGTTCAGTACATTTTCATGTCATCTACTATCCAGACCAATCTGAGTTATCCCCACTAACTCAGAATGTCTTTGACAACTTGTTTGTGAACTAGTATCCATGTTGTGATCAAGCATTACATTGTTTTATCCTTTGAACTTTCCTTTTTTTCTTAGCATAGTTCCTGCCTTTTAGAAAAATTTTAAAATTCTGATGTAGCCAATTGTCCTGTAGATTCCTGTCTTCTGGATTTATCTGATTGTTTCCTTGTGGAATTAAGTTGTTCTTTTATCATCAGTATTTCCTACTGTTTGCTTCATGTTATATCACATCAAGGTTTCTTGTCACAGGAGAGAGGATATCTCATCATCCCACTCTTATTGATCAGAACACCCCTGAATTAGGTTGGCAACAGTCTTTTGCCTCCATTGTGTATTTTCATCTTCTGACCAGAAAGAAATCTGATATTAAGTGCTACTTAATGGCTTACCCCTCAGGTGCCAATCCTTGAATCAATAAAATTGTTCCTTCTGTATAGTGGCATTTTGCTTCATCAGCTGGAGTTAGTTAGCTGACTAACTATAGAATTCTTTCTTTTTAAATTGCCAGTTGTTTTATAACTGCTTTGAATAGTGACTAGTGAGTTTTCTTGTCTTTGTTCTTTTTCCTAGTATAATGGGCCCATGCATTTATATTGACTCAGTGTATTTCAACACACTAGAGTGTTTTAGTTTTTCTTTTTTTGTGTGTGTTTTTTTGTTTTTTTGTTTTTTTGAGACAGGGTATCACTATGTAGTTGAGACTGATCTGGAACTCACTGTGTAGCCCAGGCTGGTATCACAGCGATCCTCCTGCCTCAGCCTCCCGAGTGCTGGGATTACAGGCGTGTGCCACCATGCCTGGCTTATTTTTCTTTATACTTAAAGTTAGTTATCACTTTTTGGGAGCCCATTTACACTGTTTCCTCTATGCAGGTAGTGTTGGAAAGCTTTCAATATTGCTAATTTTGTCATGTGTGTCATTACTGGGTTAGCTTCAATTGATTGATTTTTTTTTTTTTAAACAACTTAAAAAAAAAAAACGTTTTGGCAGTACTAGGAATAGAACCCAGGGCATTTGCACTGAGCTGCACACATACAACCTTTTTGAGACAGGGCCTTGCTATCTGGTTCATACTGGTCTTGCACTGTGTAGCACAGGCTTGCCTCAAACTGGTAGCAATCCTCCTACCTCAGCCTCCTGGGTGCTAGTGTTAACAGGTATGTGCCACTACACCCAGCTGATTTTTCATTTTGTGAGAGATCATATTTTTCTGCTTGTTTTCATGCCTGATTCTTTTTTAATGCCAGACACTGATTTCAGCCTTGTTATATGATGGGTATTTTTGTATTGTAATTTTTTAGCCTTGTTTTGGAATATGCTTAAGTTACTTTGAAACAGTTTAATTCTTTCAGGTTTTATCTTTAAGCTTTTACAAGTTGGAGCATAATAACATTTATTTTGATATTTTTGCCATTGTTCCAAAGTAAAACCCTTGTCAATGCTGTACCTGATGCACTGTGAATTTTAAAGTGTTATGTTCTGGCTGATGGAACAGCCCTGTATGAGGATGTTCTCTGGATTCTTTCACATGGTTCTTTCTCTGACTGGACAGTTTCATTATGTGAAGTGACAATCAGGTGTCAGCCTCAGACCTGGGGCACCTCTGCACGCCTCCAGGGCTTTCTGGGTAAGCTTTCTCTCATGCAGCATTCTGCCTGAGATACACATTCCTGCCTCCAAGCTGGAGACTCCTGGCCTTTCTGTGGGTTCTCCATCCCTGATCTGTAGCCTATATAATCTCTCCACAGAGTAAACTGGGGCAGCTGGACAGCTTACCTTGTTTATTTTCTGTATCTCAGGATCATTGTCTTTTATTGCCTAGTGTCAGGTGATTTGAGAGTAGTTTCATAGATTTTATCATTTTTTTAGTTTTAATTGGGAACCTAACCTCAGTGCCTATTACTCCATCTTGATTATTTTATTTGCATATTGATTTCCAAATTGATATTTATTTACATCTGTAAAGTAAAATAATGCCATCAGTTGGCAAGAGAGTTGTAGCTGGAGAAATACATCTCATAACACTGTGTAACACCATATAACACTGAATTCCCTACTGAGAAGCCATAGAGCTGGGATTGAGATCTACAAATTGGGCTCCACAGTTGTCTCTGACTGTTGTTTTGTAACCTGACCATTGGTTGGTCTTATGGAGCCAGTCACTAATCTCAGCTCACAGGGATGCTGCCTCAGAAGCACCTCAGGACTCCACACCAGAAGACATCTGTTTTTGCTTCTGAATTTATAGATTGGACTGTTCTGCTTCTCACACCTGAGCTCAGTAGGATTCACCTGGCTCTGTGTTAACTTCCAGGTGATAAGGTGCCTCTGCTTATCTTGGCTGGATTTTACATGCTTGTTGGCTTTGAGAGCAAATTCAAAATCTTAACATTTTGAAGTGTTGTATTTTTTTCTCTGGAGTTTGTTTCATTGGCTGTGTGACGTGCATGATACTTGTTTCATTCCTTCTGTGCAGCTTTTGATTGTTTTTAGTGTTTTGGTTATGTATTCTGATATCTTAGTACTGTATTTCAAATCCAAGTAACCGACCTCAGAAGATCTAATGCATTATTGACAGTCCACCACAGATAATTGGGGCTATTTTGCATGTAATGTCTGTGGCATGTTAGAATTTTCTGGTGAATCTACACCTGCCGTTAATTTGCTATTCTTGGTTAAAAGTTCTGATATACTCATTTTGACTCCATTCACTGAGTACTCTTTTTTATTTTAAGGTGGATATTTTGGCTCAGATTGGCTGTATTGAAAGTCTCAGCCAGTCACCACCCTCTTCCTCCTCTCCTTCTCCTTCTTCCATAAATAAGGTAAATTTCAAGCTTGAATGCGAGAGGAAATAAATATTTAACAACTCTTCCAAGTAAACGTTTCTTGCCAATGAGGTGATTGTTTCAGGTAAAGTATCTTGTGAAAGCTCTTCTTGGGCCCAGTACCTGAAGTAGAAACTACTGAAGTATTAGGGCCTTGAAAGTCTTCTAGCTGAGACTTTAACTAAAATGTAATTGATGCTTTTGTCCCATAGGCAGCGGGATCCTACCATAGGCAGGGTAGAGTTTTTAATTCTGTGGCAGTGAGTTAGGCAGGGCTTGGTACCCTGAAGGGGCAGAAGAGGCCAAAGATGTGGCTCTGGTTCTATAGAAATGAGAGAAGAGGGAGAGATGGAAGGAAAGGCTAAAAAAGGACCTCAAGAGTTTAAAACTTCAACCAGGCATCAGAGAAGGTCATGATGTGACCAGATGTCGCTGTTTAGAGGACAAATGGGTTTATCAGGATTGGTGGAAAAGAAGTCAGTGGCCAGAGGATCCAAAGAGATCATTACAGTAGAGATTAGGTTTTGTAAGTCCCAACCTCTCAGCATATAGCTCTCAGCATTTAGCACAAGCTAAAAATTAGAGACTGCTGTTGTGCTTTATGGTGACATAGTTCCTCTTTTATGTATTTGAAGAAAACAGATCTTTGACTAGAACAGAAAATATCCTATGTGCCTAGTATCATGTGTTTAAAAGCTTCTCTAATAGTGTGATCTGGCATATTAGCAATACGGCAATGTAATTGCCTGAACTTTTCCTTAGTAGCATAAATTAATAGTGTACTACTTAGATGGATATTTACTCAAAGAACTGCCAGTCTTTATTTTGTTTCAGATGACCATCCCCCATATATTAAGGTAGCGCTACTGAATGCATACTGTGTGCCAGGTATCAGATTAAATGCTTTATATACATTATGTCATATAATACTTAACAAAAGCCCTGAGGAAGGTAATATTAGTATCCCACTTTAAAAGTGTGGAAGCTAAGAAAGAGTGAAAGCTGCTAAGTGGTAAAGCTGGGATTCAAACTCAAATAGACTTTAGAGCCTAAGTTCTTAATCACTGTATCCATGTAATATTTACTTGAATCAAATTCCAACATTTTTGTAAAGAAATTTAAGAATCCACCCAGTGGACCAATATCTTCCTGTCCCCCTTCTACTTATATAAAGTTATACACTATATATGAGGTGTAATAAAAACTACTGTGGATGTTTAAATAAAACTTTATTACAGTAAAAGACGGATTGCTACTAATTCCTCTTCGGAATACCTCCCCTTCACTTCAAACATGCATATCCCATCATTACTGCCACTTTCTGAAGCAGTTCTGGTAATTTTCTTTCATGTGCTTGTAAGATGTTACCAAAAATACAGTGAATGCAACTGATAAAAGTCATCTAACAAAAAAGGCTCATAAAAACATTGCAGTGTGTCCTCATTCACCTTTTTCACCACTTCTGGCTCCCCAAAGTAAAAAATGATCAGGACAGTAAACATTTTGATATAATTCAGGACATCAAGGAAGCTATAACAGCTTAAGTAAAGATACTCACAAAAAGAGAATGTCTTGAAATATTTCAAAAAATGACACGCACAGTGGGATTAAGTGTATTCAAAGCAAAGAGGAATATTTTGAAGGAAATTCATGGCAGTGTTCTTTAGTATATTTTTTAAATAATCTAAACATTTATTGTATTTTTTTTTAATTATATCGAGTTATGGTCAGTGATGGATTGTTCATGTGATGGTGGCCCCATGATTATAATGAAGGTGAAATTCTTAACTGCCTAGTGATGATGTTGCTGTCTGTCCTAACATCATAGTGCAGTATGTTGCTCACACGTTTGTGGTGATGCTGGTATAATAGAACGTGCTATGTTGCCATATAAAAGCATAGCACACACAATTACATGATATTCAGTAACAGTAATTAGTGACTCTGTTACTAGTTTATGTATTTAATATGCTCTTTTATCCTGTTAGGGTGTATTTCTACTTATTTTTTTTAATATTTACTGTAAAACACTGCCTGTTTACACTGGCAGGAATCTCACCTATATCACATTTACTATGTCTCTTGATTGACTCCTTTTCTCTTATATTTGATTTAATCTTATGTTTTATTCATCATGGCCCTAGGAGTACTAAGCTACATCACATATAATCCGTATAGCTCAAGTATGCAGTAGGCTATACCATTTGGATTTGTGTGCTCACACGATGATGCAGTCACCGTGTTGCATTTCTCAGAAAAAAGCAACAAATAGCTGTATCTGTTATGTGTACAGATTTCCTATAGTTGTCATACACTATGTCACTCCCTCCCTTTGTGGTCACTCTGACTCCCTTCTGTGTTGCTTGTGGCTCTACAGTCAGGTGCCAGCCTATCTCCTTTCTGATGAAACAGCCAATGCTGTAAATCCTTTCAGTGAATAACTTTAAGTTAGTCTCATACAAAGCCAATGCAAATACAGTTCTTCATTTGTCTTATGGGGATAAGATACCTTTTAAATTTAGTGTTAAATCTTCCAGTGTGTTGAGTATGCTACTCTTGGCCCTTACAGAGCATTTAATTTAGTACTCAGAGAAATATGCAGTACAGTAGACCATTAGTGTAATTTTTTTTTTTTTTTGCAAATTTCTCTTTTAACTTTCTTGCTTTTTAAACTTTATCAACAGTTATACCACTATGGAAATCAGTATGGAGATTCCTCAAAAAGCTAAAAATAGAAATTCTATTAAACCCAGTTATTCCCCTTCTGTGTATCTTCTGAGAGAGTTAAAGACAACGTATCACAGTGATACATGGATACCCATATTTATGGCAGCACAGCTCATAAAGCTAAATCTTGAAAGTCCCAGGGTCATCTGTCAACAAATGAGTGGATAAAGAAAATGTGGAACTCCTCTGCCATAAAGGACAAACTTGAGTCAGTTGTAGGAAAAGTAATGCTGTGAAAGAAATCAGACACACAAGCTTAACTGTCACATCGTTTCTCTTATGTGAGAATTCCAAAATGTAAATAGCAAAATATATGTCAAAAGTACTGAAGATAGTTGACCTTTTAAAGATGGTAATTTAGGGAAGGGAACCAAAAGATTGAGGGAAGGGGAGAGGGTAAAAAAATAATTAAAATGGGGCTGGAGATTTAGCTCAGTGGTGCCACTGAGCAAGCACAAAGTCCTGAGTTCCATCCCTGTTACCAAAAAAAAAAAAATTAAAGTGTATTATATCTGTGTACCAACTCCCCACAGTGAATGTAATCGTGTACTAGAAACTGTAATCATGTACTGCAAATTATATACTAATAAAAATTTTTTAAATTACCAAAACTTTTAGTTAAAAAAATACTTGAATGAAAGGGAAAACTCACTATTTCATGTTTTTAAATTTCAGTACTGAAATTGTGAAAAAACACTTTTCTCTCACTTTTATCAGTAAACTTAAGATGACTCAAATGAAACATTTTAAAACTGAACACTCTAATGCTAAAGTTTGGATGATTTTAGGTTTTTTGTTTTCTTGTTTTCATTTTGGAGGGGGTTTTTGTGTTTTGTTTTGTTTTGAGACAGGGTCTTGCTTTGTAGTTCAGGCTGACCTTGAACTCCCTATGGAGCCCAGGCTGGCCTTGACCTCTTGTCAATCTTCCTGCCACATCTTCTTGGGTGCTGGGCTTATAGGCATTCACGGCCACACTCCACAAGGTGGTTTTAAAGATAGTAAAATTCTTGGGTAAAAATAAATAGATATTTTAATGGTCTAGTAGGCTCCAAAGTAGTGTGGAAATAAGATGCCATTTATATTGCGTGTTCCAGAATGGTCTAAGTAATATTGAGGCAGAAAGCTAACAGACTTTAAAGTAGGTTAAAGCACTTCCTGAAGGCCAAACAGCACACTACAGAGATGGAGTGTGAACCTAGACAGTCTGCCTCTGGAATCCAGGTATATAATCAAGACAGGGCATTCATAGGACTTTGAAGTAGCAGCCTGATAGGAAACAAGTAAGCAGCTAAACTGTGGGATAACCGGAGGGGGAAAGAGCAAATGTTAATGAAAGTAATAAACCTATGCACTCGTAGATAAAGAAGCAGTTTGCCTTTGGGCAAACTGCATAAGACCATTGTAATAATTTCACAGTGTCCAGCACCTGTGCCCCCCTTAAAAAAATTCCATGAATGATTAATGATATCCTTTTGAGATCCCCCCCTCACTATGTGGAGTAACTGTGTTGTTCTTTCTAGGGCCACTGCCTATGAAGTAGGTACTAATGTTTCTTTCATTTTATTTTAGCTTTAAAATTGGCCTACATGTGATTTTCATCAACATGCTGCTAAGAACCCATGCTAGCCCATGGCAGTATTAAGTAAATTATAAAATAAAGGGACAGTGGGAGAAAATTATTCAAAATAATTTGGGGGTATGATAGCCTCCTTTTATGCAATTCAAAGCCCTCAGCAGGTTAGTAGAAATGTGGGAATTTAACAAATCTCTTAGGAAAACAATTTGACAAAATCTGTCAATTCTAAATATGCATGTGCCTTAGTTTAGTGATTTTTCTTCTGGAAATTTCACAAATCTGTTGGATACATGGGAAAAGGTACACAGTTGTACATTGCACTATTACACAGAAAGCAAGATAAGCATCAGTGTATGCTGGTTAAATTGTAGGAAATAAATGCAGTGAAATTCTGTGGACACATAAAAGGATGTTGTATCCATGTGTATTGACTTAAGAATGTTTTGTGCTAGTAAAAAGGGGAAAAATACAAAATAGAAAGTATAATTTAAAAATGAAAAAGATCTCTGTGTCTGAGATATAAATAAATAAATAAGGAATTTGTTAGTAGTGTGAAACAAAAATTATGGGAGAACATTCCTCTAGACTGAGCTTCTGCACTAGTTCCAAACCAAAATGGAGACACTCCTTCTAAATTCCACATAGTCAAACTGAAACGTTAAGGAAGCAGATTAGTCCCAACACAAACCAGTTTTTCCTGGAAATTGAACATTCCGGTCTGCCTGAATTATGGGAAATAAAGAAAAATTTTTTTTAACTCTTTACAACAAAAACTAATCCTTTCCAAATAAAGGGTTTTAATCCTTACAAAAAATGTTTCCTGAAGTAAGCTCATGTTTGCCTCTCAGTTTTTGTTGTTATTTTCTGTTCCCACCTTACAAAACCATTGTTCTGCCTTTGCCTTGTAGGTACTCTCTTTCTCTTTTATAGATGTACACTGCCTGATTTAGGAATCTCAAATAAAAGCCACTTACATCTATGACTGAACTTGTGATTTTATTTTTTGACAGTAGTAGTTGTTGTACAGATAATGACTGGCATCGTAACGAGGTAGTCATGTTGCTTAACTGCATATTATTTCATTCCATTTGGAATGTTTTTTTACTGTGCATGTATTACTTTTGTTTTGTTTTGTTTTGTTTTGTTGGTACCAGAGATTGAACTCGGGACCTTGTTCTTGTGAGGCAGGTGAAAGAACCACTGAGCTAAATCCCCAGCCATGTATTACTTTTTTAAATAAAAATTAAAACCTATTTAAAAATAGAATGAGTTGCTAGGAAACAGTTACATTGGATGAAACAGGTTCTTATCAGCATTTATAATCTCAAAATACAATGTGGAATGAAGAAAACAGCTTGTGAAGACACATTCAGTATGATATCTGTTGGTTGATTTTAAAACCATGAATGTGGGGCCAGGGATTTAGCTCAGTGGTGCCACCACCTGCCTCGCAAGCACAAGGTCCCGAGTTTGATCCCCAGTACCCAAAAAATAAAAAAGTAAAAAACCATGAATGTGCACACATGCCATGCAAGTATAGAAACATGGGTGAGAATAAATATACAGCCCAAAAGAGTAATGAATTCTTGGAAGGAAAAATGGAGGACTTTAACTAAGTCTAAAACAGTGGAACTTTGGCTCACAAACTTAATTTGTTCTGTAATTTTCAAACAGATGGCCACATTTGTGTTTGTGTGGAAAAGATAGCCATGGTCATGTTTATCACCCATACAGTTGGAAGACAAAAACAAAATTTTGTCCAATGCTTCTCTTTGCAAACCAAATTGTTTGCAAACAAAAATATTCATGAACCAAGGTACCATTGTACTTGTTATATTTTCATAGTTACTAAGCAAATACAGCAAAATGTTAATATCATTAAAAGCAGATTGATGCTGCTGGTTGTGCTTCTCTACATGCTCTGGGGGAATTATTTAGATTTTAAATTACTTTAAATGAATTTCTGTTCTTTTCCTTTTCAGCACTCCTCTTGCTCTCAGTTGCCATGTAGGTAAATTTAGTCATAGTTTCCATAAGTCACATATATTCTCTCTTCCCCACACGCAGGTCAGTGGTGGCAATGACCCCTGGTCAGCCTGGAATGCCCCAAAATCTGGGAACTGGGAGAGCTCAGATGTCTGGGGAGCTCGGCAAGAGGGGGCTGGTGCCCAGAGAAACACTGCCAACAACTGGGACACTGCCTTCGGACACCCCCAGGCCTACCAAGGACCAGGTGAGGAGAGGCTCCTTCTGTAAGTAACAGGGAACTGGGTGAGAGACAGGAAAGCCAGACTGTTTTTGCTACTCTTGTACTCAGCATGACACAGAACACCTCTGTGACAAAACCCCATACACCAAGTCATTCTATAACCTGCTGAGGGTCCTGTGATTTCAGTTCTGACACTGTCTACCTGATTCAGCCAGGGGGGTTCTCATTATCCCCTCCTCAGGTTCCATTAATTTTCTAGAACAGCTCAGAGAACTCAGGAAGGCACTTACTGGTGCCAGTTTATTATAGGATAAACCAGAGGATACAGATGAACAGCCAGATGAAGAGATGCAAAGGGCACAGCATGGGGAAGGAGTTGGAGATTCCATGTGCCCTGGACACTACCCTCCACATCTTGTGTGCCCACCAGCCCAGAGGCTCTCAGAATCCTGGTGCTCAGGGAATTTTTTGGTGGCATCATCATGTAAGTGCCATTGATTAATTCATTGTCTGCTCTTACCAGAGAATGAGGTTGAGGCTGAAAATTTGTAAGCTTTTAATAATGGCTTAGTCTTTCTGGTGACTAGCCCCCAACTAGGAACTCACAATTAGTCTCCTCTTTATTTTTTGGTACTGGGGATCAAACTCAGGTTCTTACACTTGCAAGGCAGGCAGCGGTACCACTGAGCTAAATCCCTGGCCCAAGTCTCATTTGATTGAAAGGTATTGCTCTCACCCTAAAACACCAAGGGGTTAGGACTGTGTCAGAAATGACAGAGAACAAGTGCTCTCAGTCCTCTTCATCTGCAACTTTGCAGCCCTGAGTCCCACAATCTCAGGTTCCCAAACCTCAGATTCACCAGCCCTGTGTTCAGCCCTGTATTCAAGTTTATTTAGAGTATTAAAAAAAATAATTTTATCTGTACTGAATGTGTAAAGATTTTTTCTTGTCATTATTCTCTCAGTAATGCAGCATAACAACTGTATGTTACATAGCATTCATTTTCATTGCATAAGTATTTTAAGTAATCTAGACATGACTTCAAGTATAAAGGAGAATCGTATAAGTGAATGCAAATATTGCACCATTTTGTATTAGAAGCTTAAGCATCTAAGGATCTTGGAATCTGAAAGTGATGGGTTCTGAAATTAGGCCCCTACAGATACCAAGAAACAATTGTTATAGGGGGCAAAAAAACAGTCTTAGCACCCCATCATTAGAAAATGCAAGTATTTTAGCAGCTCTTTGCTAGGAACTGAAAGCAGAGATGAAATACATGTTTGTTACATCACAATATCACACTGGCTCATCTGAATTAAAAACAGATTTTATTCAAAACATTGCCTCATAGTTGCTCTGATTCACTAACAGCAAACCTGGATCTAAATGTAGATAGCAGTTCTCTGGATCTAAAAGTCATGAATTACAATCTTTCATCCATTGTCAGTCAAGGAGTCGTAGAATCAAGCACCTTAGGCTGACAGCTATACCCCATATCACGATTTACATATGCATAATGAAGTGACTACAGTCATCGACTAACATATCCATCACCACATGGCTGCCTCGTGGCAAATTTCCAGTATAATACAGTATCATTAGTTGATTGTTCTCGTAGTTTGCATAAGATCTCTTGACTTACTCATCTTTTATAAATGCAGTTTTGTACCCTTTGGTCTACATCTCCCCACTCAGTAATCACCATTCTTCTCTGCTTCTGTAAGCTCAGTTTTTTAAAGATTCCACATATTAGTGAAATCACACAGTATTTGTTCTATGCCTTGCTTTCTGCAATCAACATGTCTTCTAGGTTCACAAAGGACAGTATGTTTTTTTTTCAACAATGAATAATATTTTTATATTTTTTTCCTTGCAATTTTTATCCATGCATCTGTTGATGAACATGTAGGTTGATTCCATAGCCTGTCTATTGCAAATAATGCATTGAACAAAGGGGAAAAAAATATCTCTATGAGGTGATTTTCTTTCTTTCTTTCTTTCTTTCTTTCTTTCTTTCTTTCTTTCTTTCTTTCTTTTTTCTCTCTTCTCTTCTCTTCTCTTCTCTTCTCTTCTCTTCTCTTCTCTTCTCTTCTCTTTTCTTTTCTTTTCTTTTCTTTCTTCTCTTTCTTAAGTTATATACCCAGAGGAAAGATTACTGGGTCATCAGGTAGTTCTTTTTTTTTTTTTTTTAGGAACCTCCATGCTGTTTTCTATAATGGCTGTACCAATTTACATTCCAATCAGAAGCATACAGGGGTTCCCTTTTCTCCACACTCTTCCCAACACTTTTCACTTCTTGACTTTTTGATTATCACTATTAAAATAGGTAGGAGGTGACACCTCATAGTGGTTTTGATTTGCATTTCTCTGTTGATTACTTATGGTGAACACTTTTTCATATACCTACCTATTGGCTAATCATCCCGTTTTCGGCAGTCGAACTCAGGATCTTGTTTGCCAGGCAGGCATAGCACCACTAAGCTAAATCACTGGCCCTACCTATTGGCTAATCTTAACTAAGCACTTTTAGCCTTGCAGCCCAGCTTTTGTAATGTGAGGTGTAACAACAAAACTAGCATCCACGGATAATCTTTTCCTTTTCCATGCATAGGTTGGTTCTTAGCATAAACCTTAACAACTGCTTATTGAAAGGTTGTTAATTTTCATCTTTTTACCTAAAGGGAGGACTTTACTGCTTCTCTTGGCATTTTGGAATTGCCAGCCTCACTTCTCTTGTCCCTTGAGGCCATTATTAAGTAGACTACATTGAGTATGAGTACTGTGATGCCACAACAGTCCATCTGGTCACCCAGATGGCTACTGGCTAAAGGGTGCTTAGTGTGTACTGAGTGGATAGGTTGTACAAAGGGATGATTCTTCTTTGTGAACAGATGCAGCAGGAAGGCATGTGATTTTACCATGCATCTCAGAACAGGGCAATTTAAGAATTGGTTATTTCTGAAATTTTCCATTTAATATTTTAGACTGTGGTCAACCACAGGGGACTAAAACTGTAGAAAGTGAAACCGTGCATAAGGGAGTTTATCATATTTATTTGCTATTAAACTGTGAGAGTTCCTTATGTCTTTTGGATGTTAACCCCTTACCAGATGTGGTTTACAAATACATTCTCCCAGTTGATTAACTGCTTTTTCATTTATTGTTTCCTTTGCTGTGCAGAAGCTTTTTAGTTTGATGTAGTCACACATAATTTTTGCTTTCATTGTCTGAGCTTTGGGTGTGACAGGAATTTTTCCCCAGTGATGTCCTCTAAGAATTTTACCCTGTCAGATCTTACATTTAGATCTTTAATCTATTTTGAGTTGATTTTTATACATGGTATAAGATTAGGGTCCAGTTTCATTCTTCTGAACATGGACATTCAGCTTTCCCAACACTATATTTTTGTTTTGTTTTGTTTTTTGTTTTTTGAGACAGGGTCTCACTATGCAGTTGAGACTGACCTGGAATTCACTATGTAGCCCAGGCTGGTCTCAAACTCACAGCGATCCTCCTACTTTAGCTTCCCGACTGCTGGGATTACTGGAGAGCACCACCGCACACGGCTCTTTCCCAACACTATTTATTGAAGAAATGGTCCTTTTCCCATTGTGTCTTCTGGGTGCCCTTGTCAAAAATTAGTTGACCTGACTTTCTATTTAAGTTGTTTGTAACTTGTCTTTTGTAATATTCAACATTCGGGCTTTAAAATGCTCTGGCTGCAAAGCCGGTACTTCCCATAGTATATTTCTGTATAAAATCATTTTTTTATCTTTTTAAAAACTTGGTTGGCTCAGTTCAGTAGTTATCAGAAATTAAATAATTTCATTTCTGCTGTATTTTTCTGTACTGATAATCTTCTGTTCCCACCTCCAGCGGCTGGTGATGACGATGAGTGGGATGAAGACTGGGATGACCCCAAGTCCTCTTCTCCTTACTTTAAGGATCCAGAATCAGCTGAAACAGGGGGTGTTCAGCGAGGGAACAGTCGTCCAGGTGCTTCCTCCATGAAGCTGCCACTTAACAAGTATGTTTAAAAAGAAGTAGAGGGCACTGGTGTCTTTGTATAGAAACATATAAGAAATACAAAGAGGCAGTTGACTTTTTCTTTATTCAATGATCTACTGAATTTTGGGTAAATTTTTGTTGGTGGTGGTGGTGGTTTTTTGTTGTTGTTTTTGTTTTTTGTTTTTGTTTTTGTTTTTTGAGACAGAGTCTCACTGTATAGTTGAAACTGACCTGGAACTCACTATGTAGCCCAGGCTGGTCTTGAACTCACAGTGATCCTCCTGCCTCAGCCTCCCGAGTGCTGGGATTACAGACATGCGCCACCATGCCCGGCCTTAATTTTGGGTAAATTTTGACCATTTTAATTTTAATCTTAGCTTGAAAGCTAATTTTTTTTTAATTTATTTTACAGTGTTAAATAATGAAGCATTTGCCGGGTGTGGTAGTGCACACCTGTAATCCCAGCACTTGGGAGGCTGAGGCAAGAGGATTGCCATGAGTTCAAGGCCAGCCCAGGCTACATAGTGAGCTCAAGAATAGCCTGAACTACACAGCAAGACCCTGTCTCAAAAATAAATAAATACTGAAACAGTTATTATATATATTTAATCATCTGCTAAATAGTTTCTATTGTTTTTACCTTTATCAACTTCATGGTATATTAAGGTTCATTGCTAAAAATAATTATTAGAAAATATAATTTATATCATAAACTAAAAATATTAATATTATTGATAGTTTCATTGTCTTATTAACCACGTTTGCCAGGGATTGAGCAAAGTGGGTTGGGTTCATCCTCATGCCTTTTATTTTACATGTAATCCCTATTTTACTTTGGGGAAAATGAAGACTAAAGACATTGCACGCAGGCTCACACAGGTGGCCAGTATTGTCAGGTTTCTTAGGCCTCCATATCTGAGGCACATACTCTAAGCTTCTACATCTAATGTGTTTTTCAGATCTTTCTTTTCACTTAATGTTTCTCTTAGATTAAGAAAAAACATTCTTTATAGACTCTGTAAATTTACTGTTTAGCAGAAATGCCTCTGGGAAAGAGGGAATATGGAAATAGCATTGTAGGATATTTGGTAGAGAGTTCTGGGTAAATCTACTTTATGCCAGTGTAGCTTGAAAAATGTCTAATGTATGATGTCACTAAGAACCTTCAACTACTACTCTTCCAGCAGTTCTGCCTAAAATAGTTTATTTTCTAAAATTACTATTACTTTTTCTCAATAATCCAAGTCCATGATTCAGAGTATGTATCAAAGAATATTATAGTAGGTCTAGAAGACAGTTGAAAGCATAGTGTTTGGCATATATCTACATCCTAGGATTAAGGTCTTAATCCAGCATAATGAGGCCTGCAGGGTCTCTATTGTCTAAGTTACATTAGGGACTAAGTGGGCTCTTTTTTGACTGCATACTTTTTTACCTCTCTTTCAGTTTCTTCTACTATGTATCGCCATGGACAGTTAGTTGCATGCATCAGTCATTCGTTAATGATTAAATCTTTTTAGACTCAAATTTGAGCTCAATAGTGATGTGTATTACTCTTAGTTGTTCTTTAAGCCTTAATATAAAATATATTTTAAACTTACTTAAATTTGCCTCTTGGACCTAATTTTAAAAGCACAAACGCCATGTAAATGAATGGTCGTTGTTTCACAGCCAGTGCGTTTGGGTCTGACTCTAGTTTCCTACTTTCCATTTTGCACTCACTCTTCGATGTGCTCTGTGCCTTTGATGATTTTTTCAAACTTCAGTTTTCTCATCTCTAAATTAATTAAAGATTCTTTCTGATCTAAAATATCCTTCCAGGTTGAAACCAAATTAGAGCAGTCCTAATTTGACCCTGTACCCCTGAGGCTTCTGTCTGGGTACTGGGAACAACTTAAAACTTTGTACTTTTATTTAAACTAATAGAAAAATGAGTCATTTAAATGTAGAACAATTGTAAAAAAATTTTAAAGTATTAATGGCTTTTTAGCGATTTATTTTATATGAACTATATTTTAGTCTGTTGTAATGTGTAAAGAGACAGTGACAAGGCTGGGGATTTGGCTCAGGGTTCCACCGCCTGTCTTGCAAGCGAAAAGTCCCAAGTTTGATCTCTGATACAAAAAAAAAAAAGAGAGAGAGAGAGAGAGAGAGACAGTGACAGTGCAGTGTGGTAAATGAATAGCAGGAATATACTTGGCATGCTGAAGAAGCTCAGAGAAAGCCCTACCTGAGGCTAGAGTGAAGACATGCAGTACCTACTTTACATGAATCTTTTATTCCATGTTCACCAGGAAGGTAGGTCACCTTGGTCCTCTTCACATAAGAAGGCCGAGGCTACTAATGTCACATAAATGCTGAGTTGCAGTTCAAACCCAGAGCCAGCCAGCTCTAAGGCTTCTCTTTGTGCTTTTGTTTACTCACTGTTAGAGTGTCTAGGGAAGAAACCACTCAAGAATGGAAGAAAAAGCCCTAAAACTGTCACACTGGCCTTTGGCTTGGTGTATGAATGAAAGAAGTAATGTAGCTGGGTTTTCCCATTTTAGGTGTTGCTTTCTGAGTTTTTTTCCTATTTATTAAAAGGAAATTCTAAAGCCCCAATTAATCTTTTTTTTTTTTTTTCCCCAGAAGTAGCCCTTGGGTTTTATTTTTGCAGTTCTAGAGATTGAACCCAGGGCCTCAACATATGAGGCAAGTGCTCTACCACTGAATTACACCCTTAGCCCAAGAAGTAGCACTTTAGATAGATGTGCATTCTAGCTATTCTCTAGTTTTAGTTTGGATGTGGACGTGGATTTGATTCCTGCAAATAGCCAGTTCTATCTGTTATGCTTTTGGAGTCTCTTTAAGGAGATGTCTTTGAACTTGTCGGGTCTCATCAGCTAGCTTTTAAAGTGGTTCTAAAAGAAAATGATGCAATTGCTTGTGTTCATGGATGTCACAGTGTGACTGTTGTCTCATGTGACCGAAATTGTGGTGCTAAGTCCTGGAGAGGCAAGCAAGACTTTTTCAAGTCTTCTTTTCATTCATGATAGAGTACCCATAAATATCACACCTACTGGGGCCAGACTGTTCTCTTCAACAGATCAAGCATAATTAAGTGACCGACTGGCCATTGAACAATCTGATTACATTGGGTTTCATTTACCAGTTTCCAGTTCTGGTACATCTTAAAGATTGAATAAAGTTAAAACTTATGTGTTAAAGTAACATGCTGAGAATTGTGGAATTCTTATGAAGCAAGTCATAAGACTCACATGCATTTATCTTCATGATTAGATTTCCTGGATTTGCAAAACCTGGAATGGAACAATATTTGTTGGCCAAGCAGCTAGCAAAGCCCAAAGAGAAAATTCCCATCATTGTAAGTTTTTTTTATTTTTGTTTGCTTTGTTTCTAATTAAGGTCTTTCCTCATACCTTAAAGCTAAGAAGATTATCAGTCTTTTGGGAAGAATTTTTAAACACATTTAAATCCCAAATGATTGATGATATGTTAGTATTTTAGGAGAACTCAAGATAATTAGCATAAATTAATGCCTGTTGTCTAGATATTCTTTATCATTCAAACTATATTCAAGATATATGTATATTTCAAACACATATTACTATAATAATTTTCTAAAACATCTTAATGTATATTTTATATTCTTTTTAACCAGCTCTATACACTTAACTAATAAGCTCAAATCAGATAATTTAGGTTTCTGTCCTGGCAAAGTACCAGCATATTATCTGAAGAAGTCTCCTTATGCTGGTAATAGTGTTTCTTGCAGCAAGCCGGTTGTTATGTCAAGATAAGGAACTAGCATATAAAGTCTGGGAATATATGACATGATTAAGAATTTAGTCCATCTTAGAGCAGTGATTATTACATAATATGACAGGCTCTTTTATTCCATATTTGATTGCTGATAGATTTTCTATCTAGGCAATATCTGTGTATTTCCAAATATAATTCTGGGAAAGAAAACTAGTTATTTTTCTGACTCTGCTGACTTAACACTGTAACTATTAGGAGAAGACTTGAATGTAGTCACTGTTTGAACAAACAAGGACAAGAAATACTAGTCTTCTATATTGATGAAATTGCAGAAATGATGTTTCATTCTTTAACTACTGTTTCCACATCTTTAAAGTTTGAAATCCTGGAAACTTCCAGAGAGAAGGGCTATAACCAAGAGCCCCTTTTATCCTCCTCCCTCAAAGCAAATTTGGGGTAATTATCTTGTGAGTGGTTAAATTTTATTGTAATTTTTTTCTGTTTGTGTCAGACTATTAAGAAATTACATATGTATCATTATTCTTTTCATTCAATTTAGAACTCCACAGAATTAAGAGATTATGGCCCAGCTCTGACATTTTGAGAGTGAACTTTGTCACAGGCATGACAGTGGTGGAACAGAGCATAAGATTTGCCTGGTCTCAGGAGCTTTAGGAAGACATGGGCCATGAAGCCAGGGGTCAGGCCTGCTCCATGAGAAAGGAAGCTGAAGGAAGCCAGGAGTCTTCAGGAAGCAAAGAGAAAGCAGTAGAAGGCACAGTAACACACCCCGCCTAGTGAAATGTGGCCCATGAGCATGGGTGCCCTAGCCAACCAGAGCTGCCCCTCAGTCCCAGTCCCTAAGGAATGTTCCCCAAAGTGGCCACAAGTTCTGCTTTGCAGCTGTAGGAGAGCTTCCCAGATCCTGACCCCCTCCAATTACTGTAGAGTCATTTGTTCTCATTGATCTCCTTCATCCCTTGTTAAGCTCGTTCTTCAGTCACCTTCTTGGCCTTGACCTGATGACCTCTGGATGCCAAATGTATTCTGTTTTCTCTTTCTCCACCTTGGGAGAGTGTGAGGACTACCTTTATGGCTGTTGGCCTTCCTCAGAAATCTCAGTCTGCAGGAAGTGTCTTCCCTCAATCCAGTCTACGTGGTCTTACTTGTTTTCTTTTTACTTTCTTAGCATACTTTTTCTAACTTCAAGTTTCATATAATTTATAAACTATTGTCATCCCTCTTTGAATCTCTGAATGGATGTCTTCCCTAGAAGTAGTGTTTCATTTATAGACCACCTGTTGATATTTTTCCACCTTGTTCCTATAATTCAGATATTTTTCAAGTCCAATTCAAGAGGATAACATGTTCTCAAGATAATAAGCACTCCTGTTGTTCTTCATATTGTTCTTTGATAAGACCCACTCATATAATCTGGACCTTTGAAATCTATAATCATTTCTATTTATTCTAAAATGGATGACCCAGCACCAACACCAGACTATTAATGATACAGGGAGTGATCTGAAGAGCCTATGTGTGAGCCCCGGGATGCAAGATCCTTTGCAGCCATTTGGATCAGTTTTAAACAACATGAAAACAGCCACATTTGGAACAGCAGACCCATTGTCACTTAGCAGTGCTAGCAGAAATGATGCACAGGCTTAGACTTACACATCAGTTCTCTATACTCCCACATAGAACTCAGCTGCTTTCCCTTCCTCACACCCACTCCTAGGTAAAACCACAGTACTCTAGTGCAGTTGTAAACCTCACCTGAATTCCTGAGTCTTTGCCCCTAGTCACAGACAGAAAAGAACAATGGAAGAAGAAGGGGGCCTGCCTTCTTTGGGCAAGCCTCGCCTGTCAGGCATAATTCCAGGGACAGGAAGTGAGCCAAACAACTGAGCCTTTGCCCATGGAGTCCCAAGGAAAAACAACTAGCCTGGGTCTCACTCTTAAGGGTGCTAAATTCCCTACCACTAGTAAAACAGTGGATATCAGGCACTGGCCAATCCAATTAGCCATTTCTATAGCTAAAATGATGCAATTCAAATTATTATCACAGACTAGTTTTCCATTTGAAAACTGCTAGTTACCAGTCTTCCCTGAAAAAGTACAAAAATATGAGAACATCTTATGGTAATTTCACATTGTTGAAAAATCCAAACATGTAGATTTTTATTTCATAAAACCAGTATGTGATAGATTTATCACAAATAGCTTCAGACAGGTGTCTAAAGAGAGGAGAGACCCTGTGTTTTAACTAACACTATCCTAAACAGGGAGCTGGTTTCTCCTCTTCATGGGCTGAGCTGCCCGCATAAGAGAACAGAAGGGATCATCCCAGTAAATATGTTCTTCAAATGAGAACTCTGATGAAAGATTGGTCACTACCTTCTCAAAGAAGAACAGGAATGACTCTCCAAAGGATTTTCATTTCTGAAAAGAATCATTTGTTGATTTATGCTACTTGTATTTACTATATTTCCCTGTTACAAAATTAACTTTTTTTTTGGAACATTGTGTAGGTTGGAGATTATGGCCCAATGTGGGTTTATCCTACCTCGACATTTGACTGTGTGGTAGCAGATCCCAGAAAAGGCTCCAAAATGTATGGCCTGAAGAGCTACATTGAATACCAGTTAACACCTACTGTAAGTACCCATGTTATCAAAACCTGTGGTATCATTCAGGTATTGCTAGTTAGAGGTTGCATTTTTTTTTCTTCATTTGCTATAGTTGGCACCAGTAACTTTTAATCTCCTTCCTTTATTTTTTAGAACACTAATCGATCTGTAAACCACAGGTATAAGCACTTTGATTGGTTGTATGAACGTCTCCTGGTTAAGTTTGGATCAGCCATTCCAATCCCTTCTCTTCCAGACAAGCAAGTCACAGGTGAGTAGAAGTAATGCTGACTGTGGAGTAATAAGAGAAAAGATATGGCAGGTTATTTTCCTGTAAACAGCAAGGCACTGTTTTCCTTAGAACAGCAAGCATTAAGGTGCACAAGTTAATGTAGCTGTGAAGAGAGACCCAGAGCAGATCCTATGTATTTATGGAAGATGACTGACCACCTGAATGTTAGGTAAAAACATACAAGAACAATGTGAAATAGGAAGAAAAGGGCTAAAGGTGTAAGGAAAGTGGAAAGGGTAGTGGAAAGGTAATACAATAAGGGGGAAAAAAATAGGAGAAAATGGAAATAAAATGTTTGTAAACGGGGAGGGAAGGAGGGGGTGAAGGGAGGGCAGGGATAGGGTGAAAAAATGAGAACCAAGACCTGTCATGTAAAGGTACAAGATTCCAATAATGAATGTAACTGTACTGTATACCTAAAATGTACCAATAAACTCAATGAGGAAAAAAACATACAAGAGCTATCTGAGGTCTAGTATATGTACCTTGAATTCTAGCAGTCTGTATTTTCTCCTATAAAATAAATATGTGCATCTTTAAAAATGGGAAACATGATACCTGAAAAAATAGCTTATCCAAATGACCTAAAAGTGAAATAAAAATATGTGATCCAAATGATGTAAACAGGTTATTCAGACCAGCTGCATCATTTTCTTAACAGTGGGTAACTATCACATGGAGATGCCAGAGAGTTTATAAATGTTACTAGAGCAAAGTGCAAGTTTTCTATTGAATTGTCATTGATTATTACCCTCTCCCTTTTCTTGTTTTTATAATGTCTCATTTCCACCACCCCTACTGTACCCTCAAAAGTCTGAAAATCCAATTCATATGGTTCCAAAGCCCTTTGGAATTATGCAGTCAGAAAGGATGTGTTGCCTGCTGGGACACTTGTTGTGCTTTGGCTTTCATCACTAGCTAGTGTGGAATCTGGTGTGTTAAGTGCTTGAAGACTCAGGTGTGTCTTAGAATATATGTGTGTAACAGAGCTGATCTTTATCAAAGGTTGATGGTGAACCTTTTAGAGTCCCAAACTGTTACCCAAAACCCACTTATATATCACAAAGTGCAATTAAGCCTCAATACCTAGTTTTAGTTTAAAAAAAAAAAAACTCATACATTAATATCTTTTGCCTTAAAAGAAAAACACAACAACACACCTGCCATAGGTTCACCACTCATGGTTAGAAGGAGCTAGAAAATGTTCAGATAAATGAAACTAGTAAATGTAGAAAGGAATGGATGGAATATGAGAGAAAGGCTTACATCGTCAGAGACCTGGGAGACCCGGAGAAAGATGGGTCACTCATCTGCCCCAGCAAGAATTCAAGCAAGGAGGAAGAAGGTTCTTCCCAGAGATCAGGGAGACAGAGAAGGCTTGATCCTCCCAGCAAGTGCTGCCATGAGTAATTCAGGGCAGGACTGAGAGAAACGGTGACCAGCCAGGTAGCAGCCCCAGATCGAGCTAGTTCAGTGCTACAGTGCACTTAGTTCCCATGGGCTGGGGTTCACATGTGCCCACCCCTCCAGAGTGCTTTTCCTCACTCCTCTGGGACAGGCATTTTCACCTTCACTTTACACATGGGGAAACACCAAACACATTCCTCTCTGTCATGTTTAAAAGGGGAATTTCAATTGGATCCTGAAGCTTGCTGTTTGTTAGAAGATGTAGACCAACTAATCTAGCTAGAATTAGTAAGTTGTTCTTAAGGTCTTACTTTGCTTTATATTTATTTTTCTCTAAGATATTTTTGAGAAAGACAAATTTTGGTTCTTTTAAAGGAGTTGTTTTGATTTTTATTTTGATTTTTTTATAAAACTTTTCAGAAGTTTCAAATCATAGCAGGATGAAGATTGAGGGCTTCTCTGCCAGCAGAGGAACACAACTCTGTGGGTGACAGTATAGTGTCCCTCATGGGGATGGGGCTGGTGAGTAAGGCCAGAGCAGTCAGTGTGTGACTGTTTCCCACTTGGGGTCATTGTACCCCTGTCCCATCTGCCCAGTTCAGATACTCCTCTCCTTGCTTTAAATCACAGCCTCCTTTAAAACCCAAGACTTCGCTATGACACTAGGGATTGAACCCAGGGCCTTCACACTGAGCTACAATACCAAGACAGGGTCTCACTAGCTTCTAGTCCTCCTGCCTTAACCTCCCAGAGTGCTAGGATTGTAGAAGTGTGCTGCCATACCCAACTTTTTTCATATTTTTAATTTTCAATATGTTTCTTTGAATTTTATATTCTCCTTTTCCCCCTTGTTAGCCCAACAGATACTCCTCATTGTTTAAATATATGGGTTAGTAGGTTGGTTTAGGTTCATAGGACTTTCTTACGTGTTTTAGGCTTTAATGTATTGTTTCTGAATCAAATAACTTAGTGCTATTTCAAAGCATCATAGAGTCACAGTTCTCCTTCCATATTAAGGTTTTCATTTTTTTAAAGTATAGGCATGCAGCCAGGTTATGGCACAGAGAAACAACAGCCCCCAGTCTGAAGAAAGCTGAGCTTTGATCCCCTAGCTGGGACACATGCTGAAGAAACTGAGAGGCACAGAGTGACACCATTACCCTATTCATTTGCCTCCAGCCTATGATACTCACAAGATCATTGTTGTGTACAAATTCTCCTCTGACTGAACTCCTGGAGAAAAGAGAAGCCCAGTAGTTGAAATTATTTCCTGTGGTCTTTGAAAAAAAAAAAAAAACAGTCAATCCATAAAAAGTTTATAGTCAGCATTTTTTATTTGTAGATTTTGTTCTTTGTGAAATAATATTGAATGAATCAGTTTTATTCCTGGGTACCAGCATAGAACATTAACATATTTAGTGAAAACCTAAGTGAGCTTTGTTGAAAATGGAGCCTAAAAGTCTTTGACCCCCCCGGAACTTTACATGAAAATCCTACCGAGCATAAAATAACATCTGAAGTTGGTTTGGAAGTCAAACCAGGTGGGTCAAAAGAATCTTCACAAGATCATATTTTCAGTAAAAATCATTAAATTTCTACCACTGGTTAGTTAATACGTTCTTGATATAATTCACTTGCTCATAATGGAAGTCATTGCATCCAGCGCCATGAGGACCTGCTGCATCTCTTGTGTCCTGAAGGTGGGTGACTGTCTTCCCTCAGGGTGAGACTCGTGTCACCTAAGATTGTGTAGATCTGGAAGGGCTTTTGTACGCTAGAGGTATCTAGATCTGTGCTGCTGTTCAGGTGCTACTTCTTAGACAACAGTTATTTAAATGTGGGTCTGTAGTGCTCTTCATGTTGAAAGACTCATTCTTATTTTTATTTATAATTTCTAAAAGCTCAGGCTGCATTTTTTGAAAAATTTATTTTTGCATTATGTGTAATGAATTCACTCTGGTGTACAGTTCTGAGTTTTGACAACTGCTGCTACAATCTTGTAACCACTTCTACATTTATGATATGGGACAGTTCTGTCATCTCCCAAAACTCCCTGGTGCTTCCTCTCTATTTTAAACCCCTTCTCTACTTCTACCCATGGCAAAACTTGATCAGTTTTTTGTTCTTATAGTTTCACCATGTCTAGAATAGATTCATAAATGGCAGCATAATGGCACATTTGAGATTCATCCCTGGCCCTTTTTATATGTGATTTTGAGACATGGCCTCACTCCTGCCTCAGCCTCTTACCTAGCTGGAATTATAGGTATGTGCCACCACTTCCAGCTGTACCCAGATTTTGTATGACTGTAAGTTGTCATTTGGTTCATTTAGTAGGTATATGTTTAATGTTTATGAAGGTGGCAGTATCATCTGGAATCCTCAACAGCAATATAGAAGTACCCATGGTCCCACATTACCTTCACTTGATAGTGTCTGTTTTTCTTTATTTTAACCAAGTCTGATAGATATGTAATATATCTCATGGTTTTAATTTGCATCTCTTTACTTACTTGAAGTATTGAGTATCTTTTTATATGCTTATTTGCCATCCATATATCTTTGTTGAAGTATCTGTTCAAATCCTTGGGCCATTTTTAAAATTTAGATTGTATTTTATTGCTGAATTTTGAGAATTCTTTATATGTTCTGGAAACAGTCCTCTGTCCAATGTGTGATGTACAGATAATTTGTCCTAGCTATGGCTTGTTATCATGCTCTTAATAGTGTCTTCTGTTGAACAAATGCTTTGTATTTTAATGAAGTCTGATGTATCAATTTTTGCTTTTATGAGTGCATTACGTGTTGTGGCTTAGACCTCTTTGCCTTAACTTCAGTTCCCAATGATGGTTTCTCCTAAAAGCTTTGCATTTTCTTTGCATTTGTAGTTGATTTTTGTGTAAGTTGTGAGGTGGTGTAGAAGTATGAGGTGTGGTAGAGTTTTTTTTTTTTCCTTTGCATCTGAATACTCAGAGATTCTAGCATCATCTATTGGAAAGACTGTTCTTTCTCTATTGAATTTCCTTGGCACTTTGTAAAGTCACTTGACTATGTGGTTTATTTCTGGTTTCTATTTGATTGATTTATGTGTCCATCTTTTTTACCAATACCATGCTTTCTTGATTAATGTAACTTCATGGTTAGCCTTTAAATCAAGTAGTGTGATTCTTCTGGATTGATTCTTTTTCACAGTTCTTTTAGTTATTATTCTTTGGTCTATCCATGTAAATTTGAGTCAAATTTATAGATGTGTGTAAATAATCATGGCACAGAATTTGCTGGAATTGCATTGATTCTGTGGATCAATTGGGGGGAGCATTCACATCTTAATATCTAGTCTTTTAACCCATGAATGTAAATATATTGTTTGACTTTCATTAGTGCTATGTAGTTTTATACATACAGATTTATGCATAGATTTTTGTAGGAGAATGTCATTGGGAAGGGGACTATGATAAGTGATACTGTTTGTTTAAATTTATACCTTCTAGTTTATTTCATACAGAAACAAAATTGATCCTTATATACCAATCTTTTTTTTTTTGGTACCAGGGATCGAACTCTGGCCCTTGTGCTTGTGAGGCAGGCACCAGAACCACTGAGCTAAATCCCCAGCCCTGTATACCAATCTTATATCTGTAACTTTACTAAACTCACTTATTAGTTCCAGGAGCTTCTTTGTGGATTCTTTGTGTTCTTTGTATGTGGACAGTCACGTCATCTAGGAAAAGAGATAGTTTCGATCCATCTTTTCTAACTGTGTACCTTCTGTTTTGCCTTATCACACTGACAAGGATTTGCAGGATAATGACTAGGAATAGTGAGAACAGACATCTTTGCCTTATTCCCAGTCTTAGGAAGAAATCTTTTAGCCTTTCACCATTAAGTGTGATGCCCACTGCACTGTAGATTTTCTGTTGTTCTTTTATCCAATTAAGGAACTTCCTTTCTGTTTCTAGTTTGCTGAAAATGTTTCTTCATGAAGGGATGCTGACTTTTATCAAATGTATTTTGTGCATCCTTCGAGGCAGTCATGCTTTTGCTTCTTTAATCTTTTAACATGATAGCTTACTTTGATCAGCTGTCTAGTGCAAAACCATCCTTCTATTCCTGGGATAAACCTTACCTGATTGTGATCTATTATTATTTTTATACATAACTATATTATTGATATTTGAGGATTTTTGTGTTCATGAGCATTATTGCTCTGTAGTTTTCTTGTAATTATTGCTCTTATAGTTTTCTTGTCTAGTTTTGGTATGGGGCAGTGTTGGTCTCATCAGATAAATCTAGACATATTCCTTCCTTTTCCATATTCTGGAAGAGAATGAAGACAAATGTAGAATTGTTCTTATCCTATAAATATTTGATAGCACTCACCACTAATATCATCTGGACTATTTAATTATTGATATGGTTATATTTACATTGGCCATTTTGTTATTTTATTCTGTGTATCTTAACTGTTCCTCTCTTCCTCTTTGTCTAACTTTCCTTAATAAAATATTAAGTAAATATTTGTCACTTGCCATTCTAATTACTGTCATTTGTTAAACTAAATTTTTTTGGAAGAAAATCACTTCATTCTAATAAGTTTACAAGTATTAAATCACAACTGCTGGTTTAAGGAAGCCACACAAACATTTGCCCCAAATCCTGTACCATTTCAGTGAACTTCTATATTACACCCTCTTTCATTGCCATTTTGAAATAAGTTAACAACAAGCCATTTAGTTTATTATATGTTATACTTTCATCATCAGTTACATTTTCATGCTAAAGTAATGGTCAGAGCCAATTTTCTATTTCTTCATTTTAAATTTCTTAATTTCAGTTATTGTACATTTGCAGTTCTACACTGCTTCAGCACCTCATTGAAGCCCTCATAGAGTTTAATATTATCCAAAAATGGCTATATCTCATAAAAGCAGGGGCCACCAAACTGCTGTGGCACCCACTGGGTTCCCTGAAGTTGCTGGTAAGTGATGTCAGCTTTTGAGTCCTCACCATTACTCCCTCCTGAATCCCCAGTGATGTCACAACCCCTCAGTATGCATGCCCTGCAGTAGAGCCAGTAGCCATGCCAGCTGAGCCATTACTCCTGGCTGCTGGGGTGCAGCAGCAGGTACACCAGCTGCAGGTGGTTAGGCAGCTGCTGGAAGGTGAGCAGGTGCTGGCCTGAATGCAGCTCTCATCTGAGGGGCTTGGTGAGCTGAAGCACCATGCAGAAAGTACAGTTGTGGTTTCCACATGGCATCCTTAGCTTGGTGTCTAGAAATGCAAAATTGCAAAGGATCTCAAACTAAATGTTTAAAGTTTCTTTAGTGGTTGCTCTAGAGGATAAATACACATCTTTTTTAACATTACAGTGCACTTTAGATTAATCTTAACTCAATTCCAGTAAAATACAGGATCCTTTCTCTAGTTTAGCTCCAGTATTCTTCCTCATTTTATGGACTTACTTTCACATGTTTTATACCTGTTGGTTGTAAATTCAGCAGTGCAGTGTAAAAATTACTGTGTTCTTCATTCTTGCCTCTTTTAAGGAAGTTAAAGAAGCAAATTAGAAAAAACAAATCTGTACAGTCTTTTATATTAACCTACATATTTCTAGTGCTCTTTCTCCCTATGGATTCTAATCACCATCTTTAATAATTTCCTCTTAGTCTAAAGGGGTTCCTTTAATATTTCTTGCAGTAGAAGTCTACTATCAGCAAGTCTCTTATTATGTATCTGTGTCTTTATTCTGCCCTGTATTTTTTGAAGGATGTGGTCCTATTGTCTGATTCAAGGCTGGTAGTCATTCTTGGGACCTGGTGAGTGTGTTGTTTCATTGCCTTCCAGCTTGCTCTTGACAGATGATAAGTCAGCTATTAATTCTGCTGGCCTCCTACAGAAAGCAACATACTTGCTGCTTTCAGGATTTCCTTTTTGTTTCTGTCTTTCAGCTGTTTAGTCCTGCTATGTCAAAATGTATAAAAGTTTGTATCTTACAAATACAGTTTGCTGAGGTTTCTTCGGGTCTCTTAAAAGTATAGTTTAAAGTTTTCCATCAAATTTGGGGAGTTTTTTGCCATTATTTCTTTAAATACTTTTTCTGCTTCTTTGTCCTCTTCTCCCTCCAGGACTCCCAGTGTGCTTGATGATTTCTGGGGCTTTATTTTTCATTAGTTTTTCGTCCTGTTTTTCATTTTGGACAACTTCAGTGGATCCGTCTTCAGTTCACTGAGTCTGTCCTCTGTCATCCTGAATCTACTCTTGAAGCCTTTTCAGAACATTTTCATTTCAGTTATTATACTTTCAACTCCAGAAATTCTTTTTAAAAATAATTTCTATTTCCTTGAGAGTCTCTGTTAATTCCTTCTCATATTTTTCTTTAACTTTTTCAACATGGTTTTCTTTAGTTCTTTGAACATATTTATAGAAGCTGCTTTGTCTGCTGGTTTCTTTTGTCTGCTAAATTCATCTGGGGACACTTAAAGGAAATTTTCTATTGACTGCTCATTTTTCTCAGTATGGATCATATCTTGCTGTTTCTTTGCAGAACTATTCATTTTTTTTGTTGAAAACTGTACATTGAGAATTTTAGCAACTCTAGATTCGCATTATTCCTCCCTGTAGGTGGTAATTGTTTCTGCTCTATGTTTGTTTGTTAAGTAACTTGCTCAGGCTGAATCTCTTAACTCTGTCTCCCTTGCAGCTCAGTTAATTTTATATTTGTTTATTTTCCAAGTCCTGTTTGCAAAGGTTTATTCTTGTGTCTGTATAGATTAGTGGGAAGCCTGTGATTCAAGGAGCAGAGGTGGCTTTTGGCCATATCAAGCCACGGAGGTTCTGCTCAGTGTCAGTGTAGCAGCGTAGAAAGCAAGTAAATTCAGAGCTGGGGCCTTTTCAAGTTAACTTTGGCTTCTTTTACTTTCCTTTGGGCTTATTTTATTTTAAGATAGGGCCTCACTGTGTTGCCAGACTGGGCCTAAACTTACCCAGGTGATCCTCCTGCCTCTGCTTCCCAGCTGTCTGGGATTACAGGCACATGCCTTGGTACCTGACTTCCTAGGCCCCTTTTTAAAATTCTCCTTTCCATGTATGTGCAGCCTAAGAGATGTAAGAAGCTTGTGGCTGGTTTTAACCTTGTCCAGTCTGCACTGTTTGTATACAGCTTCAGCCTGCATATGCTTGGTCCAGCTATCTTGGCTAGTTGGTCCATTTACGCCAACATCCACCTCTGAAATTGTCACTGGGCATGAGCATCTCCCACTGCTCCACATCAAATGAGCTCCCTCAGACCCCAGCAAGGAAGTCAACAGTGTCAGTCCCCACAGCCTGCTCCACCCTGTCTCCAGCAGGGGAGGAAGGCACACAGAAGCAAGGAGAGAAGGGAGCAGCCACAGAATGTTACAGTCATACTGAAAGCTCAGCAAGTTTTCAAGTATATACACTTCTCAGGTGGCCTTTGGACTTGGTTAATTCCAGAGCACTGATTCGGTTGTTTCGTATAGACTTCATGAGGCCACCTAGGAGCTGGTCTGATGTTTGTGTACCAGTTGGAGATAGTTTATCATATCAAGGTAAGACTTAAAATTGTTGCTCTTGTCACAAAAGATTTCTTAATGTGTTAAATTGAAATTTGATTCTTAAACTAAATAGAGTGTCAGATCTTTCCTGTGGATCTCTTGAACTTTCTCATATCTCATTAAGGCTCTGAAAAATCACCGTGGTTTTGCCTTTTATAAAACAGCTTTCTACCAAGTGGCCAGTGGTCATAGAAATGATTTTTTCAGCTTTTGTAACATAACTGCAGTTCACTTCATAGAAAGCTCTGTTTCACTCTTGATGTGTCTTTTACAGGTCGCTTTGAAGAGGAATTTATCAAAATGCGCATGGAGAGACTTCAGGCCTGGATGACCAGGATGTGCCGGCACCCAGTCATCTCAGAGAGCGAAGTCTTCCAGCAGTTCCTGAACTTCCGAGATGAGAAGGTAAGACAGCTGACCATATCATATGGTGTCAGGAAAGTGAGTGTTCTCACAGTCACACTGCAGGCATATGTGAAAGGAGTTAAAAGCATGTTGCTTAATTATCTCTTACTCCCTCCAAAGACAGGAAAGGGACAGAAACCTAAATCCCAACCATAGCGGGTAGTCCTGCAGTATGAAAAAACTGTTAGCCAGAGGGGTCTTAGACATGGGCTGGTAAGCAGGCAAAGTGGATTAACTTGGATGAGCAGTTTTCTCAAAGGTGCTCTTAAAAAGAGGGCAGACCCCAACTGATATGAGAGGTGCTGTTAGCATAAAGTGAAGGGAATTCCTCTGGTCCCCTTTGACCTAACAGTGCCACAGCTTCTAGAAGTAAAGTAGTGTCAAAGATGAACCATCCCTCTCCATCACTGTAGTCATCATTTCTTCATAACTAGTTGAGTCCAAAGTAAATGCCTGTCTGTATCCCCCCATTCCCCCTTGGACAGTCTCTGCCACTGGTCATTTCTTTCTCATTACAATCAAGAAAAACTGGCTGCTCGATATCTCATCACTGTCTTGAAAATAGTTTTCTCTCTTAATAAGCTTTCACTGTACTTATTGTAACTTTTTATTCTCTAAAGATATTTATTGTCATTTTCTTCTGTCATAGTTGTGTTCCTCTTCTCATAACAAATATTGCCTATTTTAGAAAACATTCTAAAGAGTAAAAGCATGAATTAGCTCAGAAGCAGCAGCAGATGCTAAATATATTATGATCCTGGAAAAAATGTTACAGTTATTTTTATTTTTATCAAATAAAAGAATATCATGTACCCTGTTGGACCTGCCAGAGATTTACCTGCTAAATTTCCTTATAGTATTTTTCTTCCCTTGTTGAAGTGAAAGATACTTGCAAAAAGTGTAAATATTAGGACTCTCTTTTTATATATGCTTAACAGACATATGCATGCACTTACCATAGTATAAATATTTGGGCCTCAGTTTCAGTTATTGCTTCTTTCTAGAGAAGACTGGTATATTCAGTTTGTTTTATGTCACCAATAAAATACTGAGGTATCCAAGCATTTCTTCATTAATTTGTATCTATTAGATCATAGGTTAGCTTTGCAAGCTACTCTACCACACCCTAGTTTTTCTGCTAAAAAGAGAAATTTATTCACAGTATTTATGTCTGAAGCTGTATAGTAGTGAAACTAAGTTCTCTGAGTTTTAATTGTTTGTTACAAAACCTGTATCAAAGCTGCTTCAAGTTTATCGTCTTCTGGCTTCCCACAGGACTTTAACAAGGGCTCGTTATGTTGGTTTTCCAAGGATTTGATTTATAAAACACTTCTGAAGGTCATGTTTTCTGCATAGAATAGTTTAAAAATAATAAATCGAAGACATTGGTTGTTTTGTGTTTTGTTTAATGACTGCCACTTTCAAAGTCTGATCAGCTTGTCAAAATGGTGCAAGAGAATAAAAAAAAAAGAACTTAGGGCCCCTGACCTCTAGTCTCGCCTCTATTTCTACCTACTTCTGTGATTTTTGTCAAAATGTTTGTTCTCTTTGGACCACAAGCTAAATGGTAGTGTAAAACTAGAAAAACTGTCATTCTTTGATTATTAGTAGCAAGTATAATAAACACAGAAAATCCCAGGGGCTGGGGATTTTACTCAGGGGCAGGAAGTGCACCTGCCTTGTTAGGTGCAGGGTCTTGAGTTCAATCCCTGGTACCAAAAAAATTCCAAAGAATATGCATATAAATTACTAGAAATAAATGATTATTAAGGTAGCTGGATACAGTAAATTCCATGTTTTTCAGCAATAAACAAATTATAAGTTTAAAAATGCCATCATTTATAATAGTACCAAAAGTATTAAATGTCTAGGAATAAACCAAGAAAATGTACAGTAGATCGATACTGAAAGCTATGAGATATTAACAGAAGTCCTAAGTCAATTTTCCAGTATGAATTGAAGAACAATAAAGATGTCATGTGTAAAAAAATCAAAGTGCTAAGAGTAATAAGGTGCTCTTGGAAGAAAAAGTAGCAGGATAACTGTACTGGATATCAAAACTCACTGTAGAACTAAAATAGTGTGAAAAATGTAGTGTTGGCATAAAGAACAGAAGCATGTCCGAAGAGCAGAACAGAGTAGCAGTGAGTGTAGAAGGGAAGGAGTAGTCTTCCATAAATGACGCTGGCCCCTCTGGGGCATCACAGGGAAAGGTGAAATGTGGTCATACTTTTTAAACAGCCTCACCTGTTAAAGACACATATCAAAATATTTATGGACAAAACTATATTATGTCTGAGATTTCCTTTAAAATAAGAAAAAGTACAGCGAGTCAGTAGAATGGAAAGGACTCACTGTTTTAGAATAAGATCAGCCACCCACATGAGAGGGGTGGGGCCAGTGCTTCAGGCACCTTCTTCCTAGTTCACAGTCCTGAGGCCAAGTTCAAGACCAATTGCCATCTCTCTGCACTGTGGCAGGAATAGTAAGACAGGAGTCTGACAGTGTCTTCCACTCTTTGAATATTAGTGGAAGGGGAGGGCAGCTGACATTGTAACCAAAGGAGGCATATGATTCTAGACTCATTTCAAGGAAAAATATTGGGAGCGGCAGCAGCGGTTCTTGGACAGGACTCTAAAGGCTAAAGTTGAAGAAATTTAACCAGTTAGCAAGAAAGTTGGAAATAAAATTCTTCCCTCAGAATGTGTCACAAGCTAGCATAGCTCCTTGCTTTAGTGATAAAGAATATTAAAACTAAAGAATAAATCTATAAGAAAAAGCTTTGATTAAAAGTTGATGAAAATCAGAGGAGCATAGTTCTGACAAAGATCAACCTGGTCTTTTAACAAGGAACTTAAGAGCATACAGGGAAAGTATGCCCACTTGGTAGCTAGAGTGGCACACTCTGATGTAGGGGTTCAACTGGCCTGCCCATAAAAGCAGGTCAGTTTTTAAAGATTAGCTGAGGTGGGCCAGGATCTAGTTATTTCCCATCCTCATTCTGTACCTCAGATTGAATGCTCCTGACTTGAAGAGCAGTTTGGTTCCCATGTGAGTAATCCTCTTGCTTAGAGGGGCAGTTTTAGTCTTGTGAGGCTGTGCTGGAATCCAGGACAACTCTGAGTTTAAGGCAGTGGAGATTCTGGGCAATGCTGAATGTCAGTAATCTTATCCTAGCATCTTCTGTCTTCAACAGTAAGGTAAATTTAGGTCTAATAAACCTTGTTTTGCCAACTTTTAGACATATACTCCTTAAGTGACTTAACATGCTTATATGCAGAACTGAGAAAGATTTGACCCACATTTTCACAAAATGAAGACCAAGCCTTATTTTACTTTAAATTACCTATTGGGCATTTATAGGCCCATGTCTTGCCTACTTTTCTTGTTGCTGGGACAAAATACCTAACACCCACAAATCAAAAGAGTAAAGGTTCAATTTAACTTGTACAGTTTGTAGAGGTTTCAGTCCACAATTGGCTGGCTTCATGCGAGGACAGCATGGCAGAGGAGAAACAGTTCATGGTGTGGCAGGCCGGAAGCAACAGCAACAGCAGCGAGCCTCCCTTTTGCTTTTATGCCATCCAGGCTACAAGCCTATTGGATGTTACCACCCATACCTAGGGTGAGCCTTCCCAGCCACACCTAGAACCATGCTAAACCAATCAGTAGGCTAATCTATCACATCCTTAATCTAATATTATACACCCATGATCCACCCACTCCCAAAAGCCCCATTTTGGAGTGCCTGAGGCTTTAGGAGACATTTTAGATATAAACTGTAACATTCCATATGAAAAAAAAAATGACAGTTCTTAGCAAAAACTACTTTTAAGTCCCTGACTGCCTCAGAAGAAAACACAAATCATGCTTTTGATGAGTAATAAGTTAAGGGTTCAGGAGTTTGTTCTTTGTCCCTCTGGTGGTCTTTGACTATGTCATATGGAAAGAAATAGACACCAAAGAAGTTCTGGATGACAAAGGTTATTTCCATCTCTCTGTGTCCTTGTCTCTCTCTATTTCTCTCAATAGAGTCTTCTAAATTGCCCCAGGTTGGCCTCAAACTTGCAATCCTTCTGCCTCAGCCTTGCGAGTATCCAGGATTACAGGCATACAACACCATACTTGGCTAAAAAGGATTACTTCTTTAGTAATATTTAGAGATTATTTATTTAGAGCTGTTGACAGTCTTGGAAAATATGTAGACTAAAATCACTATGGAAACTGCATCATATGAAATTACACATAGGTAATGTCTGTGTATCTCTTATAAAACTGATATTTTTTAAAAAGATTAATAAAATGCTAATAATTGAAGCCAAGTCTGTGAGGACTTATACTTTTCAGTTTTTCTATGTCTTTGAGAGTTTCCATTGTAAAAAAAAAATTTTTTTTTTTTTTAATAATTCTAGGAGGGCTGAGGATTTAGCTCAGAGGTACCATACCTGCCTCACAAGCAAAAGGTACTGAGTTCGATCCCCAGTACCACCAAAAAAATAATAATAATTCTAGGGCTGGGGATTTAGCTCAGTGGTGCCATCACCTGCCTTGCAAGCATAAGATCCCAAGTTTGATGCCCAGTACCCCCAATAATAGTAATTCTATATGGTTCAGAGACATAAATGTGAAAAGAAAAAGCAACACAATGAGCTTCCTTGGAGGTGACCTAGGAGAATATCTTCATACCCCTAGCATAGGGAAGGTTTCTGAAATAAGATATGAAAAAGAGTGACCATACAGAAGGACATGGATGTTAGACTACACTAAAATTAAGAACTTATTTTCATCAGAAGAGCCATTAAAAGTGAAAACCTACTAAGTAGGAAATATTTGTAACATTAATAACAAAGGGCTACGTGTTAGAATGTATGAAAACCCATATAAATGATATGAAAAATAATCAGCCCAGCAGACCAGTAGGAAACTTGATAATGTACTTCAGAAAAGAAGGTATCTGAACCACCAACAAACAGAAAAGTACAGTACCAAGTTCATTAACAATTGAAGAAATGCAAATTAGAACCACTAGAGGATTAACACTCAACACTCTGCAGATTTGCTAAAATAAAAATGACCTTGCCAAATGTCTTCTTGGAGAAGTAAGATGCTGCCAGGACTCACACTTTGCTGGTGTGGGTAGAAATGAGTAAGACAGTTTGGAAAACAGTCTGGGATTAGCTATAGAAGTTGAACACAGTCAGGACCCGGCATCTTTACTCCAGGATGTGTACTGGATAGAAATTCAGTACATACCCACCAGAAGACATGTGCATCACAATCACAATTCTATTCAACTTGATAGGAGTGGTTACCACTAGGAGAATAAATAAAATAGGGAATATTCATACAGTGGAAGATTATACAATGGTGAAATGAGTGAACAACAGCTGCACAGCAGTGTGAATGTAGGTTAAGCAAAAGAAATCAGGCACTAAACATGCATGCTGTGGCATTCTTTGCTAATTCACAAAAGTAAGAAAATAGTAATTTGGGAGCTGACTCTGGGGATTTGGAAGATCAGTTTGATTCTGCTGTCTACTTTAATATTGTACTGTTGCTGTCATTTGCAGGAATGGAAAACTGGAAAGAGGAAGGCTGAGAAAGATGAGCTGGTGGGAGTTATGATATTTTCCACCATGGAACCAGAGGCACCTGACTTGGACTTAATAGAAATGTAAGAGATGCTTCCAAACTTTCCTTCTCAGTGCGCATCCACCCTTTGGCTGACAGCCTGGGCCAGGATAGCCGCAGCTGGAATTCACATTGTCAGACGAAGATGAGAGCTTATGAAATGAGTGGGGTTTGCAGGCAGATGACAAAGAAAACACCGTGTACATAGACGTAACATCTTTTAAACGTAACATCAGATTAAGATCTGCTTCCTCTTTACCTTGAAGTCAGTGATTTCATAGTTGACACAGTGTTGGTTCCAATAAAGTATAATGAAACAAAGTGGCAGTGAGCCATAACACCTGCTTCAGACCTAGCAGAGCCAAAAGCTTTTGAGCACTGCTTTGAAGGAAGCAGTTTCTAACGCTTGTTCTGTCTGTTTTTAAATCTCTTTTTAGTCATTTACTCTTTAATACAGGTTCAGTTATAATTTTGAAGTTATTAAATAAGAACTAATAAGAAATCTTGGATTTTCTAGTTTTGTGGTTTTTGTTTTTTGTTTTGGTACTGGGGATCAAACTCGGTACCTTGCACTTTCAAGACAGACAGTGGAACTACTGAGCTAAATCCCCAGCCCTGGAATTTTTTAGTTTTAAGAAACTTTTACGAAATCATTGCTTGTGTGTTTCCAAAAATACAGGGGGGAAACACACACACACACACACACACACACACAAAAAAAAAAAACATGCATAATAGTCTGCCACTTACTTGGAAGAATAAAAAAATTGTTAATGCTATTGGTATATAGTCTTCCAAACCTTCTGTATATAGCTATTAGGAAATGAGCTATTTCAATAAAAGTAGCCTCACTATACATTCTGATTTTTTAAAATTATTTTTAATTTCTTTTTATTTTTGATTCGTCATGGGAATTGAACCCTTGGCTTCGCACCCACATGTTACCACTGAGCTACATCCTCCAGGCTGTACATTCTGTTTTATATTATGCTTTTTTCATTCAGTAGTGTACTGCAGTCTTTGCAGTTGGTACTTTTTTTTTTTTTTTCTTGGACCTGGGATCTGAACTCAGAACCTTGTGCTTACAAGACAGGCACAGCATCACTGAGCTAAATCCCTGGCCCAGTTGGTACTCTTTATACCCTTTAGGAGCTCATGTCTTAGGAACACTAGGTGGTACAGACCCACCTAGTTTTTAACCTGTGTTTCATTAAATTCCTGTTTGAGTGAAGGAAAAGCTACCATTACCATCCTTTAAATTTCTGTAAGATATTTGAGGTGATAATTTTACCTTAGAATAATTTTACTTAAAATTCACACAGAATTGAAGAAAGGAAGCAAAGTTAAAATATAAGTGGCAGAACCAGAATCTAGCTTGTTTTGAGATTGATTTAATCAAAGGACAGTTGTTAATGCAGGAAAACAAGTGCACAGATAAGTCTTTGTGTGACTGATGGTTCTCTCTGCCTACAGAGAACAGAAGTGCGAAGCTGTGGGCAAATTCACCAAGGCCATGGATGATGGTGTGAAGGAGCTGCTGACCGTGGGGCAGGAGCACTGGAAACGCTGCACAGGGCGTAAGTGCCATCCTCTGGGCTGGGCTTTGTGGTGTGGTCTTTCTGAGGGTCCTGCCTCACCCAAAAGGGACTGCAGCAAACCACAGTGGTGCAACTCCCATAGCCCTTAGCCTGACCTGCTTCTCCACCCTAGCTAAACAATAGAAAACTAACTTGCAAAGCCAGTCCAAGAAGTCTCTTTAAAAAACACTGCAGCCGGGTATGATGGTGCACGCCTGTAATCCCAGCACTCAGGAGGCTGAGTCAGGAGGATCGCTGTGAGTTCGAGACCAGCCTAAGCTACATAGTGAGTTGCAGGGCAGTCTCAACTACATAGTGAGACCCTGTCTCAAAAAACTATAGGTGGTAGCGCACACCTGTAATCCCAGCATTTGGGAGGCTGAGGCAGGAGGATTGCTATGAGTTTGAGACCAGCCTGGGCTACATAGTGAGTTCCAGATCAATATCAACTACATAGTGAGATCCTGTCTCAAAAAAAAAAAAAACACTGTAGGACCAGAGATTTAGCTCAGTAGTTCCCGTGCAAGGATCCAAGTTTGATCCCTGGTACCAAAAAAACACAGTATGTTAGCTAAAAAAGTTCCTGTCACTTTGGGTTTTATAATCTATGGAAGGTTAACCTCTTTTTTTCATTTTTAGAGAATACTTGCACAATTGCTTTTAATCTTAGGATTTTACTTTTAATCTTTTTCCGTTTAGTAACATTGTATAATTTTCAGAAAAAACCATTATAGTTGGTGAAAGCATAGTAGATGGGTCAGAGACCCGGCTGCTGTGGAGGGAGAATGACCCATCAGCCATGGCCTTCCCTGGCTCTGAGAACATCTCCCCGCTTTATCCTTCTCATGTGCACTGTCACCCTTCTGAGCCACTTCCTCTAACCCAGAATTGTGCAGCTCTGTTGTTAAATAGCTCATGATGGCATAACGCTGTCAGATGTCCAAGTGACGCTGTTCTACAAAGTATAAATAAAGGAATTTATTTGTAAAAGTTTTAGTTATAAAAACTCTTACAAAGTTCTCACAAATCATTTAAGCCTCTGTATTCTTTGAAAACTTCATTTTAAAGTGAGTACAGATCTTCAGAGTTTTAAGGCTATCGCACAAATACAGGATTACTTTTTTAAATTTGTGACACTGGAGATTGAACCCAGGACCTTCACACTGAGCTAAGCCCCAGCCCTTTTTGTTATTTTATTGGTCTTGTTAAGTCACAGAGTTGCCCGGTCCAGGTTCAGTCTTTTGAACCTCAGCCTCTCGGAGTGCTGGGATGACAAGCTTGCACAGCCACGCCCAGGGTAGGTTTTCTATTTACTATTTTGTTTTGTTTGAGACAGGGTCTTACTATATAGTTCGAACTGGCCTTGCACTATGTAGTCCAGGCTGGCCTCAAACTCTCAGCAGTCCTCCTGCATCAGCCCAAGTGCTAGGATTATAGACGTGCACACACCCAGTTGGGATTATAATTTCTTTTACAGAATTAAACCTTTTACATCTGATGGCTGTGCATTTTCATGCCTTATATAATCCATAAAGCCTACTTTATAAAATAAAGAATATTGACATAAAGCTGCTCTTGTTGGGGAGAGAAGAGATTGAGGCAGTTTGTTTAGGATTTCACTCAGGTATATCTTCTTTTACAAAATAGTTTTTTAAAAATTCCTAAACGTAAAGTAAAAACCACATGATGAAGTACAAGGTGTGTTTGTGTCTTTAACCCCAGGAAGAGACAAAAACTGAAGCATAAAATGGTAATTTAATTCCTAAAGTTAACTGAGCAGATATAGTTTGGATTCAGGTGTCCTGCTAACTTGCAGCTTGTACTCAAGCAGTAAAAGGCACTGGTGTACCTGAGGGACTATGAACAGAGCAAACGAGAAGATGTGGAGATTTCTCTGGCGGTTGTCCGGAGTGACCTCGAATCCTGGCATTTTAGCACCTTAGAAGGTGCTTAGGGTGGGACCTTGGGAATCACTGAGTCATCCGTCCTACTCGGGAGAAACCACCACCACCCACCTCGTAGCGCCCCACTGCCATGGTTTTTGCCAGGCTTCATTCTTTCCATTGTGGGCTGGTTGGTCACTGATTTGCACATTACTTTTGGCTCATGGTTTATGTGCGCCTTATTTTCCCAAGCCTCCACATAGAAATAAAAAACAGTTGATTGGGCCAGGGATTTAGCTCAGTGGTTCTACTGCCTACCTCACAAGCACAAGGACCCAAGTTCAGTCCCCGGTATCCAAAAAAAAAGAACAGTTGATTAAAGAACTCATTAATGGAAAAAAAAACTCACTTTTGCATCAGTACTTATTAAACAATATAGTCTATTTTTAACCATCTCGTGTCTTTTTTTTTTTTCTTTGAGATAGGGTTTCACTATGTAGTTCAAGCTGGCCTTGAACTAATGCCTTATGAACTCATGTCCTCCTATCTCAGCCTCCCAAATGCTGGAATTACAGGTGTGCACTGCCATACCCAGCCTCAGATGTTTTTTATTATAATAAAGTAATCACTAGAAAATATTTAAATCCTACTTCAGTTTGCTAAGAGGACCAGTTAACAATTTATTCTTTTTTTCTCTTTCAGCATTGCCTAAGGAATATCAAAAGATAGGAAAGGCCTTGCAGAGCTTAGCAACAGTGTTTAGTTCTAGCGGTTATCAAGGTATGTCTTTATTTTTTATTATTTTTTTTCTTTTTATCATATAATTATACCTATCTGTGGAATACAGTATAATAATTCAATGCATGCATACAATGTGTAATGATAAAATCAGAGTAGCATTTCCATCTTATCATTTCTTCATGTTTGGAGCCTTCCAGCACTCTCTTCTAGTTCTTCATAAAATGTACAGTAGGCTATTGTGAACTGTACTTACCCTACTGTGATATACAGCAATAGAAGTACCTGAACTTGTTCTATCCTTCTACCCTTCCTAACCTCCAGTTACCACTATTCTGTTCTCTCCTATTTTGAGATCAATTTTTTAGCATCCATATTTAAGAGAGAACATGCCTTTCGCATCTTACCCTACCTGCCACCTCCCCAGGATCTCATAGGCAGGCGAAACTTTGCCTGTGGAAGCACCCTTGTCACTGAGGGACACTTGGCCAGGCTAAACACTCAGGACATTTACTGCCTCACTTTATGACTTTGAAGAAAAGTATAGAATTGTTTTGTTTGTTTGCCTTCCTCTACTCTCAGATATAGCTCTTTTATTTTAATATAACAGGTGGCTGGGGTATGTAGCATTCTACCCATCATTTCAACTGTATGCCAAACCTGAGGTTTTTCTGATAAAAAGGCTAAATTTTTTAAAAGGTCATTCCAAGGAACAGTGTTTGACTAAGTATACATTTGTTGCCTTAAGGCATAATTTGTGTATGCTTCCTAGTGGTAGTTGGACTTCTTGTACTTTCACGTTGGCAGTACTTATGAGTTGTTCTTCTTTAAAAATGTGGTACCTGTTAAAGTTGAGTATCTCCTGTCTGTATATTAATTATCTCAGTGATAGATTGGCACTTCACCAGGGTGCTTACTCTGATTCCCAAATAGGACAGGGCTTTGGATATCCAGACAGGTCTTTGGGTGTTGGTCCATCACCAGAATGTAAGATTTGGGGCTCCCACATGTAAGTACCATAGTTCTGGCTAACCCTGTCTTACAGTCAGCATTCAGATTAGAAGAGAGCCTCTAGGGTTAGTCTGAAGAACCTGAGATTAGCAAGCAAAGTCTTTGGGTCAGGATGACAAGCAGATGATGGGAAGCCAGCACTAAACATATCCACTGGCTGGGCACTAGTCAGGTGTCCAGGTGCTGTTACACTTCTGGAGCTCTGTGATATCCAGACAGGAAGAGAGTGCTTTGGAGACACTAAGAAGCTACTGGTTAACTTCAATGGCACCTTTGTGTGTCAGAACTCACCTACAGCTGAGGATGGAAAAGCTCTAAGCAGCATAAAGGAAAAGAAACAATGAACAACAGAGAAAGGAGGAATAGAAGATGTGAGTGACAGCAGGACCAAGGCCACCACAGTGGTAGTGGCCCCCTGCTGGAAGGTAGGCAGTGAGAGGTAGTCTATGTCCTTTGCCTGAGTGCTCTTCCCTTTAATCCCTACAGAGAGCACTGAGTTTCCTTCACATTTCAATTCCTGCATGTTGTGCTGTCAGCCAGTATGTTATTAAACATCATATCACACACAGCACTTTCGCAAGTGTTAAAATTACTCAAATGTTTTATGTTAAGTACCATGTAGTTACTGTATTCATATCCATGTGGCTTCTCCTGTTTCAAAGGACGATGACTGATGAATTTTAAGTACTGTCTGGGATCAGTGCTACACTATGTGATCTTGTGATAATATAAATGAGATTGATGTCTGAGGACATTGCTCATATCACTTTCACTTTTTTTAGCAGTATGTTCTAACACTGGAATAGTACTAAGACTGTTAACCTGACCCCTGCCAAACCCACGAAACATACCATATTCTTATAGGCTATCATATTGAAATACTAATTTAAAATTTTAAAGGATTACATTTAGGAGAGGAGAGGTAAACTTCTGATAATTTCTTGTTTTGTAGATTTGACTTTGGAAACATATGAATGTTTTTCATAATTATTAGAAAACATTTACATCAAAATGAGAGAGGATCCCTTATAACCAAAAGCAAAATAAAACACATGAATGATATCTCAAGATAAGGGCATAACCAATTAGAGAGGAATTAGCTAAGATCACCTTAAAATAGCAGTCTGAAAGACTGCAAAAGAATTTCAGTTGTTTTCACTTATCATATAATTAATATAATGTTGTATTGATAGTCTGAAACTATTTTACATAGTGTATGGTAAAGATTTGTTAATAATAAGATTTTTTTAAATATAAAAGTTTTAAAACAAACTAAGAAAATTCCCAGAGTCCTAAATTTATTGAAAATATCAGTATGAGCTCATTATGTGTTTTCTTTCTTTTAAAAAATGCACTGTGCTCTACTCTGTTCACTGAAAAGGACTAGAAACAGTTTGCCATCCATCCATTTCCTAGCTTCACACCACGTCTCACCACAGTGAGCCAGGCTCCTATTGTAAGAACACCAGTGCCGGTTTGAAGAACTTTCCACTGGCCAGTAAAAAATCTGAGCATTAGTTACAGTACTAACTGTAATCTTTTCAGGTGAAACAGATCTCAATGATGCAATAACAGAAGCTGGAAAGACTTATGAAGAAATTGCTAGTCTCGTGGCAGAACAGGTACTAACATACAGATTCAATTAAGATTTTATGCTCTCTGATCTACATATTTGAAACCTATTTTAAGACAAATCCAGGGCTGGGGATTTAGCTCAGTGGTTCTGCCACCTGCCTCGCAAGCACAAGGTCCTGAGCTCGATCCCCAGTACCAAAAAAAAAAAAAAAAAAAAAAAAAAAAAAAAAGACAGATCCAAATAGATATCTTCCTCTTTTCATTTGGTAGATATCTTTGTTAAATGTATTTGATAATAGTGTTTCTTAGGGTAAGTCAAAGTAGATGGATAAATGTGCTGTCAAGAAAGCTAAATAGGACCAGGGGTTTAGCTCAGTGGTTCTGCCACCTGCCTTGCAAGTGCAAGGTCCCAAGTTCGATCCCTGGTACCAAAAAAAAACAAAACAAAAAAAAAAAAGCTAAATAGCCAGACACAGTGGTGCACACCTGTAGTCTCAGCACTCTGGAAGGCTGAGGGAAGAGGATTGTAAGTTCAAGCCCATCTTGGACATTTAGTGAGACTTGTCTCAAATTAGAAAAGCTAGACGTGGTGGCACACATCTGTAACCCAGCACACTGGGAGGCTGAGGTAGGGTGATTGCAAGTTAAAGACCAGCTTGGGTCATTTAGACCTTGTCTAAAAAAATATGTATTTGTGTGTGTAATAAATAGATGAGTGGGTGAATGGCTAGGGATATAGCTCAGTGTAAAGGTTGTAGGTTCAATAACTACTACCACAAAAAGAAAAAGAAAATCTAAATGAAACTGGGGATGTGGCTTAGTGTCAAGAGTCCCTAAGGCCTTGGATTTGATCCCTGGAACAAAAAAAAAAAAGAAAAGAAAAACAAGGAAATCTAGAGCTAGAGATGTAGCTCATCACTAGAGCACTTGCCTAGCATACATTAAGCCCAAGGTTCAATCCCTACTATAAGAAAGAAAAAAAGAAGAAAATGGGGAAGAGGAAAGATCTAAATGAGTGCCTTCCAGTATTGATGGTCTGCTCCTGCCCATCCAGGATTATAATGCAACCAAAAAATGTTAGTCTACTTCGCCTTTCTGCATCTGTTAATGACTTTGGCCATGTCTGTCATGTATGGTTCTTAGAATTTAATAGCTAATAAATTAAAAAATGTATCTTCTATACTCTCCGGCCTCTTTGTTACGTGTTAGTCTTTTGTAACCTAATTTCTATTCTTTTTATAGATAGGAAGTTCCCTTAAGGGGAATTATCATCTAAGTTATTTTAAATCCTTAAATTTAAAAATTTCAGATGACTTCTTGAAAAATGGAAAAATTTTAAAGTTGCCACCTAAGAGAATTACCAGGTTTTTAAAATGTTTTTATATTCTGTATTAAAATACAAATATTAAATTGTAACAACTTATTTGCCTGTTTGTAAACATACAGTACTAAGTTTTTTTCTCTTAGTGTTATTTAGGGAACAGGAAAGGGGACATTACCAGAACCCCTGCAGTGAGCGCTGGTCTCCTGTGAGCCAGGGCTAATTAAAGAATAAAAACAGGAAACGAAACTTAGAGAGCTGGATCTTGGGACTGATCGGTGCTGCTCTAGGCTACAAAGACAAAGGCCCCTAAGAACATCCAGTATTTATTGAATACAGCCATGGGAAGGAATAGGGAGCATCTAGTGAAATACTGCCAAACAGTTGGCATGATGGCACCAGGCAGGGTTGTAAGGGAGTAAGCACTGTTTATCTTGCTTGGATGGAGCAAAAAGGTAGTGGGACCAGGGTCAGTTAGCTGGCAAACCACTAGGTCAGAGAGATGCCATAATTCAGGGGAAAGGATTTTAATTGGGATCGCACTGACCTCAGCTGCATGTAGCTTAGCAGAGCCCTGCCACTTCATAGACCAGGACTTAGGCCTCTATGACAGACATTAGCAAAGAAGCAGTACTAGCCCAGCTCTGCTATCTGACATGCCCATTTGAGTCATGTAGGGCTTCTGTCTGACTCCTGATGTAAAACAGTATAGCCAAATTAGGGAAATCAAGAAGCATATACCAGGGCTAGGGATTTAGCTCAGTGGTTCTGGCACCTACCTTACAATCTCAAGGGCCGTAGTTTGATCCCCAGTACCAAAAAAAAAAAAAAAGAAGAAGAAGAAGCAGCATATACCACTCATAGCCCGCTAGTACTGGGCAGGGATGTCTGCTACAGTGTTGTTTTGGACCACCACAAAATACATGATTTTACAAACCAACCTAAAAATTGCATAATGTTTTATCATTTTCTTTACTATCTATGATTCAGAGCATAATAGTCTTGGGGATTATTTTCTTTTAAGAAAACTAATCAGAATGCTTAGCACTCAGTACATGGAGAATTTGGTTAATACAATTCTCACATACTAGTTTCCTTGACCTTGATTTTCTGAATTCCTCTACCAGTAACAACCAGCCTGTGTCTTGTTGTAGCCAAAGAAAGATCTCCATTTCCTGATGGAATGTAACCATGAGTATAAAGGCTTTCTCGGCTGCTTCCCAGATATCATTGGTGCTCATAAGGTAACTTGACCATAGGCATTCACATCAGAGGACAGCAGGTAGATTGGTTTCAGACATACACAGTGCCGTCCGTGTAGTTTTATATCTTTATTTATGAAAAAGCAACTGTAATTCCCACAAGGAAGATTTTTAAGATAAATTTGAAAATTGATTTGGGGAGTCCTCACATTTTAACTCTCATTAATTTTTCTTTCCCCTTTTCAAAATTTGTGTGTTACCTCCATCACGAGTAGCTCACCAGCTGTGGTGTGTGGTACTTGTTTATTGAGATGTCCTTGGATTTCTTAAGAAAGGCTCTACAAAGGACTGGTCTGTGATCTTAACAGTGTTGCCATGTCAGCATTTCAGAGCATTGCTTTGTCATTTTGGGTTTCACAAAGTGGTAGCATAGCTACATCACCTTTGAATAACTTCCAGTAATGTGAAACTGAGCAGTTACATACAGGAATGTATGTCAGCAGAATTAGAGTTGTAGGAATGGAGCCTACTTTATGCACAGAGTATTGAGTTTTTCTTTCCGAACAATCCTAAAAAACAAGCAGAATGATGATTCTGGAATGAGAAATGTTTGGCAGGTTTTTGCAATTACTTCCATCTAACTATTGATTCAGTGCCTCTTACAAAAATCAAAATAAAATTAAGCCTTATAGTTAGCCCACTCAAGCACCAGCTTATAAAATACTCTGTTTCATAAAAGGAGAGACAGACAGACAATGGGTATACATTGCACTACACTTAATTACATGACTTCTGCACCTACTAATATGCCTGTTTTCCTATTGCATACTACTCTTAAAATGCCAGTGGCATATAAATGCTAGAGGACAGTATACTGTTTGGTTGTCTCTTTTACTGTAGAGTAAAACTGTAAACTTTAGCTTAGTTACATTTTTTAATCCTTTTGGCTTGCAAGGTACTTAAAGGCAGTTACGTTTAGATGCTTTCCAATCCTACTTGTTTTCCCATTTGGTAGCAAGAGAGTTAAAGAGCATGTTAGTATTGTTAAACTAATGACTAGTACTTTTTGCTTTCTTATTAATATCATTGCATTTTATATTCTACAGGGAGCAATAGAAAAAGTGAAAGAAAGTGATAAGCTAGTTGCAACTAGTAAAATCACTCCACAAGACAAACAGACTATGGTGAAGCGAGTCGGCACCATGTCTTACGCTTTGCAAGGTAAGAAAGAGCATTATGAGTAGCTAATGGAGATCTGTTTCGCCTCCCAGTTCCCCCCCAGACACACCTGCTGGAGAGACATGCAAGTGTGAACAACAGTTAAATAAATAAGAGCCAATTAAAAATGCCATCATAAGCCCCTTGCCTACCAGATGCCAGTGTTGATATGTCTGTAATATTTAATTTTTTATACGTATACCTGATACATTGACATCTTGATTAAATCTGTATTTTTTAATCTGTATATTTTTATCTCTTAGAGACATGAAGACTTCTTCTATTACACTCCTGTACCATAAAGCTCTGTCACATTTCAAAGCTCAGCTTTTAGCAGACTCTGTTTCCCAGAACCATGGAATGCAAAGGGAGTGTGGGAGTAATCATTTCAGGCATAGTTTGACTGGTAGTAAAAAGTTAGAGATCTGAACGTGTTTGAGCAAATAGGATGAGCAAAGGGATGTTTCCTGTGTTTTAATGTGTGGGTTGATGGCACGTGCTTGAGCAGAGGAAGGAAAGATATTCATAGTATTTAACATGCACATCAGTGAACATCATCCACTTCCTGGGAAGCAGTGGTTGCTGTTGACTGTCAAGTTTTTCTGTCAACTGCATGAAATGAGATGCTAAGAACAGGCACTGCTCAGAAGCTAGATTAGTTCACAATTAAGCAGAGAAACCAGGTGTTGTCATTTGAAATCTTGAAGGGAAGCTGACCGCTGCCTTGGTTTTGATTGTAGCTGAGATGAATCACTTTCATAGTAACCGGATCTATGACTACAATAGCGTCATCCGTCTGTACCTGGAGCAGCAAGTGCAGTTTTATGAAACAGTAAGTGAACACCCACTCCATGCCTCTTGCACTTGCAAGAGGAGAGTGGATTCATAGTAAGTAACTTCAACTATATGAAGTTCATCTGTATTCTTTAATACTAAGTAATAAATCAAAGGAGGTTAAGTTTTGAACAAAGTTTCGTTTTCTAAAATCCCTTTTAAGTCTTTCCACCTTTTCCTTTTTGAGTAACACTGGGTTGGAAAGAGCTTCTTTTGAGGAAGGAGTATTGGATCAATGGGTACTAGTTCCAAAACCTGAGGAAGCTCCAATTGTATGGCTTTCCCCTCCTTCACAGCCTCTGTGCCTCTGCATATGACAGTGCTGAATGAGATGAGGTCATGCTGCTGTCCAGGGGCTCTAGCCTCAGCTGAGGAAAGAAATTAAAGGCAGCCTTTGTGTGTGACCCAGGTTTCATGTGTCCCAAAGGAAACCAGAAGAAAGTGCAAAGCCTTCAACATTCATCCTTCAGAAAACCAGAGTGAAAACTTAAACTTTCATGACCACACATAGTGATGCTTTTACTTAGCAGGGTGCATAGAAAACAGACCTTATAAATGGAGCTCCAGACATCAGAGGAAAGGCCTGTTGCTCTACTGTGACTGCCAGGGGCCTGCCCAGTCTGTGATATGTTCTCCCATCCGTGCCACTCCCATGCATTCGAGGGTAAAGGTGGGTCAGCCCTTAACGCGCATCCATGCACATGTCGCCCTTGGGCTGTGCACTGCCCAAAACACTGACCTCCAGTAGCTGATTCTTGAAAGGGCACTATAATTGGTGTGCTAATGCATATTTGTGAATTATGTGTTACAAACAGTTTTGAGAGATGTGCTCGTGGGAAGAACTCAGGCAGCATCTCCCTGCTGCACACTTTCTCATAAATCTGTACCATGAGTCTTTGCCTTTCAGCATTCTAAATGTAGCAGATTATATTTGTCTCTGAGAATATGCTAGATGGGCAACTCCTAAAACTCTGGGAATGTTGATTTGTTGAATTTTCAAGCCCAAGTAGGGTATGTAACATTGTAATTCAAAATTTTAAAAAAACATATTTTTCATCGCTGTCTTTGCATAAATTTAAGTGGCTGATACTATGTTGCCAGGTTCTAGATGTGACATAATTTTATGGCAGAGTAACCCTTATCAAATTTTGCATATTTGTTCATGGAACAAACTTGTATTGAGTACCTCCTACATACTAAGCCGCTACTCCAGGTATTTGGGATCCCAGGATAGATAATATATCTGTGCCTTCAAGGAGCACCTAGTTTCTTTGGGGGAGGCATAGGCACATAAACAAAATTGCAGTCTGCCATTAGCAGGTAACAGAGGCCACACAGCATGCAGTAACAGAGCATGGTATATTCAGGGAGTCATGGCCACCCAGGAGGTCTTTGGCATTCCTACTTGTTGGAGAAATGGACTCTGGATAGGTGTACAAGACAGAGCCACCACCAGTCTCTTGATAAACTGCTGGTCTGAAAATAGAGCTGATGCAGAGAAGAGGCCCAGTTGTGGCCCCCTGTGGGCGAGTAGACTAGAACAGGGCTTCCTGTAGGCAGTTGGGTCCCAGGTGGTGGCAAGGCTGCGGTGAGGGGTCTGCCAGCAGCCATGCAGAGGCCAAGTGGGTGCCAGGATAAAAGACCAAAGATTTGCATGGAGTGATAATGATATCTCAAAATTGTTTTGTTCTTTTACCAGATTGCAGAAAAGCTGAGGCAGGCCCTCAGCCGCTTTCCAGTTATGTAGAACAGAATGGAACATGAAGAAATCTCCGAAGTGCTTCTTTCTGACTTGGGGCAATGCAATTCAAAGTTTTTTTGTTTTGTGTTTGTTTTGTTTTTGTTTTTTCCTATCATTAAAAAAAAGGAAAAGAAAACCAAAAAGAAATTAGTTGAAAAAAACTGTTCTCTTTACAAACCAGCCAAAATGCATTGGTTAATAGGTTATTTAGTGATGATCTTCTTATGTTCATTTCCCACTCATTATTTAAACCAATGGAAATTGTCTATATTTTTGGAAAGTACTTACATTTATCGGAATTTTGAATGGAGAATTAAAGGTTCCCCCACTTATATTTTACAAAAGACTGTAATTTATATGTTACCCTTGATCTTCTAATTCATACCCAATGTCAGATAATTACTAATTGCTTTCTTAAAAATATGAAATATGCCAGAATAAAAAAAATATATGTTTGTATATTTTTATAACTCTCTCAGTCCTTTGGGGTTCCTGTCTGTTTAGGAAAGCTGCACGCCCTTTGCTGGCATAGCTACAACTCAGGTGCTTACATCACAGGAGGGAGGAAGCAGAGTGGAGCCCCCAGGTCACCTGTACCCCTCATGGAGTGTGGGAAGCGAAACGTTGCCTGTCCCTTCACAGGCACAACTGCCTGCTGCTCCTACCAGAAGACAGCGCAGTTTCCTTGCACTGTTCCTAATCCTCGGTAAGATGTGTTCTATGCTAGAAAGAGTAAGTCAGGAAAGTTGAAGGATTGTTTAGAAACTTCTCTGGCATTGCCCCTATGGGTGGGTAGCCATCCTGATTCCTGTGCCCAAAGCTGCCACCCCTTCTGCCCTTCCCTCAGCTGTCCGCTGGACAGAAGTACTGGGCATAGCCTGGCAGCCACTTGGTTTGCAATATAGAGCAGCAGACCAGCCAGTGTTCTCTGAAAGATGAAAGCCAGAGGTTTAGTGTGTCCCCTCCCCACCACAAGGGAAAGTTTAGGGACTGAGACAAGTGGCATCCTGAACTGTGTGTGGTTATGTGCTAAAGAAAACAGTAAAGTGATACTTGCCCTGTGTCCTAACCTTCAGATAGTTTCCTGATCACTGGTACTTCAGCTAACAGTACAGAGCAAAACCAGCTGTCCACTTGAAATCAGAACACTCACTGTTTTATCCTGCAGACTGCAACTCCAACTTCCACTGTTGCCTTACAGCCTGATCTCCTATCATTTCTTGACCTAATAATTATGGAAAATGAAAAGTCTGGGCTAGTATAATTAAGTGAAACCAAAAAATAAGTAGATGGGGAAATCAAATGAACACAAATATGAGAACTTCTTGTTCTTCAATGTCACGGGTTTTTGTTAATGTTTTATAAATAATTTTCCCCGCTGGATTTTTCTTTTTTAAAATCCCCCAAAAACAGTGTTTATGATACAACCATTTAATATATGTACAAATTGTAAAGAATATGTATAAATATTTTACACAAATGTAAGCATGTAGAAGTCAACATATAAATTGTTTAAAATGTACAGTAAATTCTCAAAGCACTTTTTCAAAATACAACTGGTTTTGTGTGATTTTTGTTTGTTTATTTTGGGAGTTTCTTGCTGTTTGTTGTTACTTGCTTCTTATTCAAGCTGCCAGAAATGACTGAGGTAATCAGTTTTTTCCCCAACACATATTTCTACTGATGTGGATTAATAATTTTAGCCCTTAGATCTGTTGTTAGTCCTGGAAGCATATCAGAACCACTTGCAAGTGTGGGAAACAAATGCTGATGCCCTGCATCCTCCTCCCAGCTATTGTGAGGAGAGGACCAAGAAGGTGGGAAAGGAGATGCCTCAGGACAGAGGATGACAGTGGCTGGTTGTGATCCTGGAAAAGTAAAGAGAATAAAAAGAAATTTAAAATAACCCATTTGGATGTGATACATAGAAGATTCTCCTTCAAGTGACAGAATCTTAGGAATTTTCGGATATTTCTCTCTTTAAGGTAGTTTTTATATAGAGATGTTTGATTTTTAATTTTACGAACCTTCAGATATTACAGATGATTGACAGTTACACGGTAAGGTAACTTACAAATCTTGACAGTGGGCAGATAGCAGATAAGGATTTGATCAGACATGGTGGAAGAAAAGTTAGGTCTATTTGTCAGTCAGATAATACTAGTTGCCTACCCCCAGGAGTGGCAGCCCAGGGGTCAGCCCATCCTACAGGTGATGGGTGTTTTGGTTACTGTGCCCCACAGGCACTGCATGGAACATGCTTTGCTCACACAGAGAAGAGCCAGAGCACGATCAGCTTCACTCTTGGGCATTGGCCCCCATAGCCAAGGACCTCCATGCACTGGTCTCACGCTCTAGGTGAGCCGTTTCTTCTGCCCTGGGAACAGATGGAGCAGTGGGGCTGGCCAGTGCCATGTGAACAAATCCCTGAGCAGAAGAAAAGTGCACATCAAGCCCACAGCAGGAAAGGCCTTCGCAGATGGAGATCTGCCCCCCACAGGCCACGAGGGTGCCCTCTGCCCCATGGAAGGACACACTGCAGCCACAGCCACTCTTACATGGACTTTGATGACACCCTTTTCCAACACAGCTAGCCCACCTTAGTGGGTTAATCAGTAGATCTTGCCTAAAGATGGGGAGTCCAAACTATTACAGTATATTATTTAAAGTAGTAGAACTTTAAAAAAAAAAAAAAAAAAGCTCACAAGAAGATGGAGAAATCTTTATGATGAACCTTGTCAGTACTATTCCAGGCTAAAGAAAAAAATCGCAAAGGGGCAGTTCCTGTCTTGGTTCCATCCATGTGAGCTGCACAGGTGTGGGAAGTGGCAGGGCGGGTGCCAGAGGCTGGGGAGGGGAGTGAGAAGTTACTGTTTTATGGGCACAGAGCTTCAGTTTGGGATAATAGGTTTGCCTTCATAGGGACCAGGACAGCATTTTAGTGTAAAACTAACTTTGTCCCCTGTAAAGGTGATGCCTTTCCAAGAGTCCTGTCAAGCTAAGCATGGTGTCTCGTGCCTGTAATCCCAGCAGTCGGGGCTGAGGCAGAAGGATCACTGTGAGTTCCAGGCTACCCTGGGCTACATAGTTCAAGACCAGTCTGAACTATAATAGACCTTGCCTCAAGAAAATTTTAAAAATCCTGTCGGATGTCCTATACTAATGTCTGTAGAGCATAGCTGGGACTGCATATCTTATTTCAAGCCCTGCACAAGTTCCAGGAATGTGTTTCCTGCCAATGGATGTTCAGTGACTTATCACCCTTGTGCTTCTGATAACATGCAGTCCCGATGTCTTTAGGAGACTCTTCTATAACTTCCAGGATCCATAGTCACTCTGTCCCCCCTGCACATCTCTGCTTTCTTGAGGAGGCCAAGGGAGCTTGTTTGCGCCTTCTCCCATGTGTGAACACAGCAGGAAGTTGCTATGAGGAACCTGCCCTCTACTGGTCCTTAGTATTGGACTTCCCAGGCTCCAGAACAGTGAGAAATAAAATATCTCTTGTTTATGAGTCACTCAGTTTATGGTGTTTTGTTACAGTAATATGATTGGACTAAGCACTTGCTCACACACTTGCTCTATCTGTAGCCTCCTTCTCTCGTGTACCCTACCCTTCATCTTTTAGGCATATTGGCCTCCCCGACTTTCATCTGTCTCTTCAACTAGTGAGACCACCAAGCTCTATTTGCCTACCCTGTATAGTGGACTTCAACTGCACTCCCAGTAATTTGGAGCTCAGCTTGTTTTTCTTCTCAGTGATCAGAGTACTGCACTGTACATTGTCTAATACCTGAAAACACTCCATAGCTTGCGTCAGGTTTTCTCTTTAAGAAGTGGTTGAGAGTAAATTGGCTTCTGTTACTCCATCAGGGCCAGCAGTAGACTTACCCTTTTTTAAAATCTAAGCGGGGGAGGTAGTTTTCCCATTCACAGGAAACTTCTTGATACACATATTCCTCTGAATTTATTCTCATTTTCAAGTATGTCTCAGTCCCTGAAGGAGGCATTGCAGCTTTTATCATCATTTGGTTCTCATTTTCCTTGAGGCCCCCTGGTGGATCTTGCTTCCCTGCCTTCATAAAATTAGGTATCACCCTGAGACTTGGCTTATCCAAGAAATGTAGTTGGAGGATATAACTGCTGGTGGTCATCTCACCAGCTGTCCTTTCCCTTCCTACCATGACAATATGAGTAAGGGACTTGAAAGGGCAGAAGACCTGAGGTGACCTAGAAGGCTGAGCTGACAAAGAAGAGGCAGCTTGGCTTTTTGCACAAGCAAGAAATAAACTGCAGCGCTGAGCTCCTGAAATTTGGATTTGTTAGTTATGCAGTAGGAGCTATCTGCTGGTCCTCACTGGTACTGACACTATAATGTCCCTCTTCATTGGCTTCCCCAAACCAGCTTTCAAAGGAAAACTACCGCTTTGCCCTGATGTGAAGAGCAGGAAGAAGCAAAACAAATATTTACAGAAGCAAACAATTCATCTTTTAAGACCGAATTCTTTTGATGATGAGTTTAAATCACTTCCAGCTGGATCAGTGGATTTTAATTCAGAACGGGATTATTCTTCCCTCCACACACATCTAAACTGAGAATGGCAAATTAATTAGCACAAATGGTAGAAATACAGCTGTTAGAGCAGAAAAATGCACTCCCAGTGAACTTAAATATGTCCTTGAGGAGCCATCCGCTCATCTACATGAGGTTGGCTCTGCATTTCCAGTGGTGGGGAAACTTTCTTTGAAGTTAAGGCTGCTTTTCCAGCCGCCTTTTGAGAATCTTTTGATAGTGACTGCTTCACTTGCTTCTAAAATAGGAATTATTGTGCCATGGCCCATGTTGTCCTGGGTGGTAAAAAGGGGTTTCAAAGAGTATGGAGATTGTAAGCAAATTATTCACATCAGTGACGTATGTTTTTTTCTGAGGAGAGAATTTGTACCTCCCATTAGACCCTTAAAGGTATAGACAACTCGATAAATGTTCAGAACTACTACTCTAAAGAGAAACTTTCTGTACCCAGCCAGGCTAGGATCTCCCACGTCATCAGCTGCTTCCTGTTCTCTTCCTTCAAACTACTCCCCTTTCTTACCTTAAGGCACATGTGAACGGAAGGAGTGTGATGAAGGGGTGAAGCTTTCAATGCGTGCAGTGTCATCTTCCCTCTGGGACTCAAAGGTGCAGGCTGAGAGACCTGGTCAACCGGCTGAAATGTCATCAGCTGCTTCCTGTTCTCTTCCTTCAAACTACTCCCCTTCTCTTACCTTAAGGCACATGTGAACGGAAGGAGTGTGATGAAGGGGTGAAGCTTTCCATGCGTGCAGTGTCATCTTCCCTCTGGGACTCAAAGGTGCAGGCTGAGAGACCTGGTCAACCGGCTGAACAAGATGTAGTTTTTGTTTTGTTTTGTTTTTAGTACTGGGCGTTGAACCCAGGGCCTTTGTACTGAGCTACATTCCGGCCCTTTTTTAAAATTTTGAGACAGGTTCTCACTAGGTTGCTAAATCAGTCAGGCTAGGCTCAAACTTGGCAATCCTCTTTCCTCGGTCCCCTAGAGTGCTGAAATTGTAGACATGCCCCACTACACCTGGCTAAAACCTAGTATTCTAACCTGCCCACCACTGAAGGGGCAACGTAGGGCTCTTCATGCTCGGGACAACTGTTAGTCACAGCGCATCCAAGACCTCCCTCATCTTTGCCCCAAAGAGGGAGCATGGCAAGCAGCCCAGTATAAGGTACAGAGGCTAATCCCTCCTGACCAACTGCCTGGTGTGGTCATGTGCAGCTTTAGAGTTGTATGAAGGATTTGGAAAGAATGAGGGGAGGTTCACCAGAGAGGAGGAAAGGAAAAGATGGAACACCAGGAAAGGTGGAAGGATTTTTATCTCCTCATGCTTCCTGCCCAGCCTTGAGGCTAAGGCAGAGAGCTTATTTACCCAGCAATAAGTAAATGCTTCTGGATGCAGGGAAAGTGCCCCAGCCTGGCCATCCGGTCACGCAGCCCTGCTGAGGCTGAAGCAGGGTGAAGTGAGGCAAGGCAGGTTATAGCACCTGCAGACCAGAACCTCTGTGGGGCGAGGCCACCAGCACACAGCACAGAGGTTCACTGTGCAAATACACCTACAGACATGGGGCATTATGCAGGGCAAGCTTTGTCCTTACTGCAAACTGAAACCCCTTTTAGCAGAGAAGCCAGGCCTCCTTGCAGCCATGGACAGTAGCTTCTGTCCCCATCCCTCTTGTCACCTAGCCTTTGTCTAATGGTCACCTTTTGTATATCCTACACGGAGGATAAAATAGCCTCTGGAGTTAAAATAGCCAATGTAGGGCCAGGGATTTAGCTCAGAGGTTCTGGCACCTGCCTGGCAAGTGCAACATTCTTAGTTCAATCCCCAGTACTGGAAAAAAAAAATAGTCAACATAACTTGATCTGCAAAAGCACTGTTTATTCAGCATTTCCTTTTTACATCACCTTTTTACACTCTTCCTGTAATCTGCCGGCATGGACAGAGTAAGTCTGCCTCTCTTGTGGAGCCAGCTAGAAAGACCAGGAATCTGGGCATGAATCAGCAAACCAGGAAAAGTGCCTCTGCCTGCTGGATTTGCCAGTGCTACAGTAGAAAAGCAGGTTCTCTCAGGTCCTGGCAGAAGGACAGTGGGGATCTGGGTGGTCTCAGGCCTTCTGTAGTCCTGTCAGTCTTGGTGTGCTCCTGAGCACCTCAGAAATGAATCCTGTCCTGTCCACTCCACCGCAGTTGCCACGGGGGAGAAATTTAACAAGAATATAATGCATTATTTTTATTAGTAGTTTGGACAAACAATTTAGAACTAAGTTTCCAAAGCAGCATTAATTAAGCCTTATACTAAAAGCTGATTATCAGAGACGGGCTGTGCTAGGTACGGCAGACACTCTTGGTCTTCTGATGCAACCCTGTTTGTTCCCAAACCCTTTTTCTTTTGTCCACTTCAACTAAAAAGATTGGAAAAGTCTCCATTGAACTCACACAAACCAAGTAACATAGTTCCAGCCAGTGAGTCTTAGGTTGAAATTTGTCTTTAGAGCTTTTGAGTTTTTCTTATAAAAGGGACAGGAGCAGCTGGTCTGAATTCTTTCTACCTCAAATAATCAGTGTGATGCCTCAAGCTGAGGCAGTTATTTTGTTATTCTGAGACAAGATGCCAGCATGCTGCAGATAACCAAGAGAAGGAAAGAGGTTGCTTGGGTTCTTGGTGACACTGCTGAGTTACTACCCCAGTTCTGGATGGCTACTCTGAGACTTCTAGTTAAGACCTTGATAGTTGATGTCTCCATCACTTTCATCAGTACTGGGACAACATACCCAATACACACAATTGAAAGGAGAAAATGTCTATTTTAGCTCACATTTGAAGTCCATCACGACCAGCTCCAAGGCAGGAAGGCATGGCAGAAAAGCATGGTGGAGGAAAGGCTGCTTATATCCTTATATCCAGTAAGCAGTGAGTAAAAGGAGAGAGGAGCGGGAGATACATACTTCAGCCCAGGCCCTGCCCCCACAGCACATCCAACTGCTGCACTCCCATGATTCAGTCACTCTTCAAAAGCCCCACCTATGGGGACAAGAGGCTCTTGGGAACATCCAGATGTAAACCATAACAGTTTCCCGCTACCTCCAGCCACAGCATTCCAAAGCCTGATACACTGGCTATGTTTTATAGGCCATACGTTTAGACTTAACTGATTTTCTTCAAAAGGGAGTTAACACATAGTAATTTGCAATTTCACTTTATTTTTCAAAACTGTAAAGTGAGGCAAAAGTTAGGAGAATTTTCATAAAACTAGAACACATCACACGACCCCTTCCCCATACCCTCCCATCCTCTGCCTGCACACTCCCTCTCCCCTGGAGAAACTGTTCCTGCATAAGCTGGTCTTAAACACTCAGCACACCTCTAATTGCTAGAAAGGTCTTCTGGATGTTGAGACAAAATTTGTCCTCCTGTAAATTTGTATGCTTCCCTCTGGAGTGACAGTGCATAGGACTTTTTATGAAACACTTCATGCGTTTCCTCTATGCATGAGTCTTGCAACCCAAAGAGAAGGATCGAGGACAGAAAGAATGGTGCTGCATCTCCCATATGTGAGTGGCCACACATAGGGGGGCCCTTTCCCCTGTTCATGAAGCAGCGGGGAGGGGACTCAGCAGCTATGCCACCTTCCACCCTCTGCCTTGCTCTTGGGTCAAGGACAGACCAGCATTATCAGTAGCCCTGCCAGTTTTCCTCAAAAACAATGTCATAAAAGCAGGATTCTTATCTGGAAACTTCATCCTTCCTTCTGTGTTCCCCTTGAATGGAACACAGTTCTGCTAAGGACAGCAAAGCTTATACTCTTGGTATATAAACCCCGTGCCCCACACACTGTTGGGGCCCAGGCCCACTGGCAGGCTGGCACCTGCAAGGGAGGTTTGTCCTGGTCCCAAGAGGTCAGAGCCACCCACGTCAACCCTAGACTCTGTGCCAAACTACTGGACCAACAGGTTTGCTGACTTTCAGGAATAGAGGAAGAGGAAAGGAAGACACTGTCAGGGAGTCTGGAGCTGCAAGGCCCACTCTGGTGGAGAGTCAACTTGTTTCTAGGAAGCCCTTGGCCCTTGCTGGTTCTGGTGCCATCTCAGAGAGACTGTTGTCTTGAGGCTTTTGCTGCCTAAAAAGCCATGGGACCAGTATTTGGTTTCAAGGCCCTAAGTCCAGTCCTGTGAGTGTTTGTGCATAGGTATATGCTGATATCAATGCTTCACATGGCATTTTTACAGAAAGTAATAACAAAATGAATTTCCAGAACAACCATTCCTGTCAACTGCCCTCCAGCACCTGTTGCACCCAGCGCACAGGCCCAGACAAACTTTTCCCAGGGAGCTGGGCCAAGTCACTTCAGTTCTCACTCACCACAGTCCATGGCTCTTCCTGACATCAATGGGTGGATATTGCAAAGATGCAGCTGTCTCTGTGATGAAAGACACCAGGGAACCAGGGAAGGACTGTTTTCCTGCCAACTAGTAGTGTCAGCTCAGTCTGATGGGCAAACCCTGGTTATTCCTGAGCCTTGGGCTGCCTAGGACAGAAAGCATAGAATATGGTTTCCTACACCTTAATTTTTCTCTTTCATTGCCAGTGCATCACAGGTTGGTCTTTGGAAAGAAAGATCAAAGCTAGGACTGGTTAAGTGGCCATGTACCCCATGTCCATGAAGAGGCTCAATTGCCTAGCCAGCTCCAAAGCAGATGTCCATGCCTCATTTGCTTCTTCATACCAGAAGACCTCATGTACACCAGGCACTGACCAGTCCAATGGGGGACACTTACAGCAGGGTCTTACATTTATGTAGTGCCTTCTGCTCACTAGCTCTGTCTGAAGTCTTCAACAGAGTGTCACTATATCTCATTCTCATAACATCTAAACAGAAAACATGAGGGATCAGAGGTACCAAGAAGCTAAGTAAATTGTTTGGGGTTGCTCAGCTTGGGGTTAAAATTAGTAGATGTCAGAATGCTTGACTGTAGTCTTGAAATTCCTTTTCTACCAAAAAGCAAGGGTTCTTGGATAAATGGTTGATTCCAGGACAAAAGGATAAAATGGGCAAGATGAGGCTGTTAACTGAAATATCTATCCAAAGACAAGGAAAGAGCTGAAGGCTCTGGGGGCTACAGAAAGAGGAAAAGCCACTGAGAGGAGGCTCCCTTGGCTGAGAGGGAAGCATCAGAAGGACAACAAGGACCATGGATTGAAGCATAGCAAATGGGTTAAACTCATGGGCTCATAATGCAACTATGAAAGGAAAACCCACTGGAGGACACTGGAGGACCACTTTAATGACTTCAAACTAAATCACTATTGAACCCTAACAAATAATACCTGTTTTGTTTATTTTTGTTTGTTTTGGGCAAATAAATAGTTGCGAATTTTCCACTTATGAAAGAATTTTAGCTGCAAAGTGAAGAGGGGCTGAGAATCAGAACATCACCATTTTATGAAGGTTAAAGAATTGATTATCAATAGCTGCCTCATCACAAGGGGAGAATCAGACAGGCTTCCTATTGGGGAACACATTAGCCATGACAGATCTGATCAAGCTGCTAGATCCAACCTCAGGGCTACAGGTGAGACCGAGGCAAAGAAACATGCTAAGTGAAATTCAGACTGTGGGGACAGAAAAACAAACAACCTAGGTTTCTCAACACATAAATTGCAAAGGGAGGGTTACGGTGGAGGAAAACCTGTACATTAAAAGATACTTGAAAGACACAGAAATCAATCATTTTGTGTAAGCATTATTTGGGCTCTATGATTCACACAAGGAGGGGACATCATATGCATAAAAATTAGAAGCATGAATATTGACTGTTAATATTAAGTAACTATTGTTTAAACAAATGTCACCAGTCTGGAGGTTCTACAATTTCTCTTGCAATTTTAAGGATCTGGAGACAAAAGAGGCTACTAAAGAAGGTTCACTGAAGGTTATGGTTTGATTGAATAAGTGATTTAATTAGTACGTTAAGAATATTAGCTTTTTGTCTTAAGTATTCACAGTGTTGTTATTGTATAATGAAATCTTATTATTAAAAGTTACTTTGAGGGCCAGGGATTTAGCTCAGCAAGTTCCTGAGTTTGATCCCGGTACCCCCCCAAAAAAAATTACTTTGAAAACTATGATCTTTTATTTTTAAATTACAACAAGAAATCTTGGAAAGACAAAAATGAGTGGGACAAAATACCCAACACCCACAACTGAAAGGAGAAAATGTCTATTTTGGCTCAGATTTTAAGTCCCTTGTGGCCAGCTCCAAGACAGGAAGGGAGGGCAGAAGGGCATGGTAGAGGAAAGGCTGCTCACATCTGACGGCCATTTCAAATGAAGTTCTATTATAAGTGCATCCCTCGTTGATGGGCCGATTTACTTGGCCAGTGTACTTACTCATGGTGATCATATCTTTCTGAACCTCAAGAAAGGACACATGATCTGACAAAAGGATATTTCCTGGGCTGGGAGTGTAGAGTACCTGTTTAGCATGTGTGAGGACCTGTGTGTGATCCCGGCCACACAAAAAAAGGAAAAAAAATGATATTTTGTAATTTATAAAATAATTTGGATAAACATTCTTATTCAGGTATAAAATCACAACAGTCATACATTTAATGAATCCCTTTTAAGGAATATACAAATTTATATGAAATCAAAACCAACCCAGAACACCCTACCATCCTCATTCTGTTGCAACATGAGCCAAGTCCTTCCTGAGAGATTATATTCAGCATGTCACCACATTTCTGCAGTGGGGAAACTGGAAGACAGTCCAAAGAAAATAAGGATAATGATAACAATGAAAAAGAGAGGGAGAGCATGAGGAGTATCTATAGGAATCCAGGGGTGTTTCCCTGGGAGACTTGGAAAAGGAGGAGCTCAGAATCACTTACCCAAATTGGCTGTAGGTTTTTAATATTCGGAAGTTGATAACTAGATTTTCATGTGTGCACAGAGCCAAACAAGAAGAAACAGGCTGGAAAAAAATGAACCTATGCTTCCATTCATCCTAGGATGCTTCAGTAAAGGGAAGTCAGCCATGACCTCCATATGATGAAATCCAAAGGACAATTCCCAGTCCTTGTCCTCCTTGACCCACCATACCTTTGGCCATCATTGACTTCTGGCTTGAACTTGGATTTATGACATTAGTATTTCTTCTTTGGCTTCCACATCAAAGAGTAAGAGGTACCCAGGCTCAGACCAGCCTCTTTTCTTTTAGATCAGCACTCAGCCCTGGTTAACCCACTCAGGCTCAAGTCCTTAAATATCAACTACATGCCGATTTCAAAGAAAAAACAAAGATGGAGACCATAGTCCATCTCTACCCCAAGGCCAACCTATAACAATGGAACCAAAACCTAAGTCATCCCAATTCCCAATGCTAAATGAAACAAAATGTAAGCATCCCATCTTTGTTAGCATGACTCAATGTCTTTACATCAAAAACAGACAAATCAGCTTAAGTAGTTGTGCTTACTTTAAAAAGAACACTAATTTATAACAACCAACCACCCAAAATGTTAAGCACCTCTTGTAAGCATCATAGACAATGCCGCAACTATCCTCAAGGGCTTTGTTGCTTTCCACTGGTGGTCTCCTTGTTTGCAAATTGTTCTTGTGTTTCACAATGAACTTGTTATGTAGTTAAATCTGTTTGCATTTTGGACACTGATAACCTCTATATTTACATCACTGTACAGGCTTGCATCACTCACTACCTACCCAGCACCTCTACCCCTGGACTGTAACATACCCCATTCTCTCACCCCTCTACAATCCTCCCATCCCACCTGATGACAATACTGCTGGCCACAGGCTCTGGCCTGAGGACTTGCCCTTCCAAGTTCAACATTGCTCAACACCGCAAGAAAATCACCTTCATTCCAGGCCCAGCAGCAAGCCCCTAGATCACAGTAACGTTCTACCTAGTCTCACCTGGCCTGCCTCCCTCTGCCCTTGTGCTGAGGTTTCAATTTAACAGCTCAAACATAAATCTGAGCAGTCACTCCTCTCCCTCCAAAGCTAAGGTCATCAAGCCTACTGCATGGCCCCTTTGTCATCTGGCCTCCTCTCAGTACCAGTCCTTGCTTTCTATGGTTCTTTGAGTGGACTGGGCTGCTCTCTCCTCAGGATTTTGTCCTGGTAGTTCCCTGTGTGGTGAACACCCTTCCCTCAGATGCCCACATGGCTCATCCCTCACTGTAGCTCTAACTCGAACATCAGTTCTCTATGTTGAAAGTTTATCAATCAAGTAGAGTAAGAATCACTGCAAAAGGCAACCAAAGAATTTGAGCCCCCTTCCCCACAGGCTGGTTGGTACTGAAAAGGTTTACTTATTCCTGCGCAAGGAGCTCAGGGTGCCAACTAGTTAACAGGCACTGTCTTGGTGATATAGAAGGTAGAGCATGGCAAAACCGGCTAAAAGATAAGCGGGGCCTGTCAATTGTAAGATCCCAGGACAGCACTAAATAATTTCCAAGACCTCATATGTAGGACTTCTCACAGGCTCCAACAAGATGTGGCCAACATGGGGATACAGATGCCATGAGGAGCCTGCTATTGTGACTGTTTCCATGTGCATCTTCTAGACCAGGGTACGCTTTTATTTTTGCTTTTATTCTTTCTTTTCTTCAGCCTAAACTTGATCTGTTTCTCCCTTAGCCCTTCACCTTGCATTTTTCAAATAAACTTTTGGCACTGTTTTTGGCTTGTCTCATCAAACATCTCATTGTCCTTTCATTCACATCTTGTCAAAGAACAATTCTTTGTTCTAGGCAAGAAGGACCTAGAATACACTTAACTGGTGAGCCATTCCTAAAGGAACGACCTGATACTATTGGCACTAGGGGTGTCCTAGGAACAAAAAAAGACTACAGTGAATAAGACTATAGCAAACCAAACCAAAGAAACTCTGTACAGTAGCTTCTTTTACAGTGGGAGAGATGAATTATAAATAGAAGTCAACTATGTACGATGGTAGAAAGTGGTAAATGCTTAGGAGAGGAAAAAAACCGGTAAGATTTGAAATGCAGGGAGCATATTAGTGTACTCTGGCTTTCATAATGAGGCCCCACAGAGTGGTGGCAGAAACCAATAGAAATTACTTGTTCCTCACAAGGGTGGAGGCTGGAAGTCCAAGACTAAGGTGTTGGCACGGTGGCTTCTCCTGACACCTCTCCTTGGCTTTCACCCTGTCTTCACATGATCATCTGTGTGCCCACATGCGTCTCCTAATCTCTTCTTAGATGGTCTCCAGTCAAGCTGGATCGAGGGTTCTCTAATGACTTCGCTTTGACTTAGTCATCTCCTCAGAGAACCCTGCCCATCTCTATAGTCACATTATGATACATGAATTATGGGAGGATATGATTCAGCCCCTAAAGGAGAGATGGGTGGAGAGGAATCTTAGTAGGAAGTCGTCACAAAGAAGCCACGGATTTTTGGTGTTGGTTCGTTCCTTAGTTCATTTGTTTGTGGTGCTGGGGGTGGAACCCAGGGCCTCGAGCATGCAATGCAAACACTCTATCACTGAACTATATCCCCAGCCCTAAGAAGCCAGATTCTGAATGAACCTGTATAATTGAGAAAAGCAGCCTTAAGAGTACCTACCAGGCCAGCTTCCAAGTGCCAAAGCCCTGAGCAGGGTGGCTCCTGGAAAAAGGAGGGAGAAGGCGAGCAGCCGCCGCTGGTGTCAGAGATGTGATGCACCAGGTCATGGAGGCCAAGACTGAGCAAACTGAGCAGACTGATGGGGTCAACAGGGCCACTCTGGTTGCTACTGGGGCGAGGAAGAGAAGGAGCGTGACTAGATCCAGGCTTCAGATGACAGACCTGGAGGTGCCCGTGGTGTGTGTGGGGGGTGACTGCCCACAGTGCCAGCAGTGCTTGCTCCTGCCTGAAGGAAGCCTTGGTTACACTCCTCACAGGCAGAGGTCAGTGGATACATTCAGGACGTGACACGAGCTGCCCCCCAACCCTGGGAAGAGCTAGGGAGCAGCCAGGGCCAGTTCAACGTCTCCCTCTTCCACCCACCTCCTGCAGAGGAACCCCCAGCTCGGAGTCTTTGATGTCACGGGGAACCAGATCTAAAACAGCAGACCAACAACAGGGGTCAGAGCAGGGTGTGCCAGATGTGATCAAAAAACAGGGTGAATAATTATTATTTTTGGTGAGTTTATTAGAGTAAAACACACATTGCTGTTTGTACGCTTTGACATATTCCCCCTTCCTTTGAACATGCTTATCCCATTGTTCTTACCACTTTCCAAGCAGTTCTGGAAGTCCTCTTTCAGGAGTGTCTTTAGTTGCACTGTCATGGCTGCCCTGACGTCCTGAATCCGTTCAAAACACTTACCTTTCATAGTCATTTTGACTGGGGATGAGCCAGAAGTCAGTGCCAGAACCAGTGAATAAGGTAGAGTAGTGAATAAGACAACCATAATATTTTTACAAATCTGCCTTTTTGTTGAATGGCACCGGGCAGCAGTATTTTCTGTTTGTTGTCGGGTTGTTTTTGTTTTATTTTTATCACACCTCATAAAGACACAAGAGGACATCAGAACTCATACCTTTCAGGAGGTTCTGGATCAGGACTGAGACATGGTCCTCTTTCTGTAGAGCAGCCAGAGTGAAGGTCAGCTGAGGCTGCCTCCAGCTCCATCAGCCCGAGAGACCCTGAGCACAAGACTTCTAGATTCTTCAGGCCACTGTACATATTCCAGCCTTTTCTGTTCTCTTTTACTTCACATCAAGCCTTTGTGCTTACTGGGAGCTCACCAGAGCTAGGTCTCAGGCACAACAGCCCTCTTCTCCCCCCCCACCGCCCCGTTATCTCTCCATTTCTGTCTAGGCATGGCTATCCCATCGTTCCTCCCTCTTCCACTGCAGATGGGCACCTCCCTTTCATGTTAGCATTTTACCTCTCCTCCTCTGCACTTCCCTGCTTGCTTTCCATCACATGCAGGCCTAGCCTGTCATACATGGCCCCTGCTATCCCCTCTGCCCACGTTCTTGTTTATTTAGTTTCTCCCGGCCAGGCCTCTGGAGCTAGCGCACTAACCTGTACTGCATTTCAGCCTTAACTTTTTGCTAGAAGGCTCTTTTCCTCCAACCCTCTTATGAAACTGCAGGTGACTCAGATGTTGCCAAGTACCTTCTCATCAAACCAAGGTTCTCTCTCGAGTCCTCATTCTCACTTACCTACCATTCAATGGCTTCTCTGAACCCTCCACGGGGCTGATTCTTGCTCACCTTTCTCTCCTTCCCTCCCTTGAGGTACAAACACCTACCTCCTACACCTGTCTCCACTGCCTTGCAGAGAATTGCTGTGGGCATTTCTGGCTATTTCCCAAGGCTGACCTGCCCCAAACCAGCACAACCCTAACCAGATTCAGGTTACCTCACCTACACCTGGAGTCAAAGCAGCCTCCTTTCTGATTCTGCTGGGCTGTGTCTGTTGCTCAAAACTCTGGGGACCTAACTCTTTGCTGTCCTTTTTGCTTCTGGTGCAGTCAGGCACCAAGTAGCCCTTTGATTTCTTTAGAAGCTCTCCTGCCTTCGGTAGCACAGGCTTCCATAACAAAGTACCACAGAGTGGGTGCTTAAAGCAGTAGACGTTTATTTCTCACGGTTCTGGAGGCTGGTGACTTGGTTTTTCTGAGGCCCTCTTCCTGGTCTGCAGTGCCTTCTGGCTGTGACTGCACATGGCCTTTCCTTGTCCAGGTCTGGGCATGGTGGTGAGAGTGTCGAGCTCTCTGGGGTTTCTTCTTATAAGGACATTAATTCTATCATGGCTTCCTACTCTCCTGACCTCACCTAACCTTAATTACCTCCTGGAGATCCACCTCCAAATAGCATACTGTTGGGGATTAGGACTTCAGTGTATAGATGGGGAGACACCAATGTTTAGTCCCTAACATGCACCTATTTTTCTGTTTGCTTTGATAGCTTGTTGGGCTCCCTGACTTCCTAGCCCATACCATGCTGGACTTTCACTTCCTGCTGTGGCTTACTCAGGCCTGATGTGGTTAGCTTTTCTTTCCTTCTCCAGCTCCTCCCTTCCCCAACCCTACCCTCCAGGCTCTATGCCCCACAAACGGGGTGTGCCCAACCTTCACGATGTGGAAGCAACACTTGTTCCCCCAGGTTGCATGGGTGCTGTAAGTGGTGAGCTGGCCTTTTCCTGAGTGTCTCCTCTTGGTTACTTTCTCTATGTGCTGAGGGTGCCAGTGGCCGGGTGACCTGTGGTCTACCAAGCACCGTACAGATAAAGCAATACTTCTGCTGCTGCCTGCCTTAACTGTCCTCCCCATGACCAGAGGGCAGAGACCAGGAACACAGCAGGCTCATTTGAACCATGTGCATTCCCAGAACCAAAGGGATATTGACCAGAGTTGCTGGCACATAAGATATGTATTAACATTGCCAAAATCTTGGCAGACCTACCGTCACTGGCCTGTTACAGTTTAACTGGGAGTGGTCTTTTTTTTTTTTTTCTTCCTTAGTGGTACATAAAAGTGACTCATCTTACAGCTGATAGGTCTTGGATTCTATGAACTGTAAAACTCAAGTGCTGGTCTTGAATGTAGAAACATTTCTAAAATATGTACAGCATGCCCCAAATGTAGAATTTTATGTGAATCTAGCAGGAAAGAGGAGAGAGAAAATTAATAGATGACTTGGTCCCCTCCCTAAAAGATCCTCTCCTTAATTACTTCCTAATTTTGAAATGCGGCTAAAAGAAAAGAAATTCTAAAATATTTCCCAAGCAACATAGGAGTAAGTGAAACACTATTATCTGGGACCACAGCATTCCAGGATGCCTTCCAGGAAGAAGTGAGCTTTGATTTAAAAGGAAAGGAAAAGTGGGCCAAAGGAGAATGCTTGATTTACAGGGAACACTGTTCTCATGAGGTGGTACAGTCTCCACCGTTCAGAGAAAGGCACTGTTTGGACAGCTTATGCGCATTACCTGGGTTTCCACCACCTCAAGGTGGAATCTGTGAGCAAGGGGCTCATGGCTCAAGAAGACAGGAAACTCTGCCTGGGTTGTTCATGACTATGAAGATTGAATCGCCAAATGCCTTCCAGATATCACGATGCACTGAGGGCTCTGCCCCTTCGGGAGCAAAAGACTTGCCCCAGTGTTCTTGTTCTCTGTGGCAAAAGAGGGTGGGGGACAGGAGCCTGGTTTGAGGAAGACTGTTGGAAACACCCTGGTGGAGCATGGGGGTGGGTGGGGCAACATTAATCCATTGCTAGAGAAAGAAACAAAAACCTCCAAACCACCCCAGGGGAGATTCGACTAAACTGGGCGCCCCGCCCTCCTTGCAGACCTGTCCAGACTGGCCACCATCACTATCTGGGCTGGAACTCAGAGCCTAGACTGAGGCTGGCTGGCCCACATTCCGTGCAGATACTTGTAGGAGGATGAAGGTGAGAAAGGCACTGTCACTGTCTGATGGGCAACGAAGATAGTGCTCAGAGAAATTAAGGACACATGGTCGAGTGGGGTCCCAATTCGGAGACCATACACTTTTGATCCCCAACGGTGGACCCTAATGCTGACCGCTACTAACAGGCAGGCTCGTCCGCACCCTAAAATGGAAGCCAGTTATCAGTCCTGCCTCCCTACTAGGCAGACTGAGGCAGAGTCCGAGTGACCCGTCTAGCGTGGCAGAGGGAGCCGACAAAAGGAGGCGCGACGCCCGGCAGGGGCGGGGAGGGCCGGCCCCCGGTGGTTTCCAGCCCTGCTGGGC